>NC_030679.2:47179273-47779273 GCF_000004195.4 Xenopus tropicalis
TTGAAAGCCACAACCTTCCGGTTGTTAGCAGAACCTACGTTACCTCAAAGAGGCCACAGCAGGACTTGAGGTCACAACCTTCCGCTTGCAAGGCAGCCGCCTTAACCCCAAGCCCAAAGGAGGCATGCAAGCGCTCCAGGCAGGTGGCTCTTTACAATGAAGCAAAGATATTCCAAGAGGAGAGCAGAAATTGAAGGCAAAATGGCCCTTTTGCAAGCGGAACTTACGGTGTCTTAACGAGACCGCGACAGGGCTTGAACTCGCTTGAACTTCCATTTGCAAGGCAGCCACCCTAACCACGTGCCCAAAGGAGGCATTGCACCTCCGTCGGCTGGTGGCTCTTTACAATGAAGCAAATTTATTCTAAGAAGTGAGCAGAAATGGAAGCCGCAAGTTTCCGTTTGTAAACGGAAATCACATCTTCGCAACGAGACCGCACCAGGACTTGAACTCGCAACCTTCTGTTTGCGAGGCAGCCGCCTTAACCCCGAGCCCAAAGGAGATCGCACCTCTGCCAGCAGGTGGCTCTTTCCAATGAAAACAAAAAGCATCCATTAAACAGACCTAAGCCCGGCGGTGCTGGAGCCGCAGGAAAGATTGGCTCATTAGATAGAAAGGGAAAACCAGTATCTAGGTAAAATAGGGGCCGGACAAGTAGAGCAGTGGGCAGGTAACCGCCCCCAGAGCGCAACATCCTGAGTTCGATTCCCACCTCCGCCGCCACACCGAGCAAGCCGCAGCCCCAAGGTCCATGGTAGGGGCTGAGCTGGAAAGGTTCCCCCGAGGAAACACACATGGAAGAAGGCATGCGTCGCATCGAGTCAAGCCCAAGGAAATGCAATCCAAGGAAGAAGGTGTGCGTTGAGTCAAACCAAGCAAGCCGCAGCCCCAAGGTCCATGGCAGGGGCTGAGCTGGAAAGGTGCCCCGAGGAAACACACATGGAAGAAGGCATGCGTCACGTCAAGCCCAAGGAAATGCAACCGAAGGAAGAAGGCATGCGTTGAGTCAAACCCAAGGAAATGCACATGGAAGAAAGCCAGGCATGCATGAAAGGAAATGGACCACCATGGGCACAAATTAGAAGTGAGACACCGGGTGCTCTCCAGTAGTTCCAGCATGGCTTGGGAAGAAAGTTTCCAAGAAGTGGACAGGGGGGGCGTTTTCTTGGAACATGCAATTTATGCCCTGTCAGCCATGCCTCCTGCTGCCCTTCTTGCAAAGCAGCCACTCAAGCCACTACGTCGTTGAAGACTCACAATTGGCTGGGCACATTTTGTGGCAAAAGGTCCTTTATGAAGAACCAAGGCAATTGTGAGGAAACCATCCTAAAAAGACAGATGTGGGAAGACTCTGGGATTTAACTCACGACCTTCTTCTTATAAAACAGCCTGGCTGGTCATCACATTGCTAAAGCCCCACACTTAGGTTGGCAAATTTGGCGGCAGATGGTCCTTCACAAGCATCCTCTAAGCTGCCGGTGACGTGCGCTCATCTTTGTCAATTTGTTGCCCGCTGGCTCTTCACGATGAAGCAAAATCACTCAAACAAAAGCATCCCAAAGACAGTTTCAAACCAAGAGCTGAACTCACAACCGTCTACTTACAAGGCAGCTGCCTTTTCCACCACAACGCTGAAATCGCAGAGCAAAGTGAAGAAATTATGTAGCAGATGGCCCTTCATGATGGGCCAAAGCATCTCAAAAAGAGGAGAGCAGAAATTGAAGCCACAACCTTCCGGTTGTTAGCAGAACCTACGTTACCTCAAAGAGGCCACAGCAGGACTTGAGGTCACAACCTTCCGCTTGCAAGGCAGCCGCCTTAACCCCAAGCCCAAAGGAGGCATGCAAGCGCTCCAGGCAGGTGGCTCTTTACAATGAAGCAAAGATATTCCAAGAGGAGAGCAGAAATTGAAGGCAAAATGGCCCTTTTGCAAGCGGAACTTACGGTGTCTTAACGAGACCGCGACAGGGCTTGAACTCGCTTGAACTTCCATTTGCAAGGCAGCCACCCTAACCACGTGCCCAAAGGAGGCATGCACCTCCGTCGGCTGGTGGCTCTTTACAATGAAGCAAATTTATTCTAAGAAGTGAGCAGAAATGGAAGCCGCAAGTTTCCGTTTGTAAACGGAAATCACATCTTCGCAACGAGACCGCACCAGGACTTGAACTCGCAACCTTCTGTTTGCGAGGCAGCCGCCTTAACCCCGAGCCCAAAGGAGATCGCACCTCTGCCAGCAGGTGGCTCTTTCCAATGAAAACAAAAAGCATCCATTAAACAGACCTAAGCCCGGCGGTGCTGGAGCCGCAGGAAAGATTGGCTCATTAGATAGAAAGGGAAAACCAGTATCTAGGTAAAATAGGGGCCGGACAAGTAGAGCAGTGGGCAAGGTAACCGCCCCCAGAGCGCAACATCCTGAGTTCGATTCCCACCTCCGCCGCCACACCGAGCAAGCCGCAGCCCCAAGGTCCATGGTAGGGGCTGAGCTGGAAAGGTTCCCCCGAGGAAACACACATGGAAGAAGGCATGCGTCGCATCGAGTCAAGCCCAAGGAAATGCAATCCAAGGAAGAAGGTGTGCGTTGAGTCAAACCAAGCAAGCCGCAGCCCCAAGGTCCATGGCAGGGGCTGAGCTGGAAAGGTGCCCCGAGGAAACACACATGGAAGAAGGCATGCGTCACGTCAAGCCCAAGGAAATGCAACCGAAGGAAGAAGGCATGCGTTGAGTCAAACCCAAGGAAATGCACATGGAAGAAAGCCAGGCATGCATGAAAGGAAATGGACCACCATGGGCACAAATTAGAAGTGAGACACCGGGTGCTCTCCAGTAGTTCCAGCATGGCTTGGGAAGAAAGTTTCCAAGAAGTGGACAGGGGGGGCGTTTTCTTGGAACATGCAATTTATGCCATTTGCTTCTTGCAAAGCAGCCACTCAAGCCACTACGTCGTTGAAGACTCACAATTGGCTGGGCACATTTTGTGGCAAAAGGTCCTTTATGAAGAACCAAGGCAATTGTGAGGAAACCATCCTAAAAAGACAGATGTGGGAAGACTCTGGGATTTAACTCACGACCTTCTTCTTATAAAACAGCCTGGCTGGTCATCACATTGCTAAAGCCCCACACTTAGGTTGGCAAATTTGGCGGCAGATGGTCCTTCACAAGCATCCTCTAAGCTGCCGGTGACGTGCGCTCATCTTTGTCAATTTGTTGCCCGCTGGCTCTTCACGATGAAGCAAAATCACTCAAACAAAAGCATCCCAAAGACAGTTTCAAACCAAGAGCTGAACTCACAACCGTCTACTTACAAGGCAGCTGCCTTTTCCACCACAACGCTGAAATCGCAGAGCAAAGTGAAGAAATTATGTAGCAGATGGCCCTTCATGATGGGCCAAAGCATCTCAAAAAGAGGAGAGCAGAAATTGAAGCCACAACCTTCCGGTTGTTAGCAGAACCTACGTTACCTCAAAGAGGCCACAGCAGGACTTGAGGTCACAACCTTCCGCTTGCAAGGCAGCCGCCTTAACCCCAAGCCCAAAGGAGGCATGCAAGCGCTCCAGGCAGGTGGCTCTTTACAATGAAGCAAAGATATTCCAAGAGGAGAGCAGAAATTGAAGGCAAAATGGCCCTTTTGCAAGCGGAACTTACGGTGTCTTAACGAGACCGCGACAGGGCTTGAACTCGCTTGAACTTCCATTTGCAAGGCAGCCACCCTAACCACGTGCCCAAAGGAGGCATGCACCTCCGTCGGCTGGTGGCTCTTTACAATGAAGCAAATTTATTCTAAGAAGTGAGCAGAAATGGAAGCCGCAAGTTTCCGTTTGTAAACGGAAATCACATCTTCGCAACGAGACCGCACCAGGACTTGAACTCGCAACCTTCTGTTTGCGAGGCAGCCGCCTTAACCCCGAGCCCAAAGGAGATCGCACCTCTGCCAGCAGGTGGCTCTTTCCAATGAAAACAAAAAGCATCCATTAAACAGACCTAAGCCCGGCGGTGCTGGAGCCGCAGGAAAGATTGGCTCATTAGATAGAAAGGGAAAACCAGTATCTAGGTAAAATAGGGGCCGGACAAGTAGAGCAGTGGGCAAGGTAACCGCCCCCAGAGCGCAACATCCTGAGTTCGATTCCCACCTCCGCCGCCACACCGAGCAAGCCGCAGCCCCAAGGTCCATGGTAGGGGCTGAGCTGGAAAGGTTCCCCCGAGGAAACACACATGGAAGAAGGCATGCGTCGCATCGAGTCAAGCCCAAGGAAATGCAATCCAAGGAAGAAGGTGTGCGTTGAGTCAAACCAAGCAAGCCGCAGCCCCAAGGTCCATGGCAGGGGCTGAGCTGGAAAGGTGCCCCGAGGAAACACACATGGAAGAAGGCATGCGTCACGTCAAGCCCAAGGAAATGCAACCGAAGGAAGAAGGCATGCGTTGAGTCAAACCCAAGGAAATGCACATGGAAGAAAGCCAGGCATGCATGAAAGGAAATGGACCACCATGGGCACAAATTAGAAGTGAGACACCGGGTGCTCTCCAGTAGTTCCAGCATGGCTTGGGAAGAAAGTTTCCAAGAAGTGGACAGGGGGGGCGTTTTCTTGGAACATGCAATTTATGCCATTTGCTTCTTGCAAAGCAGCCACTCAAGCCACTACGTCGTTGAAGACTCACAATTGGCTGGGCACATTTTGTGGCAAAAGGTCCTTTATGAAGAACCAAGGCAATTGTGAGGAAACCATCCTAAAAAGACAGATGTGGGAAGACTCTGGGATTTAACTCACGACCTTCTTCTTATAAAACAGCCTGGCTGGTCATCACATTGCTAAAGCCCCACACTTAGGTTGGCAAATTTGGCGGCAGATGGTCCTTCACAAGCATCCTCTAAGCTGCCGGTGACGTGCGCTCATCTTTGTCAATTTGTTGCCCGCTGGCTCTTCACGATGAAGCAAAATCACTCAAACAAAAGCATCCCAAAGACAGTTTCAAACCAAGAGCTGAACTCACAACCGTCTACTTACAAGGCAGCTGCCTTTTCCACCACAACGCTGAAATCGCAGAGCAAAGTGAAGAAATTATGTAGCAGATGGCCCTTCATGATGGGCCAAAGCATCTCAAAAAGAGGAGAGCAGAAATTGAAGCCACAACCTTCCGGTTGTTAGCAGAACCTACGTTACCTCAAAGAGGCCACAGCAGGACTTGAGGTCACAACCTTCCGCTTGCAAGGCAGCCGCCTTAACCCCAAGCCCAAAGGAGGCATGCAAGCGCTCCAGGCAGGTGGCTCTTTACAATGAAGCAAAGATATTCCAAGAGGAGAGCAGAAATTGAAGGCAAAATGGCCCTTTTGCAAGCGGAACTTACGGTGTCTTAACGAGACCGCGACAGGGCTTGAACTCGCTTGAACTTCCATTTGCAAGGCAGCCACCCTAACCACGTGCCCAAAGGAGGCATGCACCTCCGTCGGCTGGTGGCTCTTTACAATGAAGCAAATTTATTCTAAGAAGTGAGCAGAAATGGAAGCCGCAAGTTTCCGTTTGTAAACGGAAATCACATCTTCGCAACGAGACCGCACCAGGACTTGAACTCGCAACCTTCTGTTTGCGAGGCAGCCGCCTTAACCCCGAGCCCAAAGGAGATCGCACCTCTGCCAGCAGGTGGCTCTTTCCAATGAAAACAAAAAGCATCCATTAAACAGACCTAAGCCCGGCGGTGCTGGAGCCGCAGGAAAGATTGGCTCATTAGATAGAAAGGGAAAACCAGTATCTAGGTAAAATAGGGGCCGGACAAGTAGAGCAGTGGGCAAGGTAACCGCCCCCAGAGCGCAACATCCTGAGTTCGATTCCCACCTCCGCCGCCACACCGAGCAAGCTGCAGCCCCAAGGTCCATGGTAGGGGCTGAGCTGGAAAGGTTCCCCCGAGGAAACACACATGGAAGAAGGCATGCGTCGCATCGAGTCAAGCCCAAGGAAATGCAATCCAAGGAAGAAGGTGTGCGTTGAGTCAAACCAAGCAAGCCGCAGCCCCAAGGTCCATGGCAGGGGCTGAGCTGGAAAGGTGCCCCGAGGAAACACACATGGAAGAAGGCATGCGTCACGTCAAGCCCAAGGAAATGCAACCGAAGGAAGAAGGCATGCGTTGAGTCAAACCCAAGGAAATGCACATGGAAGAAAGCCAGGCATGCATGAAAGGAAATGGACCACCATGGGCACAAATTAGAAGTGAGACACCGGGTGCTCTCCAGTAGTTCCAGCATGGCTTGGGAAGAAAGTTTCCAAGAAGTGGACAGGGGGGGCGTTTTCTTGGAACATGCAATTTATGCCATTTGCTTCTTGCAAAGCAGCCACTCAAGCCACTACGTCGTTGAAGACTCACAATTGGCTGGGCACATTTTGTGGCAAAAGGTCCTTTATGAAGAACCAAGGCAATTGTGAGGAAACCATCCTAAAAAGACAGATGTGGGAAGACTCTGGGATTTAACTCACGACCTTCTTCTTATAAAACAGCCTGGCTGGTCATCACATTGCTAAAGCCCCACACTTAGGTTGGCAAATTTGGCGGCAGATGGTCCTTCACAAGCATCCTCTAAGCTGCCGGTGACGTGCGCTCATCTTTGTCAATTTGTTGCCCGCTGGCTCTTCACGATGAAGCAAAATCACTCAAACAAAAGCATCCCAAAGACAGTTTCAAACCAAGAGCTGAACTCACAACCGTCTACTTACAAGGCAGCTGCCTTTTCCACCACAACGCTGAAATCGCAGAGCAAAGTGAAGAAATTATGTAGCAGATGGCCCTTCATGATGGGCCAAAGCATCTCAAAAAGAGGAGAGCAGAAATTGAAGCCACAACCTTCCGGTTGTTAGCAGAACCTACGTTACCTCAAAGAGGCCACAGCAGGACTTGAGGTCACAACCTTCCGCTTGCAAGGCAGCCGCCTTAACCCCAAGCCCAAAGGAGGCATGCAAGCGCTCCAGGCAGGTGGCTCTTTACAATGAAGCAAAGATATTCCAAGAGGAGAGCAGAAATTGAAGGCAAAATGGCCCTTTTGCAAGCGGAACTTACGGTGTCTTAACGAGACCGCGACAGGGCTTGAACTCGCTTGAACTTCCATTTGCAAGGCAGCCACCCTAACCACGTGCCCAAAGGAGGCATGCACCTCCGTCGGCTGGTGGCTCTTTACAATGAAGCAAATTTATTCTAAGAAGTGAGCAGAAATGGAAGCCGCAAGTTTCCGTTTGTAAACGGAAATCACATCTTCGCAACGAGACCGCACCAGGACTTGAACTCGCAACCTTCTGTTTGCGAGGCAGCCGCCTTAACCCCGAGCCCAAAGGAGATCGCACCTCTGCCAGCAGGTGGCTCTTTCCAATGAAAACAAAAAGCATCCATTAAACAGACCTAAGCCCGGCGGTGCTGGAGCCGCAGGAAAGATTGGCTCATTAGATAGAAAGGGAAAACCAGTATCTAGGTAAAATAGGGGCCGGACAAGTAGAGCAGTGGGCAAGGTAACCGCCCCCAGAGCGCAACATCCTGAGTTCGATTCCCACCTCCGCCGCCACACCGAGCAAGCCGCAGCCCCAAGGTCCATGGTAGGGGCTGAGCTGGAAAGGTTCCCCCGAGGAAACACACATGGAAGAAGGCATGCGTCGCATCGAGTCAAGCCCAAGGAAATGCAATCCAAGGAAGAAGGTGTGCGTTGAGTCAAACCAAGCAAGCCGCAGCCCCAAGGTCCATGGCAGGGGCTGAGCTGGAAAGGTGCCCCGAGGAAACACACATGGAAGAAGGCATGCGTCACGTCAAGCCCAAGGAAATGCAACCGAAGGAAGAAGGCATGCGTTGAGTCAAACCCAAGGAAATGCACATGGAAGAAAGCCAGGCATGCATGAAAGGAAATGGACCACCATGGGCACAAATTAGAAGTGAGACACCGGGTGCTCTCCAGTAGTTCCAGCATGGCTTGGGAAGAAAGTTTCCAAGAAGTGGACAGGGGGGGCGTTTTCTTGGAACATGCAATTTCCCTTCATGCCATTCCTGCTGCCTTCTTGCAAAGCAGCCACTCAAGCCACTACGTCGTTGAAGACTCACAATTGGCTGGGCACATTTTGTGGCAAAAGGTCCTTTATGAAGAACCAAGGCAATTGTGAGGAAACCATCCTAAAAAGACAGATGTGGGAAGACTCTGGGATTTAACTCACGACCTTCTTCTTATAAAACAGCCTGGCTGGTCATCACATTGCTAAAGCCCCACACTTAGGTTGGCAAATTTGGCGGCAGATGGTCCTTCACAAGCATCCTCTAAGCTGCCGGTGACGTGCGCTCATCTTTGTCAATTTGTTGCCCGCTGGCTCTTCACGATGAAGCAAAATCACTCAAACAAAAGCATCCCAAAGACAGTTTCAAACCAAGAGCTGAACTCACAACCGTCTACTTACAAGGCAGCTGCCTTTTCCACCACAACGCTGAAATCGCAGAGCAAAGTGAAGAAATTATGTAGCAGATGGCCCTTCATGATGGGCCAAAGCATCTCAAAAAGAGGAGAGCAGAAATTGAAGCCACAACCTTCCGGTTGTTAGCAGAACCTACGTTACCTCAAAGAGGCCACAGCAGGACTTGAGGTCACAACCTTCCGCTTGCAAGGCAGCCGCCTTAACCCCAAGCCCAAAGGAGGCATGCAAGCGCTCCAGGCAGGTGGCTCTTTACAATGAAGCAAAGATATTCCAAGAGGAGAGCAGAAATTGAAGGCAAAATGGCCCTTTTGCAAGCGGAACTTACGGTGTCTTAACGAGACCGCGACAGGGCTTGAACTCGCTTGAACTTCCATTTGCAAGGCAGCCACCCTAACCACGTGCCCAAAGGAGGCATGCACCTCCGTCGGCTGGTGGCTCTTTACAATGAAGCAAATTTATTCTAAGAAGTGAGCAGAAATGGAAGCCGCAAGTTTCCGTTTGTAAACGGAAATCACATCTTCGCAACGAGACCGCACCAGGACTTGAACTCGCAACCTTCTGTTTGCGAGGCAGCCGCCTTAACCCCGAGCCCAAAGGAGATCGCACCTCTGCCAGCAGGTGGCTCTTTCCAATGAAAACAAAAAGCATCCATTAAACAGACCTAAGCCCGGCGGTGCTGGAGCCGCAGGAAAGATTGGCTCATTAGATAGAAAGGGAAAACCAGTATCTAGGTAAAATAGGGGCCGGACAAGTAGAGCAGTGGGCAAGGTAACCGCCCCCAGAGCGCAACATCCTGAGTTCGATTCCCACCTCCGCCGCCACACCGAGCAAGCTGCAGCCCCAAGGTCCATGGTAGGGGCTGAGCTGGAAAGGTTCCCCCGAGGAAACACACATGGAAGAAGGCATGCGTCGCATCGAGTCAAGCCCAAGGAAATGCAATCCAAGGAAGAAGGTGTGCGTTGAGTCAAACCAAGCAAGCCGCAGCCCCAAGGTCCATGGCAGGGGCTGAGCTGGAAAGGTGCCCCGAGGAAACACACATGGAAGAAGGCATGCGTCACGTCAAGCCCAAGGAAATGCAACCGAAGGAAGAAGGCATGCGTTGAGTCAAACCCAAGGAAATGCACATGGAAGAAAGCCAGGCATGCATGAAAGGAAATGGACCACCATGGGCACAAATTAGAAGTGAGACACCGGGTGCTCTCCAGTAGTTCCAGCATGGCTTGGGAAGAAAGTTTCCAAGAAGTGGACAGGGGGGGCGTTTTCTTGGAACATGCAATTTATGCCATTTGCTTCTTGCAAAGCAGCCACTCAAGCCACTACGTCGTTGAAGACTCACAATTGGCTGGGCACATTTTGTGGCAAAAGGTCCTTTATGAAGAACCAAGGCAATTGTGAGGAAACCATCCTAAAAAGACAGATGTGGGAAGACTCTGGGATTTAACTCACGACCTTCTTCTTATAAAACAGCCTGGCTGGTCATCACATTGCTAAAGCCCCACACTTAGGTTGGCAAATTTGGCGGCAGATGGTCCTTCACAAGCATCCTCTAAGCTGCCGGTGACGTGCGCTCATCTTTGTCAATTTGTTGCCCGCTGGCTCTTCACGATGAAGCAAAATCACTCAAACAAAAGCATCCCAAAGACAGTTTCAAACCAAGAGCTGAACTCACAACCGTCTACTTACAAGGCAGCTGCCTTTTCCACCACAACGCTGAAATCGCAGAGCAAAGTGAAGAAATTATGTAGCAGATGGCCCTTCATGATGGGCCAAAGCATCTCAAAAAGAGGAGAGCAGAAATTGAAGCCACAACCTTCCGGTTGTTAGCAGAACCTACGTTACCTCAAAGAGGCCACAGCAGGACTTGAGGTCACAACCTTCCGCTTGCAAGGCAGCCGCCTTAACCCCAAGCCCAAAGGAGGCATGCAAGCGCTCCAGGCAGGTGGCTCTTTACAATGAAGCAAAGATATTCCAAGAGGAGAGCAGAAATTGAAGGCAAAATGGCCCTTTTGCAAGCGGAACTTACGGTGTCTTAACGAGACCGCGACAGGGCTTGAACTCGCTTGAACTTCCATTTGCAAGGCAGCCACCCTAACCACGTGCCCAAAGGAGGCATGCACCTCCGTCGGCTGGTGGCTCTTTACAATGAAGCAAATTTATTCTAAGAAGTGAGCAGAAATGGAAGCCGCAAGTTTCCGTTTGTAAACGGAAATCACATCTTCGCAACGAGACCGCACCAGGACTTGAACTCGCAACCTTCTGTTTGCGAGGCAGCCGCCTTAACCCCGAGCCCAAAGGAGATCGCACCTCTGCCAGCAGGTGGCTCTTTCCAATGAAAACAAAAAGCATCCATTAAACAGACCTAAGCCCGGCGGTGCTGGAGCCGCAGGAAAGATTGGCTCATTAGATAGAAAGGGAAAACCAGTATCTAGGTAAAATAGGGGCCGGACAAGTAGAGCAGTGGGCAAGGTAACCGCCCCCAGAGCGCAACATCCTGAGTTCGATTCCCACCTCCGCCGCCACACCGAGCAAGCTGCAGCCCCAAGGTCCATGGTAGGGGCTGAGCTGGAAAGGTTCCCCCGAGGAAACACACATGGAAGAAGGCATGCGTCGCATCGAGTCAAGCCCAAGGAAATGCAATCCAAGGAAGAAGGTGTGCGTTGAGTCAAACCAAGCAAGCCGCAGCCCCAAGGTCCATGGCAGGGGCTGAGCTGGAAAGGTGCCCCGAGGAAACACACATGGAAGAAGGCATGCGTCACGTCAAGCCCAAGGAAATGCAACCGAAGGAAGAAGGCATGCGTTGAGTCAAACCCAAGGAAATGCACATGGAAGAAAGCCAGGCATGCATGAAAGGAAATGGACCACCATGGGCACAAATTAGAAGTGAGACACCGGGTGCTCTCCAGTAGTTCCAGCATGGCTTGGGAAGAAAGTTTCCAAGAAGTGGACAGGGGGGGCGTTTTCTTGGAACATGCAATTTATGCCATTTGCTTCTTGCAAAGCAGCCACTCAAGCCACTACGTCGTTGAAGACTCACAATTGGCTGGGCACATTTTGTGGCAAAAGGTCCTTTATGAAGAACCAAGGCAATTGTGAGGAAACCATCCTAAAAAGACAGATGTGGGAAGACTCTGGGATTTAACTCACGACCTTCTTCTTATAAAACAGCCTGGCTGGTCATCACATTGCTAAAGCCCCACACTTAGGTTGGCAAATTTGGCGGCAGATGGTCCTTCACAAGCATCCTCTAAGCTGCCGGTGACGTGCGCTCATCTTTGTCAATTTGTTGCCCGCTGGCTCTTCACGATGAAGCAAAATCACTCAAACAAAAGCATCCCAAAGACAGTTTCAAACCAAGAGCTGAACTCACAACCGTCTACTTACAAGGCAGCTGCCTTTTCCACCACAACGCTGAAATCGCAGAGCAAAGTGAAGAAATTATGTAGCAGATGGCCCTTCATGATGGGCCAAAGCATCTCAAAAAGAGGAGAGCAGAAATTGAAGCCACAACCTTCCGGTTGTTAGCAGAACCTACGTTACCTCAAAGAGGCCACAGCAGGACTTGAGGTCACAACCTTCCGCTTGCAAGGCAGCCGCCTTAACCCCAAGCCCAAAGGAGGCATGCAAGCGCTCCAGGCAGGTGGCTCTTTACAATGAAGCAAAGATATTCCAAGAGGAGAGCAGAAATTGAAGGCAAAATGGCCCTTTTGCAAGCGGAACTTACGGTGTCTTAACGAGACCGCGACAGGGCTTGAACTCGCTTGAACTTCCATTTGCAAGGCAGCCACCCTAACCACGTGCCCAAAGGAGGCATGCACCTCCGTCGGCTGGTGGCTCTTTACAATGAAGCAAATTTATTCTAAGAAGTGAGCAGAAATGGAAGCCGCAAGTTTCCGTTTGTAAACGGAAATCACATCTTCGCAACGAGACCGCACCAGGACTTGAACTCGCAACCTTCTGTTTGCGAGGCAGCCGCCTTAACCCCGAGCCCAAAGGAGATCGCACCTCTGCCAGCAGGTGGCTCTTTCCAATGAAAACAAAAAGCATCCATTAAACAGACCTAAGCCCGGCGGTGCTGGAGCCGCAGGAAAGATTGGCTCATTAGATAGAAAGGGAAAACCAGTATCTAGGTAAAATAGGGGCCGGACAAGTAGAGCAGTGGGCAAGGTAACCGCCCCCAGAGCGCAACATCCTGAGTTCGATTCCCACCTCCGCCGCCACACCGAGCAAGCTGCAGCCCCAAGGTCCATGGTAGGGGCTGAGCTGGAAAGGTTCCCCCGAGGAAACACACATGGAAGAAGGCATGCGTCGCATCGAGTCAAGCCCAAGGAAATGCAATCCAAGGAAGAAGGTGTGCGTTGAGTCAAACCAAGCAAGCCGCAGCCCCAAGGTCCATGGCAGGGGCTGAGCTGGAAAGGTGCCCCGAGGAAACACACATGGAAGAAGGCATGCGTCACGTCAAGCCCAAGGAAATGCAACCGAAGGAAGAAGGCATGCGTTGAGTCAAACCCAAGGAAATGCACATGGAAGAAAGCCAGGCATGCATGAAAGGAAATGGACCACCATGGGCACAAATTAGAAGTGAGACACCGGGTGCTCTCCAGTAGTTCCAGCATGGCTTGGGAAGAAAGTTTCCAAGAAGTGGACAGGGGGGGCGTTTTCTTGGAACATGCAATTTATGCCATTTGCTTCTTGCAAAGCAGCCACTCAAGCCACTACGTCGTTGAAGACTCACAATTGGCTGGGCACATTTTGTGGCAAAAGGTCCTTTATGAAGAACCAAGGCAATTGTGAGGAAACCATCCTAAAAAGACAGATGTGGGAAGACTCTGGGATTTAACTCACGACCTTCTTCTTATAAAACAGCCTGGCTGGTCATCACATTGCTAAAGCCCCACACTTAGGTTGGCAAATTTGGCGGCAGATGGTCCTTCACAAGCATCCTCTAAGCTGCCGGTGACGTGCGCTCATCTTTGTCAATTTGTTGCCCGCTGGCTCTTCACGATGAAGCAAAATCACTCAAACAAAAGCATCCCAAAGACAGTTTCAAACCAAGAGCTGAACTCACAACCGTCTACTTACAAGGCAGCTGCCTTTTCCACCACAACGCTGAAATCGCAGAGCAAAGTGAAGAAATTATGTAGCAGATGGCCCTTCATGATGGGCCAAAGCATCTCAAAAAGAGGAGAGCAGAAATTGAAGCCACAACCTTCCGGTTGTTAGCAGAACCTACGTTACCTCAAAGAGGCCACAGCAGGACTTGAGGTCACAACCTTCCGCTTGCAAGGCAGCCGCCTTAACCCCAAGCCCAAAGGAGGCATGCAAGCGCTCCAGGCAGGTGGCTCTTTACAATGAAGCAAAGATATTCCAAGAGGAGAGCAGAAATTGAAGGCAAAATGGCCCTTTTGCAAGCGGAACTTACGGTGTCTTAACGAGACCGCGACAGGGCTTGAACTCGCTTGAACTTCCATTTGCAAGGCAGCCACCCTAACCACGTGCCCAAAGGAGGCATGCACCTCCGTCGGCTGGTGGCTCTTTACAATGAAGCAAATTTATTCTAAGAAGTGAGCAGAAATGGAAGCCGCAAGTTTCCGTTTGTAAACGGAAATCACATCTTCGCAACGAGACCGCACCAGGACTTGAACTCGCAACCTTCTGTTTGCGAGGCAGCCGCCTTAACCCCGAGCCCAAAGGAGATCGCACCTCTGCCAGCAGGTGGCTCTTTCCAATGAAAACAAAAAGCATCCATTAAACAGACCTAAGCCCGGCGGTGCTGGAGCCGCAGGAAAGATTGGCTCATTAGATAGAAAGGGAAAACCAGTATCTAGGTAAAATAGGGGCCGGACAAGTAGAGCAGTGGGCAAGGTAACCGCCCCCAGAGCGCAACATCCTGAGTTCGATTCCCACCTCCGCCGCCACACCGAGCAAGCTGCAGCCCCAAGGTCCATGGTAGGGGCTGAGCTGGAAAGGTTCCCCCGAGGAAACACACATGGAAGAAGGCATGCGTCGCATCGAGTCAAGCCCAAGGAAATGCAATCCAAGGAAGAAGGTGTGCGTTGAGTCAAACCAAGCAAGCCGCAGCCCCAAGGTCCATGGCAGGGGCTGAGCTGGAAAGGTGCCCCGAGGAAACACACATGGAAGAAGGCATGCGTCACGTCAAGCCCAAGGAAATGCAACCGAAGGAAGAAGGCATGCGTTGAGTCAAACCCAAGGAAATGCACATGGAAGAAAGCCAGGCATGCATGAAAGGAAATGGACCACCATGGGCACAAATTAGAAGTGAGACACCGGGTGCTCTCCAGTAGTTCCAGCATGGCTTGGGAAGAAAGTTTCCAAGAAGTGGACAGGGGGGGCGTTTTCTTGGAACATGCAATTTATGCCCATTTGCTTCTTGCAAAGCAGCCACTCAAGCCACTACGTCGTTGAAGACTCACAATTGGCTGGGCACATTTTGTGGCAAAAGGTCCTTTATGAAGAACCAAGGCAATTGTGAGGAAACCATCCTAAAAAGACAGATGTGGGAAGACTCTGGGATTTAACTCACGACCTTCTTCTTATAAAACAGCCTGGCTGGTCATCACATTGCTAAAGCCCCACACTTAGGTTGGCAAATTTGGCGGCAGATGGTCCTTCACAAGCATCCTCTAAGCTGCCGGTGACGTGCGCTCATCTTTGTCAATTTGTTGCCCGCTGGCTCTTCACGATGAAGCAAAATCACTCAAACAAAAGCATCCCAAAGACAGTTTCAAACCAAGAGCTGAACTCACAACCGTCTACTTACAAGGCAGCTGCCTTTTCCACCACAACGCTGAAATCGCAGAGCAAAGTGAAGAAATTATGTAGCAGATGGCCCTTCATGATGGGCCAAAGCATCTCAAAAAGAGGAGAGCAGAAATTGAAGCCACAACCTTCCGGTTGTTAGCAGAACCTACGTTACCTCAAAGAGGCCACAGCAGGACTTGAGGTCACAACCTTCCGCTTGCAAGGCAGCCGCCTTAACCCCAAGCCCAAAGGAGGCATGCAAGCGCTCCAGGCAGGTGGCTCTTTACAATGAAGCAAAGATATTCCAAGAGGAGAGCAGAAATTGAAGGCAAAATGGCCCTTTTGCAAGCGGAACTTACGGTGTCTTAACGAGACCGCGACAGGGCTTGAACTCGCTTGAACTTCCATTTGCAAGGCAGCCACCCTAACCACGTGCCCAAAGGAGGCATGCACCTCCGTCGGCTGGTGGCTCTTTACAATGAAGCAAATTTATTCTAAGAAGTGAGCAGAAATGGAAGCCGCAAGTTTCCGTTTGTAAACGGAAATCACATCTTCGCAACGAGACCGCACCAGGACTTGAACTCGCAACCTTCTGTTTGCGAGGCAGCCGCCTTAACCCCGAGCCCAAAGGAGATCGCACCTCTGCCAGCAGGTGGCTCTTTCCAATGAAAACAAAAAGCATCCATTAAACAGACCTAAGCCCGGCGGTGCTGGAGCCGCAGGAAAGATTGGCTCATTAGATAGAAAGGGAAAACCAGTATCTAGGTAAAATAGGGGCCGGACAAGTAGAGCAGTGGGCAAGGTAACCGCCCCCAGAGCGCAACATCCTGAGTTCGATTCCCACCTCCGCCGCCACACCGAGCAAGCTGCAGCCCCAAGGTCCATGGTAGGGGCTGAGCTGGAAAGGTTCCCCCGAGGAAACACACATGGAAGAAGGCATGCGTCGCATCGAGTCAAGCCCAAGGAAATGCAATCCAAGGAAGAAGGTGTGCGTTGAGTCAAACCAAGCAAGCCGCAGCCCCAAGGTCCATGGCAGGGGCTGAGCTGGAAAGGTGCCCCGAGGAAACACACATGGAAGAAGGCATGCGTCACGTCAAGCCCAAGGAAATGCAACCGAAGGAAGAAGGCATGCGTTGAGTCAAACCCAAGGAAATGCACATGGAAGAAAGCCAGGCATGCATGAAAGGAAATGGACCACCATGGGCACAAATTAGAAGTGAGACACCGGGTGCTCTCCAGTAGTTCCAGCATGGCTTGGGAAGAAAGTTTCCAAGAAGTGGACAGGGGGGGCGTTTTCTTGGAACATGCAATTTATGCCATTTGCTTCTTGCAAAGCAGCCACTCAAGCCACTACGTCGTTGAAGACTCACAATTGGCTGGGCACATTTTGTGGCAAAAGGTCCTTTATGAAGAACCAAGGCAATTGTGAGGAAACCATCCTAAAAAGACAGATGTGGGAAGACTCTGGGATTTAACTCACGACCTTCTTCTTATAAAACAGCCTGGCTGGTCATCACATTGCTAAAGCCCCACACTTAGGTTGGCAAATTTGGCGGCAGATGGTCCTTCACAAGCATCCTCTAAGCTGCCGGTGACGTGCGCTCATCTTTGTCAATTTGTTGCCCGCTGGCTCTTCACGATGAAGCAAAATCACTCAAACAAAAGCATCCCAAAGACAGTTTCAAACCAAGAGCTGAACTCACAACCGTCTACTTACAAGGCAGCTGCCTTTTCCACCACAACGCTGAAATCGCAGAGCAAAGTGAAGAAATTATGTAGCAGATGGCCCTTCATGATGGGCCAAAGCATCTCAAAAAGAGGAGAGCAGAAATTGAAGCCACAACCTTCCGGTTGTTAGCAGAACCTACGTTACCTCAAAGAGGCCACAGCAGGACTTGAGGTCACAACCTTCCGCTTGCAAGGCAGCCGCCTTAACCCCAAGCCCAAAGGAGGCATGCAAGCGCTCCAGGCAGGTGGCTCTTTACAATGAAGCAAAGATATTCCAAGAGGAGAGCAGAAATTGAAGGCAAAATGGCCCTTTTGCAAGCGGAACTTACGGTGTCTTAACGAGACCGCGACAGGGCTTGAACTCGCTTGAACTTCCATTTGCAAGGCAGCCACCCTAACCACGTGCCCAAAGGAGGCATGCACCTCCGTCGGCTGGTGGCTCTTTACAATGAAGCAAATTTATTCTAAGAAGTGAGCAGAAATGGAAGCCGCAAGTTTCCGTTTGTAAACGGAAATCACATCTTCGCAACGAGACCGCACCAGGACTTGAACTCGCAACCTTCTGTTTGCGAGGCAGCCGCCTTAACCCCGAGCCCAAAGGAGATCGCACCTCTGCCAGCAGGTGGCTCTTTCCAATGAAAACAAAAAGCATCCATTAAACAGACCTAAGCCCGGCGGTGCTGGAGCCGCAGGAAAGATTGGCTCATTAGATAGAAAGGGAAAACCAGTATCTAGGTAAAATAGGGGCCGGACAAGTAGAGCAGTGGGCAAGGTAACCGCCCCCAGAGCGCAACATCCTGAGTTCGATTCCCACCTCCGCCGCCACACCGAGCAAGCTGCAGCCCCAAGGTCCATGGTAGGGGCTGAGCTGGAAAGGTTCCCCCGAGGAAACACACATGGAAGAAGGCATGCGTCGCATCGAGTCAAGCCCAAGGAAATGCAATCCAAGGAAGAAGGTGTGCGTTGAGTCAAACCAAGCAAGCCGCAGCCCCAAGGTCCATGGCAGGGGCTGAGCTGGAAAGGTGCCCCGAGGAAACACACATGGAAGAAGGCATGCGTCACGTCAAGCCCAAGGAAATGCAACCGAAGGAAGAAGGCATGCGTTGAGTCAAACCCAAGGAAATGCACATGGAAGAAAGCCAGGCATGCATGAAAGGAAATGGACCACCATGGGCACAAATTAGAAGTGAGACACCGGGTGCTCTCCAGTAGTTCCAGCATGGCTTGGGAAGAAAGTTTCCAAGAAGTGGACAGGGGGGGCGTTTTCTTGGAACATGCAATTTATGCCATTTGCTTCTTGCAAAGCAGCCACTCAAGCCACTACGTCGTTGAAGACTCACAATTGGCTGGGCACATTTTGTGGCAAAAGGTCCTTTATGAAGAACCAAGGCAATTGTGAGGAAACCATCCTAAAAAGACAGATGTGGGAAGACTCTGGGATTTAACTCACGACCTTCTTCTTATAAAACAGCCTGGCTGGTCATCACATTGCTAAAGCCCCACACTTAGGTTGGCAAATTTGGCGGCAGATGGTCCTTCACAAGCATCCTCTAAGCTGCCGGTGACGTGCGCTCATCTTTGTCAATTTGTTGCCCGCTGGCTCTTCACGATGAAGCAAAATCACTCAAACAAAAGCATCCCAAAGACAGTTTCAAACCAAGAGCTGAACTCACAACCGTCTACTTACAAGGCAGCTGCCTTTTCCACCACAACGCTGAAATCGCAGAGCAAAGTGAAGAAATTATGTAGCAGATGGCCCTTCATGATGGGCCAAAGCATCTCAAAAAGAGGAGAGCAGAAATTGAAGCCACAACCTTCCGGTTGTTAGCAGAACCTACGTTACCTCAAAGAGGCCACAGCAGGACTTGAGGTCACAACCTTCCGCTTGCAAGGCAGCCGCCTTAACCCCAAGCCCAAAGGAGGCATGCAAGCGCTCCAGGCAGGTGGCTCTTTACAATGAAGCAAAGATATTCCAAGAGGAGAGCAGAAATTGAAGGCAAAATGGCCCTTTTGCAAGCGGAACTTACGGTGTCTTAACGAGACCGCGACAGGGCTTGAACTCGCTTGAACTTCCATTTGCAAGGCAGCCACCCTAACCACGTGCCCAAAGGAGGCATGCACCTCCGTCGGCTGGTGGCTCTTTACAATGAAGCAAATTTATTCTAAGAAGTGAGCAGAAATGGAAGCCGCAAGTTTCCGTTTGTAAACGGAAATCACATCTTCGCAACGAGACCGCACCAGGACTTGAACTCGCAACCTTCTGTTTGCGAGGCAGCCGCCTTAACCCCGAGCCCAAAGGAGATCGCACCTCTGCCAGCAGGTGGCTCTTTCCAATGAAAACAAAAAGCATCCATTAAACAGACCTAAGCCCGGCGGTGCTGGAGCCGCAGGAAAGATTGGCTCATTAGATAGAAAGGGAAAACCAGTATCTAGGTAAAATAGGGGCCGGACAAGTAGAGCAGTGGGCAAGGTAACCGCCCCCAGAGCGCAACATCCTGAGTTCGATTCCCACCTCCGCCGCCACACCGAGCAAGCTGCAGCCCCAAGGTCCATGGTAGGGGCTGAGCTGGAAAGGTTCCCCCGAGGAAACACACATGGAAGAAGGCATGCGTCGCATCGAGTCAAGCCCAAGGAAATGCAATCCAAGGAAGAAGGTGTGCGTTGAGTCAAACCAAGCAAGCCGCAGCCCCAAGGTCCATGGCAGGGGCTGAGCTGGAAAGGTGCCCCGAGGAAACACACATGGAAGAAGGCATGCGTCACGTCAAGCCCAAGGAAATGCAACCGAAGGAAGAAGGCATGCGTTGAGTCAAACCCAAGGAAATGCACATGGAAGAAAGCCAGGCATGCATGAAAGGAAATGGACCACCATGGGCACAAATTAGAAGTGAGACACCGGGTGCTCTCCAGTAGTTCCAGCATGGCTTGGGAAGAAAGTTTCCAAGAAGTGGACAGGGGGGGCGTTTTCTTGGAACATGCAATTTATGCCATTTGCTTCTTGCAAAGCAGCCACTCAAGCCACTACGTCGTTGAAGACTCACAATTGGCTGGGCACATTTTGTGGCAAAAGGTCCTTTATGAAGAACCAAGGCAATTGTGAGGAAACCATCCTAAAAAGACAGATGTGGGAAGACTCTGGGATTTAACTCACGACCTTCTTCTTATAAAACAGCCTGGCTGGTCATCACATTGCTAAAGCCCCACACTTAGGTTGGCAAATTTGGCGGCAGATGGTCCTTCACAAGCATCCTCTAAGCTGCCGGTGACGTGCGCTCATCTTTGTCAATTTGTTGCCCGCTGGCTCTTCACGATGAAGCAAAATCACTCAAACAAAAGCATCCCAAAGACAGTTTCAAACCAAGAGCTGAACTCACAACCGTCTACTTACAAGGCAGCTGCCTTTTCCACCACAACGCTGAAATCGCAGAGCAAAGTGAAGAAATTATGTAGCAGATGGCCCTTCATGATGGGCCAAAGCATCTCAAAAAGAGGAGAGCAGAAATTGAAGCCACAACCTTCCGGTTGTTAGCAGAACCTACGTTACCTCAAAGAGGCCACAGCAGGACTTGAGGTCACAACCTTCCGCTTGCAAGGCAGCCGCCTTAACCCCAAGCCCAAAGGAGGCATGCAAGCGCTCCAGGCAGGTGGCTCTTTACAATGAAGCAAAGATATTCCAAGAGGAGAGCAGAAATTGAAGGCAAAATGGCCCTTTTGCAAGCGGAACTTACGGTGTCTTAACGAGACCGCGACAGGGCTTGAACTCGCTTGAACTTCCATTTGCAAGGCAGCCACCCTAACCACGTGCCCAAAGGAGGCATGCACCTCCGTCGGCTGGTGGCTCTTTACAATGAAGCAAATTTATTCTAAGAAGTGAGCAGAAATGGAAGCCGCAAGTTTCCGTTTGTAAACGGAAATCACATCTTCGCAACGAGACCGCACCAGGACTTGAACTCGCAACCTTCTGTTTGCGAGGCAGCCGCCTTAACCCCGAGCCCAAAGGAGATCGCACCTCTGCCAGCAGGTGGCTCTTTCCAATGAAAACAAAAAGCATCCATTAAACAGACCTAAGCCCGGCGGTGCTGGAGCCGCAGGAAAGATTGGCTCATTAGATAGAAAGGGAAAACCAGTATCTAGGTAAAATAGGGGCCGGACAAGTAGAGCAGTGGGCAAGGTAACCGCCCCCAGAGCGCAACATCCTGAGTTCGATTCCCACCTCCGCCGCCACACCGAGCAAGCTGCAGCCCCAAGGTCCATGGTAGGGGCTGAGCTGGAAAGGTTCCCCCGAGGAAACACACATGGAAGAAGGCATGCGTCGCATCGAGTCAAGCCCAAGGAAATGCAATCCAAGGAAGAAGGTGTGCGTTGAGTCAAACCAAGCAAGCCGCAGCCCCAAGGTCCATGGCAGGGGCTGAGCTGGAAAGGTGCCCCGAGGAAACACACATGGAAGAAGGCATGCGTCACGTCAAGCCCAAGGAAATGCAACCGAAGGAAGAAGGCATGCGTTGAGTCAAACCCAAGGAAATGCACATGGAAGAAAGCCAGGCATGCATGAAAGGAAATGGACCACCATGGGCACAAATTAGAAGTGAGACACCGGGTGCTCTCCAGTAGTTCCAGCATGGCTTGGGAAGAAAGTTTCCAAGAAGTGGACAGGGGGGGCGTTTTCTTGGAACATGCAATTTATGCCATTTGCTTCTTGCAAAGCAGCCACTCAAGCCACTACGTCGTTGAAGACTCACAATTGGCTGGGCACATTTTGTGGCAAAAGGTCCTTTATGAAGAACCAAGGCAATTGTGAGGAAACCATCCTAAAAAGACAGATGTGGGAAGACTCTGGGATTTAACTCACGACCTTCTTCTTATAAAACAGCCTGGCTGGTCATCACATTGCTAAAGCCCCACACTTAGGTTGGCAAATTTGGCGGCAGATGGTCCTTCACAAGCATCCTCTAAGCTGCCGGTGACGTGCGCTCATCTTTGTCAATTTGTTGCCCGCTGGCTCTTCACGATGAAGCAAAATCACTCAAACAAAAGCATCCCAAAGACAGTTTCAAACCAAGAGCTGAACTCACAACCGTCTACTTACAAGGCAGCTGCCTTTTCCACCACAACGCTGAAATCGCAGAGCAAAGTGAAGAAATTATGTAGCAGATGGCCCTTCATGATGGGCCAAAGCATCTCAAAAAGAGGAGAGCAGAAATTGAAGCCACAACCTTCCGGTTGTTAGCAGAACCTACGTTACCTCAAAGAGGCCACAGCAGGACTTGAGGTCACAACCTTCCGCTTGCAAGGCAGCCGCCTTAACCCCAAGCCCAAAGGAGGCATGCAAGCGCTCCAGGCAGGTGGCTCTTTACAATGAAGCAAAGATATTCCAAGAGGAGAGCAGAAATTGAAGGCAAAATGGCCCTTTTGCAAGCGGAACTTACGGTGTCTTAACGAGACCGCGACAGGGCTTGAACTCGCTTGAACTTCCATTTGCAAGGCAGCCACCCTAACCACGTGCCCAAAGGAGGCATGCACCTCCGTCGGCTGGTGGCTCTTTACAATGAAGCAAATTTATTCTAAGAAGTGAGCAGAAATGGAAGCCGCAAGTTTCCGTTTGTAAACGGAAATCACATCTTCGCAACGAGACCGCACCAGGACTTGAACTCGCAACCTTCTGTTTGCGAGGCAGCCGCCTTAACCCCGAGCCCAAAGGAGATCGCACCTCTGCCAGCAGGTGGCTCTTTCCAATGAAAACAAAAAGCATCCATTAAACAGACCTAAGCCCGGCGGTGCTGGAGCCGCAGGAAAGATTGGCTCATTAGATAGAAAGGGAAAACCAGTATCTAGGTAAAATAGGGGCCGGACAAGTAGAGCAGTGGGCAAGGTAACCGCCCCCAGAGCGCAACATCCTGAGTTCGATTCCCACCTCCGCCGCCACACCGAGCAAGCTGCAGCCCCAAGGTCCATGGTAGGGGCTGAGCTGGAAAGGTTCCCCCGAGGAAACACACATGGAAGAAGGCATGCGTCGCATCGAGTCAAGCCCAAGGAAATGCAATCCAAGGAAGAAGGTGTGCGTTGAGTCAAACCAAGCAAGCCGCAGCCCCAAGGTCCATGGCAGGGGCTGAGCTGGAAAGGTGCCCCGAGGAAACACACATGGAAGAAGGCATGCGTCACGTCAAGCCCAAGGAAATGCAACCGAAGGAAGAAGGCATGCGTTGAGTCAAACCCAAGGAAATGCACATGGAAGAAAGCCAGGCATGCATGAAAGGAAATGGACCACCATGGGCACAAATTAGAAGTGAGACACCTGGTGCTCTCCAGTAGTTCCAGCATGGCTTGGGAAGAAAGTTTCCAAGAAGTGGACAGGGGGGGCATTTTCTTGGAACATGCAATTTATGCCATTTGCTTCTTGCAAAGCAGCCACTCAAGCCACTACGTCGTTGAAGACTCACAATTGGCTGGGCACATTTTGTGGCAAAAGGTCCTTTATGAAGAACCAAGGCAATTGTGAGGAAACCATCCTAAAAAGACAGATGTGGGAAGACTCTGGGATTTAACTCACGACCTTCTTCTTATAAAACAGCCTGGCTGGTCATCACATTGCTAAAGCCCCACACTTAGGTTGGCAAATTTGGCGGCAGATGGTCCTTCACAAGCATCCTCTAAGCTGCCGGTGACGTGCGCTCATCTTTGTCAATTTGTTGCCCGCTGGCTCTTCACGATGAAGCAAAATCACTCAAACAAAAGCATCCCAAAGACAGTTTCAAACCAAGAGCTGAACTCACAACCGTCTACTTACAAGGCAGCTGCCTTTTCCACCACAACGCTGAAATCGCAGAGCAAAGTGAAGAAATTATGTAGCAGATGGCCCTTCATGATGGGCCAAAGCATCTCAAAAAGAGGAGAGCAGAAATTGAAGCCACAACCTTCCGGTTGTTAGCAGAACCTACATTACCTCAAAGAGGCCACAGCAGGACTTGAGGTCACAACCTTCCGCTTGCAAGGCAGCCGCCTTAACCCCAAGCCCAAAGGAGGCATGCAAGCGCTCCAGGCAGGTGGCTCTTTACAATGAAGCAAAGATATTCCAAGAGGAGAGCAGAAATTGAAGGCAAAATGGCCCTTTTGCAAGCGGAACTTACGGTGTCTTAACGAGACCGCGACAGGGCTTGAACTCGCTTGAACTTCCATTTGCAAGGCAGCCACCCTAACCACGTGCCCAAAGGAGGCATGCACCTCCGTCGGCTGGTGGCTCTTTACAATGAAGCAAATTTATTCTAAGAAGTGAGCAGAAATGGAAGCCGCAAGTTTCCGTTTGTAAATGGAAATCACATCTTCGCAACGAGACCGCACCAGGACTTGAACTCGCAACCTTCTGTTTGCGAGGCAGCCGCCTTAACCCCGAGCCCAAAGGAGATCGCACCTCTGCCAGCAGGTGGCTCTTTCCAATGAAAACAAAAAGCATCCATTAAACAGACCTAAGCCCGGCGCCACACCGAGCAAGCTGCAGCCCCAAGGTCCATGGTAGGGGCTGAGCTGGAAAGGTTCCCCCGAGGAAACACACATGGAAGAAGGCATGCGTCGCATCGAGTCGAGCCCAAGGAAATGCAATCCAAGGAAGAAGGTGTGCGTTGAGTCAAACCAAGCAAGCCGCAGCCCCAAGGTCCATGGCAGGGGCTGAGCTGGAAAGGTGCCCCGAGGAAACACACATGGAAGAAGGCATGCGTCACGTCAAGCCCAAGGAAATGCAACCGAAGGAAGAAGGCATGCGTTGAGTCAAACCCAAGGAAATGCACATGGAAGAAAGCCAGGCATGCATGAAAGGAAATGGACCACCATGGGCACAAATTAGAAGTGAGACACCTGGTGCTCTCCAGTAGTTCCAGCATGGCTTGGGAAGAAAGTTTCCAAGAAGTGGACAGGGGGGGCGTTTTCTTGGAACATGCAATTTATGCCACCCTGTCAGTCCATGCCAGTCCATGCCTCCTGCTGCCCGCTTCTTGCAAAGCAGCCACTCAAGCCACTCCGTCGTTGAAGACTCACAATTGGCTGGGCACATTTTGTGGCAAAAGGTCCTTTATGAAGAACCAAGGCAATTGTGAGGAAACCATCCTAAAAAGACAGATGTGGGAAGACTCTGGGATTTAACTCACGACCTTCTTCTTATAAAACAGCCTGGCTGGTCATCACATTGCTAAAGCCCCACACTTAGGTTGGCAAATTTGGCGGCAGATGGTCCTTCACAAGCATCCTCTAAGCTGCCGGTGACGTGCGCTCATCTTTGTCAATTTGTTGCCCGCTGGCTCTTCACGATGAAGCAAAATCACTCAAACAAAAGCATCCCAAAGACAGTTTCAAACCAAGAGCTGAACTCACAACCGTCTACTTACAAGGCAGCTGCCTTTTCCACCACAACGCTGAAATCGCAGAGCAAAGTGAAGAAATTATGTAGCAGATGGCCCTTCATGATGGGCCAAAGCATCTCAAAAAGAGGAGAGCAGAAATTGAAGCCACAACCTTCCGGTTGTTAGCAGAACCTACGTTACCTCAAAGAGGCCACAGCAGGACTTGAGATCACAACCTTCCGCTTGCAAGGCAGCCGCCTTAACCCCAAGCCCAAAGGAGGCATGCAAGTGCTCCAGGCAGGTGGCTCTTTACAATGAAGCAAAGATATTCCAAGAGGAGAGCAGAAATTGAAGGCAAAATGGCCCTTTTGCAAGCGGAACTTACGGTGTCTTAACGAGACCGCGACAGGGCTTGAACTCGCTTGAACTTCCATTTGCAAGGCAGCCACCCTAACCACGTGCCCAAAGGAGGCATGCACCTCTGTCGGCTGGTGGCTCTTTACAATGAAGCAAATTTATTCTAAGAAGTGAGCAGAAATGGAAGCCGCAAGTTTCCGTTTGTAAACGGAAATCACATCTTCGCAACGAGACCGCACCAGGACTTGAACTCGCAACCTTCTGTTTGCGAGGCAGCCGCCTTAACCCCGAGCCCAAAGGAGATCGCACCGCTGCCAGCAGGTGGCTCTTTCCAATGAAAACAAAAAGCATCCATTAAACAGACCTAAGCCCGGCGGTGCTGGAGCCGCAGGAAAGATTGGCTCATTAGATAGAAAGGGAAAACCAGTATCTAGGTAAAATAGGGGCCGGACAAGTAGAGCAGTGGGCAAGGTAACCGCCCCCAGAGCGCAACATCCTGAGTTCAATTCCCACCTCCACCGCCACACCGAGCAAGCTGCAGCCCCAAGGTCCATGGTAGGGGCTGAGCTGGAAAGGTTCCCCCGAGGAAACACGCATGGAAGAAGGCATGCGTCGCATCGAGTCAAGCCCAAGGAAATGCAATCCAAGGAAAAAGGTGTGCGTTGAGTCAAACCAAGCAAGCTGCAGCCCAAGGTCCATGGCAGGGGCTGAGCTGGAAAGGTGCCCCGAGGAAACACACATGGAAGAAGGCATGCGTCACGTCAAGCCCAAGGAAATGCAACCGAAGGAAGAAGGCATGCGTCACGTCAAGCCCAAGGAAATGCAACCGAAGGAAGAAGGCATGCATGAAAGGAAATGGACCACCATGGGCACAAATTAGAAGTGAGACACCTGGTGCTCTCCAGTAGTTCCAGCATGGCTTGGGAAGAAAGTTTCCAAGAAGTGGACAGGGGGGGTGTTTTCTTGGAACATGCAATTTATGCCACCCTGTCAGTCCATGCCAGTCCATGCCTCCTGCTGCCCGCTTCTTGCAAAGCAGCCACTCAAGCCACTACGTCGTTGAAGACTCACAATTGGCTGGGCACATTTTGTGGCAAAAGGTCCTTTATGAAGAACCAAGGCAATTGTGAGGAAACCATCCTAAAAAGACAGATGTGGGAAGACTCTGGGATTTAACTCACGACCTTCTTCTTATAAAACAGCCTGGCTGGTCATCACATTGCTAAAGCCCCACACTTAGGTTGGCAAATTTGGCGGCAGATGGTCCTTCACAAGCATCCTCTAAGCTGCCGGTGACGTGCGCTCATCTTTGTCAATTTGTTGCCCGCTGGCTCTTCACGATGAAGCAAAATCACTCAAACAAAAGCATCCCAAAGACAGTTTCAAACCAAGAGCTGAACTCACAACCGTCTACTTACAAGGCAGCTGCCTTTTCCACCACAACGCTGAAATCGCAGAGCAAAGTGAAGAAATTATGTAGCAGATGGCCCTTCATGATGGGCCAAAGCATCTCAAAAAGAGGAGAGCAGAAATTGAAGCCACAACCTTCCGGTTGTTAGCAGAACCTACGTTACCTCAAAGAGGCCACAGCAGGACTTGAGGTCACAACCTTCCGCCTTGCAAGGCAGCCGCCTTAACCCCAAGCCCAAAGGAGGCATGCAAGCGCTCCAGGCAGGTGGCTCTTTACAATGAAGCAAAGATATTCCAAGAGGAGAGCAGAAATTGAAGGCAAAATGGCCCTTTTGCAAGCGGAACTTACGGTGTCTTAACGAGACCGCGACAGGGCTTGAACTCGCTTGAACTTCCATTTGCAAGGCAGCCACCCTAACCACGTGCCCAAAGGAGGCATGCACCTCCGTCAGCTGGTGGCTCTTTACAATGAAGCAAATTTATTCTAAGAAGTGAGCAGAAATGGAAGCCGCAAGTTTCCGTTTGTAAACAGAAATCACATCTTCGCAACGAGACCGCACCAGGACTTGAACTCGCAACCTTCTGTTTGCGAGGCAGCCGCCTTAACCCCGAGCCCAAAGGAGATCGCACCTCTGCCAGCAGGTGGCTCTTTCCAATGAAAACAAAAAGCATCCATTAAACAGACCTAAGCCCGGCGCCACACCGAGCAAGCTGCAGCCCCAAGGTCCATGGTAGGGGCTGAGCTGGAAAGGTTCCCCCGAGGAAACACACATGGAAGAAGGCATGCGTCGCATCGAGTCGAGCCCAAGGAAATGCAATCCAAGGAAGAAGGTGTGCGTTGAGTCAAACCAAGCAAGCCGCAGCCCCAAGGTCCATGGCAGGGGCTGAGCTGGAAAGGTGCCCCGAGGAAACACACATGGAAGAAGGCATGCGTCACGTCAAGCCCAAGGAAATGCAACCGAAGGAAGAAGGCATGCGTTGAGTCAAACCCAAGGAAATGCACATGGAAGAAAGCCAGGCATGCAGGAAAGGAAATGGACCACCATGGGCACAAATTAGAAGTGAGACACCTGGTGCTCTCCAGTAGTTCCAGCATGGCTTGGGAAGAAAGTTTCCAAGAAGTGGACAGGGGGGGCGTTTTCTTGGAACATGCAATTTATGCCACCCTGTCAGTCCATGCCAGTCCATGCCTCCTGCTGCCCGCTTCTTGCAAAGCAGCCACTCAAGCCACTACGTCATTGAAGACTCACAATTGGCTGGGCACATTTTGTGGCAAAAGGTCCTTTATGAAGAACCAAGGCAATTGTGAGGAAACCATCCTAAAAAGAAAGATGTGGGAAGACTCTGGGATTTAACTCACGACCTTCTTCTTATAAAACAGCCTGGCTGGTCATCACATTGCTAAAGCCCCACACTTAGGTTGGCAAATTTGGCGGCAGATGGTCCTTCACAAGCATCCTCTAAGCTGCCGGTGACGTGCGCTCATCTTTGTCAATTTGTTGCCCGCTGGCTCTTCACGATGAAGCAAAATCACTCAAACAAAAGCATCCCAAAGACAGTTTCAAACCAAGAGCTGAACTCACAACCGTCTACTTACAAGGCAGCTGCCTTTTCCACCACAACGCTGAAATCGCAGAGCAAAGTGAAGAAATTATGTAGCAGATGGCCCTTCATGATGGGCCAAAGCATCTCAAAAAGAGGAGAGCAGAAATTGAAGCCACAACCTTCCGGTTGTTAGCAGAACCTACGTTACCTCAAAGAGGCCACAGCAGGACTTGAGATCACAACCTTCCGCCTTGCAAGGCAGCCGCCTTAACCCCAAGCCCAAAGGAGGCATGCAAGCGCTCCAGGCAGGTGGCTCTTTACAATGAAGCAAAGATATTCCAAGAGGAGAGCAGAAATTGAAGGCAAAATGGCCCTTTTGCAAGCGGAACTTACGGTGTCTTAACGAGACCGCGACAGGGCTTGAACTCGCTTGAACTTCCATTTGCAAGGCAGCCACCCTAACCACGTGCCCAAAGGAGGCATGCACCTCCGTCGGCTGGTGGCTCTTTACAATGAAGCAAATTTATTCTAAGAAGTGAGCAGAAATGGAAGCCGCAAGTTTCCGTTTGTAAACGGAAATCACATCTTCGCAACGAGACCGCACCAGGACTTGAACTCGCAACCTTCTGTTTGCGAGGCAGCCGCCTTAACCCCGAGCCCAAAGGAGATCGCACCTCTGCCAGCAGGTGGCTCTTTCCAATGAAAACAAAAAGCATCCATTAAACAGACCTAAGCCCGGCGGTGCTGGAGCCGCAGGAAAGATTGGCTCATTAGATAGAAAGGGAAAACCAGTATCTAGGTAAAATAGGGGCCGGACAAGTAGAGCAGTGGGCAAGGTAACCGCCCCCAGAGTGCAACATCCTGAGTTCAATTCCCACCTCCACCACCACACCGAGCAAGCTGCAGCCCCAAGGTCCATGGTAGGGGCTGAGCTGGAAAGGTTCCCCCGAGGAAACACACATGGAAGAAGGCATGCGTCGCATCGAGTCAAGCCCAAGGAAATGCAATCCAAGGAAGAAGGTGTGCGTTGAGTCAAACCAAGCAAGCCGCAGCCCCAAGGTCCATGGCAGGGGCTGAGCTGGAAAGGTGCCCCGAGGAAACACACATGGAAGAAGGCATGCGTCACGTCAAGCCCAAGGAAATGCAACCGAAGGAAGAAGGCATGCGTCACGTCAAGCCCAAGGAAATGCACATGGAAGAAAGCCAGGCATGCATGAAAGGAAATGGACCACCATGGGCACAAATTAGAAGTGAGACACCTGGTGCTCTCCAGTAGTTCCAGCATGGCTTGGGAAGAAAGTTTCCAAGAAGTGGACAGGGGGGGCGTTTTCTTGGAACATGCAATTTATGCCACCCTGTCAGTCCATGCCAGTCCATGCCTCCTGCTGCCCGCTTCTTGCAAAGCAGCCACTCAAGCCACTACGTCGTTGAAGACTCACAATTGGCTGGGCACATTTTGTGGCAAAAGGTCCTTTATGAAGAACCAAGGCAATTGTGAGGAAACCATCCTAAAAAGACAGATGTGGGAAGACTCTGGGATTTAACTCACGACCTTCTTCTTATAAAACAGCCTGGCTGGTCATCACATTGCTAAAGCCCCACACTTAGGTTGGCAAATTTGGCGGCAGATGGTCCTTCACAAGCATCCTCTAGGCTGCCGGTGACGTGCGCTCATCTTTGTCAATTTGGTGCCCGGTGGCTCTTCACGATCAAGCAAAATCACTCAAACAAAAGCATCCCAAAGACAGTTTCAAACCAAGAGCTGAACTCACAACCGTCTACTTACAAGGCAGTTGCCTTTTCCACCACAACGCTGAAATCGCAGAGCAAAGTGAAGAAATTATGTAGCAGATGGCCCTTCATGATGGGCCAAAGCATCTCAAAAAGAGGAGAGCAGAAATTGAAGCCACAACCTTCCGGTTGTTAGCAGAACCTACGTTACCTCAAAGAGGCCACAGCAGGACTTGAGGTCACAACCTTCCGCTTGCAAGGCAGCCGCCTTAACCCCAAGCCCAAAGGAGGCATGCAAGCGCTCAAGGCAGGTGGCTCTTTACAATGAAGCAAAGATATTCCAAGAGGAGAGCAGAAATTGAAGGCAAAATGGCCCTTTTGCAAGCGGAACTTATGTTATCTTAACGAGACCGCGACAGGGCTTGAACTCGCTTGAACTTCCATTTGCAAGGCAGCCACCCTAACCACGTGCCCAAAGGAGGCATGCACCTCCGTCGGCTGGTGGCTCTTTACAATGAAGCAAATTTATTCTAAGAAGTGAGCAGAAATGGAAGCCGCAACCTTCCGTTTGTAAACGGAAATCACATCTCCGCACAACCTTCCGCTTGCAAGGCAGCCGCCTTAACCCCAAGCCCAAAGGAGGCATGCAAGCGCTCAAGGCAGGTGGCTCTTTACAATGAAGCAAAGATATTTCAAGAGGAGAGCAGAAATTGAAGGCAAAACCTCCCTTTTGCAAGCGGAACTTACGTTATCTTAACGAGACCGCACCAGGACTTGAACTCGCAACATTCTGTTTGCGAGGCAGCCACCTTAACCCCGAGCCCAAAGGAGGCATGCAAACACTCAAGCCAGGTGGCTCTTTACAATGAAGCAAAGATATTCTAAGAGGAGAGCAGAAACCGAAGCTGCAATTTTGCTTTTGCAAGTGGAACTTACGTTATCTTAACGAGACCGCAACAGGGCTTGAACTCGCACCCTTCTCCTTGTAAGGTGACCACCGTAACGCCGTACCCAAATGATGCATGCGTCCTCCGTCGGCAGGTGGCTCTTTACAATGAAGCAAATTTATTCTAAGAAGTGAGCGGAAATGGAAGCTGCAACCTTCCGTTTGTAAACGGAAATCACATTATCTCAACGAGACCACACCTGGACTTAATACCAAGCCCAAAGCAACTCTGAAGGCAGACGGCTTTTTACAATGAAGCAAAAATATTCGAAAAAGAAAGTAGAAATTGATTTACCCTTAGATGTAATGGTCACTTTTTTTTATTCCACTCTTGACTAATCATGACAAGTTTCTTTATCCCACCCACTCCTACCCATTTCTCTTCATCCCTGGTAACACATTTAATTCTTTGTTCCAGTAAAGTGTGTCCCAGGTCTCAGGGCCAGAAGGAAGTTGTAACTGCTGCATATATCCTGTACTTATGTTTTTATTAAAAGATGGGTATATACAACTACTTAAAAGATTGAAATTCAGGAAGCACTGTTAAAGGAAGCAAATTGAGAGGAGATAATCCCTGACTTGTTCCTAGTACCTATCATTCTGATTATTGATCATGTCTGTAGCTTTTCCAGTGTACAGTACATCATTCTATTCTTTCCTGCAAGCCTTGCAAAAAAAATGCTAATCCTGTTTGTTCATCCTCTTGTTTCACCAGTAAAACATGCAAAATAAATTACAGCTGGATGTGCTCAGTGGGTTTCAGCTATTGCTTTTGATTGAAGTGCCTTCTCTCATTTCATGAAACAGTCCTTGCACAGGAATGGCAATTTCAGTATGGAGAAATGGTTCTTGGTTTGCATCTTGAAACCTAAGCTGGAAGCATGTCAGTAATATAATAAAAATTACTACACGCAGAGCCGCACTGCAACTGAGCACACCAGTATATAGTATTTGTCTAAAAGGCACAGACTTTTCAAATCAGAGATGCATATTATACACCTTCTAAGCCAACAATTAATCTGCAATGTGGAATCTCTAGCATGTCTTTCCAGCTCAGCCCACAATATTTGTCCATGTACAGTATTATTTATAACATAAGTATAGGGCCCTGATGCTGGCTTCTTTAACTCGCTAACTTTCACTCCCTAACTTGCCCCACTAGATTCAGATAGCCGTCTGCAGGTCTTAGTGCCTTAAAACAGAGCACAGAGGCTATGCAGACGATGCCCCACACAATGGGCAAAGTAGAAGATAACGGCTGATTTCTGCCCTTTTTTGCACTTTGTACATTGTATGGGACATTGTGAATGACCCCATCGAACTCCTATTGCCACACCTAACATAAGGATTTAGAGTGGCACTGAGTTGAAAAAAAAGTAGTAAAAATCCCTACAAATTCAAATTACTATTTGCCCATGCTGCAGTTCCCTCAGCCTGTATAAATTCTTTACCTTCTATGTGATAACTAAAAAGCACCTGCAACCACCTTGATACCAACTTCACATGTTCTGCAAAATGTCAGATGCTATCACCTATCCGTAATTAATCAGAGGTCCCAGTAGAAAGATTTAGAATAGGATGAGATTCTTATTTAAAATGCACCCCCCCCCCAACACCCAGTTGCCTACAGCTATCTATTACTGTGTAGCAATTGTCATAAATCAAATCTGCAGAACTGTCTGAGGGAAGCTAACCCTTATTATGCTCGGTCTACACGGATGGAGATAAGGCTACATTTGGCTTGTAAAAGCTTTATATTGTCTATCAGGAGAAGTGAATTACAGACATATGTGAGATAATAAGCATATACAACTTCACAATGGGTAATGGTACACACAATGGGTATATACTATACAAACTCACAATTGGTAACTTCTGTAAGCAAGCGACTTACTTAACTTTACACTGCAGCCTAAATTATACATGCAGTACATGGTACAAAGTGCAAAATATAGGCATAGAGCAAAACACAGGTCATTTACACAGTGCAGAAACAGAGTGCAAAAAATAGGCACAAACAAACCATGTTTGCTGTTCACTTTGCACCCTGATCTGCACTTTACAATACAGCTGCAGTGTTAGCTGTGGGGATGATCATTTACATGTGCTAGGGAGAGTTGGTGGGTGCAGGGTTTGGGAGCCCTGTCCTTACTGCCCTGTGGTGGCTAAGGACAGGGCTGCCTTGTGCCCACCAGTGCTGCACTCTCCACAAGGTGTTACATGAGGTGCAGAGCACAGCAAGGCCCTTGATGGAAGCTCTTAGTGAATGAGATGGGGGCAGCTGGGGCCCTTGTAAATCACCCCTAAAAATTATCATTTGTGTAAAGGTTTACATTTTTTCTGTCAGAGGATACTAGTAATGCCACTGTATAATAGTGCTTTGAGAACAAACTTTAATCCCTCTTTGGAAGCACAGTCTTTTACGGTGGAGTTTTGCCTGACCAAGTCAATGGAGCTGCACTGGTTGTGTGATCAGTGCCATTTAGATGTGCATAACTGAAGCCAAATCAAACATATGCTTGTCATTAGGAATTTCAGATAATGACCCTATGTGGGGGCTTAACATTATTACACTGTCAACAGTACCTATCTTCAGAGAAGGTTTTGGAACGAAAGCAGAAGACGTCTTTATGGGAATGTTATAAACCTGGAAAGTCACATTACATATAACAGAGTAAGGTGCCCCACATGTAGACTGGGCAGAAATAACTATATCATACATTTTAACATGGCGAGTGGGGAATGGGCAGGGAAGAGCTCAGGGATTAGACAGCCAGGGAAGTACAGTGGTAACCCAGTATGTTTGGCACAATTGCCCTTGACAAAGGCTTAGGCAAAAACATTTGGTTAATTTTTATCTGCCCAAGAGTATCCACTTTTTATTAGTTCTTTTTTTGTGTTCCTGGGTGGTATGTATTATCTGCATGCTTATGTCTGCATGTACATTTTTGCAAATTGATGTATATTCTAAATTGCTATGATTGTATTGCTATAAACATAAAGTAAATTGAGCATTAACTACATAAGTATACCACCTTTGTGTATTGATTTATTATTTTAAGAGCACCTAGTAATCTATAAACTATTGTCTATTTTTTTATACTCCAGCACCTGTTTATCTGTTTAAATGAAAACTGATATAAAGTGGATTCTGTATCTGAATGTCCTACACTCACTGGATTAAAGCGTAATGGTACCAAACAGATAGTAGTTCCCAAAGTACAGGACTTCCATCCCTGGGGGGACTAAAAACCGTTGTGTGGGGTCTCAGCCTGTAGCTAACTAACTTGGAGGATTTGGGGAGAATGCCTATTTGCTCTTAAATATATACCTGAGAGCCCACCTTAAAGCTTAGTTATTTGGAGTAAAAATGTATTTGGTGTCTTAGATATTCTAGAACAGGGGTCCTCAAACTAAGGCCCCCAGGCTGGATATGGCCCCCAAGGTCATTTATCCGGCCCCCGCTGTGTCCTCACCCCTAACTGCTACTTGTCCAGCATCATTTTGCGTTGGCTGGTGTGACGCGGTGATGTGATGGGGCCAAGGACCACACTGAGGCAGACAGGTAGTAGCCAGGGATGAGGATGCAGCGGAGGCGGGGCGTAGTTTGAGGACTAAAGCTAGTCCAGCCCTCCAACAGTCTGAGGGACCATGAACTGGCCCCCTGTTTAAAAAGTTTGAGGAGCCCTGTTCTAGAACATTGGCTGAATAACTGGCATGCCAATGTTTCCACTACATTAACATACAGGTTGGGAGATACATTATACATTCTCTGGTTCCTTTTGTTACAAACTGATACAAGATGAGCACTTGGTTACCCTCTTATAATAATGTGTTCAAACTGCTTCAATATTGGGGCTCATTTATAAAGACTGGGCAGATTTGCATTTGGTCAGTAACCCATAGCAACCAATCAAATGTTTTCTTTCATTGTTCAACCTGCAGTTAGCTGAAAAAAATAATCACTGATTGGTTGCTATGGGTTACTGCCCATGTGCAAATTTGCCCAGTCTTTATAAATAAGTCCCTTTGCAGAAATTGTAAATTAACAAAACTATAAAAAAAAACTTTCGCCTTTTTCTTCTTTTTAACAGAAGTGGAAGTAGATTACAGTTATAATGTTATAATTATAACATTTCTGTCATTATTAATTATGCATTTTCATAAAAATTTCAGTAATGGGGTTTAAAGAAGGTACAAATTAATACAGGCAATTATGAACTCAAAAAAACTTACCTGATCTGCAAAAAAGGTTCCGTTAATGGGTCATATCTATCAGCCTGCTGTCTAAGCTTGCAACGAAGAAATTATGCTTCAACACAGTGATATTTTAACAGACTATATTTCAAAGGGATACTAAACTTCATAATCTTTTTAAAATTATATTCTGGTGTAATATACTCCCTAGACACTGACTACTTCATTAAGTATGCAGCAAGGTTTAACCAATCACATCTGCAGAACAGGAAAATGTGGTTCTCTTGCACAAAGTCCCACTACGCATTCATAACTGCTGTAATGAGCTCTGTGAAGCCACAAACAAGCACCACAGACCATTTACATTTTTCTTGTATTGATTGATTTTCTCATATTGATTTTTCATGTGTCATTTTTGGTTTAACTTGATGACTTCCCTGTCCCTATAAGTGAACTGCTTGAAACATCATGTTGTCCAACCATGAGGTGCGCAGAAATGTCTATGATTGGTCAATCTCAAGTGCATACTTAATAACTCAGGAACAATCAGCAGGCCTAGCAGAAGAAAGAAAAAATTATAGCACAAACATAAAAAAAGAATGATTGTACTGTTGAATGCACACTGACCAGCAACTGAAAAGAGGACCTTGGGTTTGTCAGAGAACAACATCAGGTATCTATGGCTAACAAAAACCCTTAAACAAATAGAGGCTGAAAGGGGAAAGTGCCTTAATTTCAAACTGTAACAAACAGAATACTATAAGCTATTTTAAAAGCTTTATTTCTGCTTTTATATAATACTTGAGTTTGAAAAATCTTTATAAGTCTCACATTCCTACAGCCATAGAAAATTAATTTTGGGCGAAAATGGGTTAAGTTTCCCCACTGCCTTCATTGGTGTGTGTTCTGTCTATCTCTCCCTTTCCCTGTTCTCTCTGTCTCTTTCCCTCCTGCCATCCCCCCTCTCTGCAGCTTTTTTTATTAGCCGTCTGCTTGTGTTGCTCTATAATATCATTCGCCTCCGGGCACATTTCATGTTTCCATTTGCTACATTTACTAAGTCACAATCCCAAAACAAGAACCAAGGGTGTCCCCTCCCTCCCCCTCTCCAAACTCTCCATGAATTATTGAATCACTTTATTGCATATTTTCTTAAAGAGTCTTCTTCTCCTGGTGCGACGGTAAATATTGTATGAATTTAATTTAAGAGAAGATATTTCATCCCTAACATGCCAAGCAACAGGCGTCTTGTCTATCTGGCTCTCTTCTGCTGGCCCCGATCCCTATACAATGGGCATAGAGATATATGGCCCCAGCCCTTCATCACTCAATGGCTTTTATTCCCATCTAACACTCAGTGGGATTTATGGGCTCTGGCAGGCCTGGGAAACATAGAGGAACACTGCCCAGGGAGTGCAGCCAGAATCCTGTGTGAGTGTCAGGTGCACAATCCAACCGCAGCGCACTGGGAATAAACCAGTCATTAACCTTTTCTACACTTCACAGAGCAGGTGATTTATGTGGGGGGGGGGGGGGGGGGTAAGCAAAGCACCGTGAATTCCTGAAGTTGCAAAATCATTTGTCTATTCAAATCTCCATAAAACTTACATTCAGTAGTGAATTAAATATGTTTTCTTTTCATACTGAAAGGAATGGTTGAATACTTTTTTAAAGCAGAGATGTTAATCATACATCCATTGGACTGTTGTAATCCCTCAGCCAGTACTATGCATGCGTCAATATGGAGTTCATCATTACTCGCGCACACACACATACACAGCTGCAAACACATATCCTCACATATCTGTTTTCCATCAATGTAGAAAGTAAAGCTTTCCTTTATCTACATCTGTATGGCATACTCTCTCATGAAAGGCCAACACATATGATATTAGTAAAATTTGAAGTGCTTGTGCATATTAATGTGTGTGATCCAGTTCATATGGAAATTGTTGGGTAGTTCCTTTCAAGTATCCAATTCAGTACAGATCAGACTGTAATAACATTTAAAGGTCTTCACTATGGGAAAGGTCTGCTGTACTGAATTATAACAGATACACAATAAATAAATCCACTTCACGCACATTATTTTGTTGGAGAATGGCTGCAGCATATTCATTGAAACAACTGTGTGTGTGTGTTCGCACGTATATATTATATAGTACCCCCTATTGTAAAATATAGGAATATTATAAGTCACCAAGGAGTTCCATGACCATATAAAGGTTATGGAACTCCAAGGTGACTTCTAATATCCTCATATTTTACAACAGTTGGTACTTAGTTATGATTAAGTTTTAGTAAGTCATGTGACAGAAAATTACATCACTAAGCTCCGATTAAAACTGATGACATCACTAAGCACTGTTTATAAGGATATCATTTACAGTTTTATCCTATAGGGCAGTGCTGTCCAACTTCTGTGGTACTGAGGGCCAGGAGTTTTTTGGCCTACATGGTGGAAGGCCAATAATGGAAGCCAGTTTTGACCACTCCCCTTTTTTTAAACTACACCCATGTTATCACAAGAGATTTTAAGACCATACCTACATTCATATGGTAGCACAGCAAAAACCCAAATGGTTGGTGCTCACTGTAGGGATATTACACTTCATTCATATGTGAAAGAATTACACAACTTATGGACCATATAATGACAATGTCCAAATGCTAAAAAAAACTTCCAGAACAAATCCCTGCCATGTTCACCTCCTACAGGCATCATAGGGCAGGCAGAGTATAGCACACATAGGCAGCATAGGGCAGCCAGAGTATGGCACACAGACAGCATAGGGCATGTAGCATAGGGGAGGCAGAGTATTGTACACACAGGCAGCATTCAGCACTGCTCCTGAGGTGCTTCCAGTCTGAGCGTCAGGTGTGAACAATGTAAGGGTGAACAATGCAGGGATTAAAAGGTGTGAACAGTACAGGGGATTACATGTTTAAACAATAGGGGATTACAGCCTGAATCTGAGGTGTGAACCATGCAGGGGGCCAGTTAATCTCAGTATTGATACCATTTAAAGATTACACAAAGGTAAGCAGTCACAGCAGTCAGACAGGTGTGGGGGGCCACACAGAGGGGGGCTGCCAGTTGGACAGCACTGCCATAGGGAAATGACTAAACTGTATATTACTGTATATATATTAAATGCCTAGCCAGCCTCAGTAGGCCATGTAATCCAATTCAGTCCCACCTTTCAATTTTAAAGGAGATGTAAATGTTAAAAAAACAAATCATATATTTAGCCTTAGACTACTATTCTCTACACTTTACACTACCTTAATTTTTAATATAAGACTACCTTAATGCACCGTGTCCAGCACTTCCCCCTGGTGTTTTGCAGTCACATGTGCCATGTTTGAAAGTCTTCAGAAGGAGCAAAACCCTGCTCATACACAGGCTGGCTCCTGCTGCCTCCAGGCATGCGCATAAGGGGCTCTCCACATGGACAAGTTGTCAGTGTAGTGAGAGACCTGAACAGGAAGTGGGGGCGGAGCTTCACTCTGAACAAGGAAGGAGTGGAATAGAGCAGAATGTAACTCAGCAACCAGGTAAGAAAGAACAGAGGGACAAAGGCAGGCAATCTGGGAAGCTGTTTAGAGTAATTTTATTAATAGAAAAAAAAAGGTTTACTTATTCTTTAAGACTGGTTTAATTATAAAACATAACTTTTCACCAAGCTGCAACAATATATTTATAGTTTATTGTTATATTTTTTTTTTGTGGAGAGCACATGGCAAAACTGCCTCTCTTTACAGAATGCCGAGTAAGTCCCTTGGTGAACCGGCTTTTTATACCCCTCTTGCCACTACCACGTACACTGAACCACAAATTAATTGTCTTTCTTTACACCTGTAACTCTGCACCTGCAGTCAGTTTAGAAGGCCATTAATACAAAGCCAGATATTACCAACAGGCAGGTAAGTTAAGCCTTTTCTTGCCAGCAACCTTCCCCCGACAGTTCTTGGGGTTAAACACCCCTTAAAGCAGACATTCTCATATGAATTCAGGAAAGCTGGCCAGGTACAAGAGATCTGAGTATATATTCTGTGGAATGAATGCGCAGATATTGGTGCAATAAGACACACACGGATGACACTACTGCACTGACCCAGCAGATCAATCAACCTCAGGCCAGTTGGTCAGGTCGCTTGGGGGTGTGGGAGTTATAAACTCACTAGGATTGTATTGCTTCCAATAAGGATTAATTATATTTCAGTTAGGATCAAGTATAATTTTATTATTACAGAGAAAAAGGAAATAATTTTAAATATTTGAATTATTTGATTTGGGAGATGGGCTTCCTGTAATATGGAGCTTTCTGGGTCCGTTTCCAGATAACAGATCCCATACTTGTATAATGTCAAACTGTGTTCCATCTACTGTGTGACTGTGTTTCCTTGTTTCCAAAGCACAATAATAATTGAGGCACATCCAATAGCTATTCAATTTAAAAAAAATCCTTGATAATAAGGGGTTAAACCCAGGCAGAGATGTAAAATGGACTATTATATATTCTAGCTCCCAAATCTTATTTCCTTCAGCCCTGTCACTGATGGATGAGTTATGGACTGGAGTGGGCTTCAATTTACATGATGGACCACAAGATATAATATGGTAAACAAAAAGCAAGTATAAATTAAGGTTGTCACAAAGCCAGACAAGTTAAAAACAGCACCATATTTCTTTATGCATGTTTCTAGTTTAAAAAGAATGGATTGCAAGCTTCTGCTAGCACAAGTCCATTTCCTTTAATACATTGCATGCTCTTTTATTACTATTTTAGCTTATCCCTAATTGTTGCTGCTAAATAAATAAATGAAGCATAATAATAATTTGGCACATAATGTAACTATTAGTGAAGCCAAAAGCATCCTAGATATTAAAATTTGCCATATATAAACTATATATATCGATATACTTTCAACACTCCAACTACACTGACCAGAACCCTGAGTTGCTGTGGGGTTTAGTTCAGAAACATGTTACTCCTGATTCTGTATATGCAGCAGAGCTATTAGAATGCATTGCAGTTTCACCTCTCCCCCCAAACAGACATATTCTCTCTATGTTTTCGTTCATTGTTTGGAGTGCACGGGTTGTGCAGACTAGCAAGCTGCAGGCATTTCCTTTACAATTTAGGGCACGTTTCTTGAGACTGACAGCTTTGTCAGTTTTCATAACAGTGCTACTGCAATACAGAGATTAAAAGGCATTATATAAACCAGTGCAATGCGTGAACAAAATGTCACTTTGTTCCAGAGTAGGGCAGTCCATGGCCATGGGCTGATAGCAAACACGGTGTCCTCGTTATATATTCAAGATTTTGCCCTTGAGGAGAGTGGTGTAAAGACAGCCCCACTTGGTTAAAGATGCAGAACTAAATACAATTCCTTAATTATGACTAACCAGCTTTCTTAACATTAATTAGTGATAAGCAAATTCTTCCCGTTTCACTTCACCGAAAAATTTGGGAAACTGATGAAAAATTTGAGTCAATGGGTTACGCACAACATTTTCTTCTTATGAGTGACAAGTCTATTGGAGTTTTTTTCTCTGCAAATTTGTTGTTGTGCTGAATTTTAAACACAGTTCCTCAAAAACATTTGCACTTGACAAAATGTGGAATTTCATAACAAATTCATGCCTGGTGAAAATATTCACTCATCACCTAGCATTATACTTTATGTATTGTTATCATGAAATAAAACCATATCTAAAAAGCACATTTTTAACACAATTGTGAGTTTTATATTGAGATAGATGACTAGAGATTGTGTACAGACACCACTTACCAATACCCCACATGAAACAGTACTTGGGACATAGCAGGAAGTCTTTACAAAATGACTTTTTAGTTAGAGAAGAATTGGGGCAACTAAAAGGCTCTACAGGATTGTTTATTGGAAAAAAAACAAATAACCCAATGCCCCAGTTAAAGCCTGCTGGGACAGTTGGTGGGACGGCATTCACAAATATGTGACATTGCAAGTAAACGCTGGAAAAAATAACAGTGCTACTTCCTGCTACTGAATAGGCATCATTAATTCATGTTTTTACTCACATGTTTTGCCATGTCATTCATCAAACAAGTAGCACTTTCCTCAAATAAATAACCTTACTTTCCACAAAGCAAATATAATGCTATAGCTATCAGTGGTGACTATGATTAAATGCTAGGGATGCACCAAGGGCGTTAATCCATTTTTAAGGGGAAGTGGGTTATAAATTTGTATTTATTTTATAAAACCTTTTGTTTTAATTCTGCTTATTTGTTTTTATACCCTCTGGCAGTAAGTATTTTAAGTCAGTTTTTTATGTTTTTGCTTACTGCACCTGTTAGTTGAATAGGAAACAGATATCTAAATCCCAACAAGTCACAAATGGAACTATACCCCAACAAGTTGATGGAGTCAGAGGCTTAGTGCCTAAAACATTTAGGGCATAAGGCCCAGTGTGATTTTTTAATGATGCCTATGATGATACAAGATCATCATTAGCACAGAACGGTCAGGCTTTGCATCTCTACCATAGTCCATGTTTGCATGCTGTATAATATCACATTATGGTGTTAAAGACAGAAGGGTATGAGGCACTATGCACAATAGACAGACTCGTGGAGGGACACATCCAGGCAGATTGCTGGAGTTTGCTGAGGTTATTGAATAGTCCAGTTATGTGGGCATGATTCCTTCGGGACTATACATTTCATGATATCAGATTGGTATAGTGCTGGAGTACAGTTCATACACTAGACACAGCAGCGTGTACCATGTTGTTGTATAATCAGCTCAAAAACCACTTGGATGGTGTAGGGCAGTGCTGTCCAACTTCTGCGGTGCCGAGGGCCGGAATTTCTCTCGCATACATTGTGGAGGGCCGCTAATGGAAGCCAGTTTTGACCACTCCCCCACTTCAAACCACACCCATTTTATCACAATGGTCGCTGCAGGGATATCAACCATCATTCATATGTTAAAGAATTATATTATGTCATATTAAGACACACCCTTAAATCCATATGCATCCTCCTCTCCTTTGGATAGCACAGCAACCCCCAGAATATAATTACACACCTTAGGAACCATTTAATGGCTATTTCCAACTGCTAACAAACTCCCAGAACAAACCCCTGCCAGGTTCACCTCTAACAGGCAGCATAGGGTAGGCACAGAGCATGGCACACACAGGCAGCACTCTTCCTGTCCTATGCTGCCTGTGTGTGCCATACTCTGCCTGTCCTATGCTGCCTGTGGGTGCCATCCTCTGCCTGCCCTGCCTGTTTGTGCCATACCCTCCCTGCCCTATGCTGCCTATGTGCCATACTCTGCCTACCCTATGCTGCCTATACACAGTACATACAATGTCTGAGGTGTGAAGAGGTGAATAATGTGGATGATTACAGCCTGAGCCTGAGGTGTGAACACTGCAGGGGGTGAACAATGCAGAGATTAAAAGGTGTGAACAACAGAGGGGATTACATTTTTAAACAATACAGGGGGATTACAGCCTGAATCTGAGGTGGGAACCATGCAGGGGGCCAGTTAATCTCAGTACTGATACCATTTAAAGTTTACACAAAATTAAGCCATCAAAGCAGCCAGACAGTTGGGGGGCCACACAGAGGGGGGTCGAGGGCCGCATGCGGCCCGCGGGCCGCCAGTTGGACAGCACTGGTGTAGGGCATAATATCCATGTATCTGAGACCATAGTAACTGCATGATTGCTAAACCATAACCCACACACATGCAGACATGTTGTATAAGCAGTATAAGTGCCAACATATTCCACAGCACAATAGATAGGTATATATATAAAAAATACAAATTACATTCACATATTGATCAGCCAGGAATATAGAAAGATGTATATATAAAAGATATAAACTATATTATACAGGAGGTTTTGCTGATAACTTTTATGTAGAAAATATGCATATAAGAGCTGTTAATCACTTTATTGTAGAATTGTAATTGATTTAAAAAATATATGGTTTATAAATCACAATATCATGATTTATTGCAGCACTGTACTGCAGCGGCAGGGTGAACTAAAAAAAATAAAGTTTAAAAATGCAACTGTTTTTACAATAAAAACCCGATGAGGTGTGATACTTTTTAACAGTGTTTATTAGCTATTGCCTTACCATTTTAGACATTGACCTGACTGGTTTTCCTGGTTTAATCAGATCATCCCTGCATGAGTCAAGAAACTGGAATGCCCAACAGCCAAACAGCATGGCTGAGTTGTTTGGAACAGGAAAAAACTGTTGGGCTGAAGGAGATCACTAATCATTTTTTATCATAGAAAAACTAATAAGGGAAAATTATCTTGATTTGTCAAACATACAGGGTAGATATTTTTAGCTAGGATGGTTCCCCTTTAAGACGCTCCATAACCTCTAGGGCATGACATGCTTTTACTGTATGTCACACAGACTATCCATCAACACAACACAGTCTATGGTACCTTCACAAACCATCAAAATGACAGGAGCTGTAGGGAATATGCCATTAAAACAATGAAGTTCTATTTTAGGTTGTTCCATTACAGTGTGAATATACATTCAATTATGTTTTGACTGTTTTGGAAAATAGAACGCTCTGATTTTCCCCCCATAACACTTACAGGCAAGGAATTTTGCAGAAACACGTTTGGCTTAATGTGTTTTTTAGATTAGGGAAATTCATAAGGGAGAAAGTTACTAAAGAAACACAAATCATTTTTTACAACGCCATTTAATGTAATGCTACACAAGTTTTATAACGACGAATAATTTTTTTCATGGTGGATTGATTGGGTCCATAAACCCTAAAAAAATATGTTACAGTTATATGAAAATGCACACTTTAAGCATGGAGGTGTAAAAGAGATTGTCTTGTTTCCATTGCAGTCAGTTCCTTGTCTCTCAGCCAGTCTGATCCTGTAATTTTCATCCAAAACCCTCCTGTCCATCTGTCATGTGTTACAATCCAATCAGTACAGACTTGAGGATATAAGCAGACAAGCCATAATCAGAGTTCACAATGACGTGAGTCTGATTCACCCTTGCCAGCATGCCACAGTGGTGTCCCACACTACAGAACGGAATAATCCAAACGTCTATATGGTTGTTGCAGATGCACTCAGGAATAATTTCTTTACTCATGTAATGGCACCATTTTACTTTGTTGTTCACACTGGCCAACAGGTCACACCTACATTTATTTATAAGGACCATGTTAATCATGAACCTGTCATTGTCATCCTTTACTGTCAGAGTGCTTGCTGGGATGCTAACCCATCTAAACTCTTCTGTGAAGCTCAAACTGCTCAGCTGTCTGGCCTGTTAATGATACTGACATTAAAGTCCTCTATGGAATTGGCTCTCACCTCCAGGGCACTTCCAAATGTCATCTAATATGGCCTGTGACCACTCCTACCTTTCTTATATAGCCAATCCCCTCCCCTTGAGTGACAGCAGGGGACCAAATTCCCCAGAATCTTTGCACTATATGGGGATTCTCTGTCTCTTACTGCCACCTAGTGCCTAAATGCCATCATTACAATAAAGGAATGTAACTATAAAACATACCATTCTACTAATCCTTCTTCCATGCCTGAAGAGGTAGTGCAATACTCTAAGGGGCAGATTTATTTATAAGTGTGAAATTAGAGCTCTCCACTGTAAAATTCCCCCAATCTCTATTCATTCCTATAAGATTTTTAGAGTTGTATTTATCAAGGCTAACATTTATCATAATTATTCATCATTTGATAAATACGCCATTTTACTGTGGTGAGCTCTAATATCACACTTTGATAAATCTGCCCTATAGTATTAGCTTGTCCAAAGAGAATCTCCCAATATTTTAACATTTGGTGCTGCTTTAAGCTAGTTTAAGAAATTAGTTATTTGACCATTATTTTCCCATATGTTTGTTAACAGTGAAAAAATGTCTGTGTTAAAATTGTATTGGACCACACTGGAAATCTTCTCCAATGACCACCATCACCTGTGTGTAAAGTTATTGTATCATTGGCAAAATCTGACCTGCATGGTGATGAAAGAGCACATTAAAATAGCACCTAATCTTTGTAGAGTGCCTTTTTGTACAGCTATAAGGCTTGTTGTAAAGGGTTGCTATCGTATTTTCTGAATTTGAGATTATTCCGAAAAATACACATTCCTCTTGGAATAAGCTTGTGTGTGTGTGTCTAAAATTGCAGTCATGCCTAAAGTGGCAAAACTCATGTAAATTATTAATTACATTTGGCACTTGGTATATATGAACAATAGGCTTACACTGCATCTACTCTACCTACTGGGAAATCTGGTTCTGCCAAGCATATATGCAGTGTAAGGGATCAATGGCACCAAAGAGATAACACAGTTGAAGGAGGAAATTTGCCCTTCTTGGGTTGTATCAACACAACCACCAGCAAAAAGCTGTAGACAAAATGCCTCACAATGTATAACTGACAAACATAGGTGGATATATAGCAGTCTCAAACAGTTTTTTGGTAAACATAGCTGGTAACACATGTCCATTGGCCATGCTGCCTACTTGCTTAACCCCTTCAGAGCCTACAGTACTGTGGGTGCTAGTGGTGAGGTTGCCACTGGCCTACTGACTTTCTTCTTAATGAGTAATATACAGTAGGTGGTGGTATTCTTTTTACCAGCTGGGCCTAGTGGCAAGCCTAGTTAAAGGCAAGAGGCCAGTGAACAGGTAGCTGCCAAATCCTTACAGAATAAACACTTAATCATGATAGAATTGCTGTTAGCAAATTGCTTAGTATAGAGAAATGGCTATCATAATGTATTTTTAGGATTATCCTTCTATATAAGCTAAGAGCAGACTTTGGGGTAGTTTCTGCTGTTGCTTTTATTGAGTGGCCACATCCCATTGATGTCAGATCACACCCACCAGCCCTAGGCCTGTCTCTCAATGTCTCTCAATGGCTTATTGTATGCCAAAAATGATTTTGATCAATTAAAGTAAAACGTTGCCAAAAATTAAAACTATCTCAGCCAGTTTCCAAATAAGGATTGTTATGTATGCAAACAAATCCTTATTTCCTACTTTATTTTCTGTTTAATGTAAATATTCACCCTTTTAGAAAACAGTATATATTCCCTTTGCATCATTTAAAGGGGCAACTGTCCTGAATATTGGCTTTTAATTAAAAGTTCTCATCTAAGACAAGTTGCTGGTCTTCTTCTTTTATTTTAGTAAGTGTTTCAGGGTTATTCCATGTGTTTCTACCTATTTAGCTTTGAATGTAAATCGTAGGCTTAATTGTTCCCTTTTCTGAAAACATAAATGCTGGGAAGTGTATTATCGGAAGAATGAAGCACAAGATCAACCAGCTAGATGTGACAAAGGCTGGTATATTTCAGTGTAAATGATAGCACGTTGCAAGTGCAATCATTAAATGCTGGGAAAACAAGTATATTACCCTGCAATCACTTGGGAGAAGCCCCTTGGCTTTAGGGTCAGCCTCTGAACAGAAAGCACATGCTGCTCTAGTTACAGTCAATGTAATCATGTTATTGCACTGAGACTGGCCAAGATTTCTTTTGATCTCAGACACCTTTACCTTTTTCCCTCACATGCCTTTTTTCATTATTCTATTTATATTCACCATTTAGATAGTGACAGAGGGAAATATTGTATTGTATATTCAAAGCATGGTTTATTTTTCCCTGGTAAAGGATTTACGCATGTACATTCCTACCAGTCCTGTGTATTCTGTATTGCAAGCCCCAATACCTACTCTATAATAGGATGGAGAATTATAAACATTATGGTTGCCACTTTGTTGCTACAGAATTTGTGAGTGTGTTTTCTCTGATTTAAAAGTAAACATTCATTTAAAAAAAAAAAAAAACATTATTAAGATTCTCTGCACCATGCTACAAGATAACAGAAGCTAAACTTTGCTTTTAATTATAAAGAAGATTTCTGTGTTGAAATGTCCTGTCTCAATGGCATCTGCCCTGAATGGACTGCCAAAGAGACTCCTGGTTTTCAATAAAACTATTCCTGTTTTACAACACTACTTCTTACAACCTGTTCTTACTTAATACCAAGTCACTTCATATTGAATTGCCCATAGAAAAAGTAGCTTCTAGAAAAATAGGAAGAATGTCAGGAAAGCCTCCCTGCAACCCATTTCGTGATGGTGCAGTCTGCTCATACTCCATACAGTCTTCTGATATAATTCAGAGGGGGGTAGATAGATAGATAGATAGATAGATAGATAGATAGCTTAATGCTTTTTGAGTTAGTTGTTTTGCTTTGTCTCTGCTGCAAAGCTAAATGCCAACAACAGGCTTCTCTCTCAGACATCCACTCTTCCTAATACAGCATAGCAGGAACATATTTGTAGTGTGATAAATCAATTCAACTGGTCTGAGCTTCAAACCAACAGTAGACACTGCATGACAAATTAATCCCTTTGTTAGGAACATGCAACCTTAAATGCGGTATGGCAAACCTGAGTAACAGATGAGCAATCAGGGAACAAGGCACCAGTGGCTATAGGTGGTACAACTAACTACCAGTTCATTTCTTTCCTTGCACTTTTATAAAACAATATTTAAGGGGATACAGTAGTCAAAATACCAAGTGCCTACTTTACCTGAAGACCATTCATTGGTATGGAAGAAAGACAGATTTTTCATAAGGCCAGACCAGCAGGTACAAGTAAAACTAAATGTTTCCCTTAGTAGCAATATTATTTCAGTGGCATAAGTATAACTTTCTCACAATCTCACAACAGAATCCTGCGGGAACCTCCAATCCTTTCAGATGATGACCCGTCCTACCAATAAATGTTGAAATTGCTTATCAGTCAAGATCCCGTAGGGTCTCTTTGTCCCCCCAGAATTCATATGGTCCGCTTCTCCTATTGTAACAGCCCTGCTTGAAGCAGTTACACTGAGTTGTAGATCGGTATGTATCTCTGTTTATTCTTTGCATCCCTATTGACCTATTTGCTTTTAATTAATTATTCTCCAACATCCAAGCTGTGAAATCTCAAAATGTTTCTCCCAAAAGAACCAATTTTATTTAGATCTGTTTCTACACCTGCCACAGACCCCACCACTAACCTGAAATATGAATCCCTTATTGAACCCTAGTTCACCTAGTGATTTTGAGTACAGGAAGGTTGTTATTCCAGGCCAGCCATGCACACTGTCCGAGCACAAGGAGAACCATTAGGCAATCTGTTGTTCAGAGCTGCTGTCAGCAAACAGGCCTATTTTGATGATGAGTCAGGGGGAAAGAGTTTATTTTTTTAACAGATGGTGTGTAGGCAATAGAATCCAGCAGACAGGAACCAGACTTGAGAAATGTTTTGTAAGCATAAATGTTAATAACACCATTTATAACTTCTGAAACCTAATGACTATGCTCCGCACACTTTGGCCAGTTTGTATGAGAGCACTAACAAATATATAGCTGCAAATAAATTGCTCTGATAAACATTCAGACACGCGGGAAGGCTGACCTTTATTACAGTGTAACAGTACAACACAATGGATGGAGTATGCCTCGTTCCCTGATATATGACTACCATCATGCAAGAGCCCCTTGACTGTGCCTCCTTTCTCTATTATTATTCTAGAATTACAAAGTGACAAGTGACTGGACAAAAAAAGGTTTACCAAAACAGCAACTGTTACTGTAGCCAAGCTTTTGGCCATTTGCCCTTTGCCACATGAAGAAGGTACCATGACTTTTAATTACCAGAAGAGTTTTTACAACAATTTACGGGATAGAGAATAAGGGACATCAGTTTTCATTACTGGTTTCTTGGCAAGACACAACTCCTCATACCCACCTACTTAGCGTGGCACCACTCTACAAACCCACTTTGGACTTAAAGCTCAGGCCAAGTCTACTTATGTATACCAATATACATAATATCCACTTTGCAAGGCTCAATCACTCTTTCTCTTATGCTTCACTGCTTAATACCACTTTTCAAGCTCTATATGAGGGAATCGGAACCCATTTTGCAGTGTCTTTACCCACAATTTTAACCAGAATTCCAGTGTAATAGTGGCCATGAGAGGGAAATGAGTAGCCAGTGTATTAAAATGTGTGCAATTGCACTTACATGTCCAACACAATCGGACACTTTTGAGGCTCATTTAAAAATACTGGGCAAATTTGCACCTGGGCAGTAACCCATAGCAACCAATCGGTGATTTAGCTTATTTTGAGCGTTAGAATGCTGTCTTTTCCAGCACTTGGAGTCAAACTGATGTCTGCTCACTATTCTTTAGGAACAAGGGAGAAATGCCTACTGACGCAGGCTGTGGTAAACCCTGGAGTTACTGCCAACTTTATTTGTTATGAAAATCAAGCACAAGTGAAGGGACACTTAGTACAACTACATATAACTGTAAGGAATGACTTTGGACTCAATTGCACTTTTTCCCGTGACCACAATTTCAGTTGTGGTCATAAATGATCCCTATACTCTACTACAAAACTGAGTTATGGTGCTGCTCACAAACATAGATAGGAGGGAAGTTCTGATTTTTATCTGCATTCGACAAAGAAATGATTTTATCATCACGTCAACAAAAATCTGATTCAGTAAACATATTGCTCGCTACATCTGGTCAGATGTGAATTAGTTCCTGCAGCGACTTATATTGGTAACAGTGTGACATTTCTTTCTAGAAATGCCAACCACTTTCCTCTACCGCAGATGTATAGGCATATATACCTTGTTTGGCAGTTTTCACATTTTTTTTCTCTGATAATATCAAAATCGTCTTAGGCACTTAGAGAAGTAGAAATATATCAAGAAATACTCATTTTATAAACTTTTTTAAAAGCACAGCTCCTCTTATATTTACATGTCATATGATGGAGGCAATAACATCTGCAAAATGCGGGGGGTCTACTTTTTGTAGTGGTTATCCAATCCCCATCTGCCACCTGAGCTGTCCTGCCAGCTTGCTGCTACACTGACACTGATAATATCCATAATCCTAATGAGATGCTTCAGGGAGGGTGATCTAGCAGTTACATAGGGTTGAAAAAAGATCAGATTTCGTCAAGTTCACAAGTTCAATCCTTCCAAGTAAACCCAGCACACACAAACCTATACTGACCTATCTATACACTCACATACATAAACCATATATACCAACATCAATACTAACTGTAGATATTAGTATCACAATAGCCGTGGATATTATGCTTGCCTAAAAGGCATTAACAGAATCTGCCATTACGACATCTCTAGGAAGTGCATTCCACAACCTCACTGCCCTCACCGTGAAAAACCATCTACGCTGCTTCAAATGGAAGCTCCGTTCCTCTAATCTAAAGGGGTGGCCTCTGGTGCGTTGATTGTTTTTATGGGAAAAAAGAACACCCCCTATCTGCCTATAATCCCCTCTAATGTACTTGTACAGAGTAATCATGTCCCCTCGCAAGCGCCTCTTTTCCAGAGAAAACAACCCCAACCTCAACAGTCTAACCTCATAGCTTAAATCTTCCATCCCCTTAACCAGTTTAGTTGCAGTCTCTGCACTCTCTCCAGCTCATTAATATCCTTCTTAAGGACTGGAGCCCAAAACTGCACTGCATACTCAAGGTGAGGCCTTACCAGGGATCTATAAAGGGGCAAAATTATGTTCTCATCCCTTGAGTCAATGCCCTTTTTTATACAAGACAGCACTTTATTTGCTTTATTAGCCACTGAATGACACTGCCTGGAATTAGACAACTTATTTATCTACACAAATCCCCAGATCCTTCTTAATTAAGGATTCCCCCAATACAATACCATTTAGTATATAACTCGCATTTTATTATTTTTACGAAAGTGCATAACTATGCACTTGTCAACACTGAATCTCTGCAAAGCGGCAGCATCCTGCGTGGAACTTTTGCACAATGGAGTATCATCTGCAAAAATAGAAACAGTACTGTCTATGCCCACCACCAGGTCATTAATAAACACGTTGAAAAGCAAAGGACCAAGTACTGACCCCTGCGGTACTCCACTATCAACGCTGGCCCAATTAGAAAATGTCTAAATACAGGTATGGAATTGGTTATGCAGAAATGGGAGATAGGGTTTAATTAATTTTAAATTATTGTTTAAGTAAAATTAAGGTATGGTGATGCAAATTACAGAAAGATCATGATCCTTTTGGCATTACTGATTCTGATATTCTAAGATAATTTGAAATTGGTTTTACATTTTTTGTAGTCATTCATTATGTTTTTATAATTTAATTAATATATTTTTGAGCTCAGTGTCAAATGATAATTTTCTGTGTTATATTCTTACTTCCATTTTACTCCAATGATAGATTAGGCAGTGCAGGTTGATAATAGGTCACCTAGGGGTCTATTTAGCAAAATTCAATGTAAGGTTTTAGAGCTTTTTTCTACTTCAAATAAATTCACAATATAAAAAAACTTGATTCAATACAATTAAGGAAAAGGAACCTTTTATGAGTTTACCAAAAAAACTAAAAAATCTTAAATTGAAAAAATGACTTAAATTTTGCCTAGGACACCTCCCATTGACTTCTACATGAACTGGCAAGCTTTTGGATGCAAGATTTTTGTGCATTATAAATACCAAACACTTGAGTTTTTGAAAATATAATTCTAATTTGTTAGTTTTTGTGAAAAATTTGAATGGTGTAAACAATCTGAATGCGAATGTTGATAAATCACCCCTTAAAGACTGGGATTTGTAGTTTAACACCTGGACCTACCAGTTGCCCATGCCTTTATAAGCTGCCCATTACTTTATAACTGCTGCTGTAATGTTATGCTTGGTTATGCATTTTAGGCAACACAGCACTTGCACTTACTGCTGCTGCATTCACAACCTACATTTGTTTATACTTCCCTGAACAGAAATCTCAATGCTGTTTCAGTTTCATATAAAAAAAAATTCTTTAAATATCTAGAAAGTGCAGCCTTTTTGCATTGCAGAATTGCAGTTTTCTGCCTTTTACCCTCTGCAGCGTAGCTTAATGCTGGCACAGCCATTTCTTACCAGAATAGAGCAGGAGAAGGCCGCACAGTCATATTATCTTACATTAGTAATACATCATTTAAAGGGGAATTACATTTCTAGCATGCATGCAATGACCTTCTTAAAGGCTTGAAGCTAATGGGGTGCAACAATAGTTCAGCGTGAGATGCTAGGATGCTATTTTGTGCAAGAGGCAAAGCAACAAAAATGCAAATACAGGATTTTTCTTAAATTTAAACCCATCTGATTCAGTCCAGTGATTAAAACAAAAGGCAAAAAGTATGTTCAGCATAAGTCCTATTCCTTGAACTCACGTTGAACAAAATACATATCAAAATATGTCACAAAGTGATGTCGTTTCAGTCACTCAGGGACCCTTTTTTTTTATTATGAACATTTGCCAAGGTGGACAGTCTCCCCTAGAGTTCATTTTTCTGGCTTGATTTGCAAGAGAATGCGTTCAAGATGAAGAGAAACCATAACATATATGTATAATTTTTCGCTGAATGTTACAGTTTTGCAGAAGCAGTCTTCCTTTCTCATTTAGGGTCAAACACGGCAGCATAAAAAATCAGCATTACATGTATGAATTTAAAAAATATGACTTAAGAGTTTGTGGGAAGATCTGGCCATTAGACCCAAAGCCCATGATCTGTAGCCAATTTAACCATGTAAATGGAAGGTCTAATTTGCCCGCAAATGCAAATCGAGTCATTTGCCTAATAATCAGATCACTAGGGAGACCCTAGCAACAGACTTTCCTCTCTTGATTCTGTTCAATCAGTCTGGGTTACTCGGTCATTTTATGTCCAAACACAGGTAATATGTCACAGACTGTTCAAAACTACCCAGATGCTGTGTATGAGTATCTCAAATGTCTGTCCACTATACTACATGTACCTGGAGCATTCTGTAATTAACACGATTTCAGAAATAATAAAGAGTAAAATGATTTGCCTCTCTAAATGACCTTTGCATGTTGGCTCTCTATCTGGCTATACCTATCACTCAGTAGTGGCATTGAAAGAATAGTTCCGCACCAATGAGGAGATAGTGATTTAGACAGATTATTTTAAAATGAAGCTCAGTGGATTTTTTGTTTGATGTATTTTTCATTAAATCCTTAACTAGAGCCAGGTTATATATTTATATTTCTACTATTTCTATTTGAGAAGTATATTACACTTCAATTAATGTTTTGGAAAAGTTAATAAGTCTCAGACTATAAGTATATATGTATGTATATTTATTTAACATGTATCCATTACATGCATTCTTTTTTGTAAAACCCTTTGTGATTGGTAGACAAATCAGGTTCTGTAATTGGACAATGAATTATGTGTGGTGATTGGTGGTTTTACCTTTTAACCTATGATTAAGTGTACCTGTCTTTTGGCACTAAGCATGTAAGGCTTTCTTTGTCAGAAGTATTTTTTCTTTAAATAAACAATATGTTTTAACTGTACCACATTATTTTCTGGTCCAGCTTGTTCCAGCTGTTTCCATCATAAAACAATATTTTAAAGAATATCCCTATCACCAGCCCAGTAACCTATGACACGTATAGAGATCTATGGAATTTACAATAATCCCAATTTCAAGGTTCTTTTAAAATACTCAGCATTGTCTCATTTTCACTTAGCAGTTGACTACTAGGCAAACCAAAGAACATATGGCAGCAAACTACATTTTTCCAGTGTGGCAGCTCCTGTGTGCTCCATTTATGTATCTGGGGCAAACAGATGAGATGATTCCTGTAATATTGGGTATAATAGTCTCTGGGAAGGGACTGTGGCTGTGGGATAGCAGGTATAGTAGGGAGAGATGGTGCCTATAGTAGCAGTGGGTATAATAGTCTCTGGGAAGGGACTGTGGCTGTGGGATAGCAGGTATAGTAGGGAGAGATGGTGCCTATAGTAGCAGTGGGTATAATAGTCTCTGGGAAGGGACTGTGGCTGTGGGATAGCAGGTATAGTAGGGAGAGATGGTGCCTATAGTAGAAGTGGGATAATAGCCTCTGGGAAGGGACTGTGGCTGTGGGATAGCAGGTATAGTAGGGAGAGATGGTGCCTATAGTAGCAGTGGGGGGATAATAGCCTCTGGGAAGGGACTGTGGCTTTGGGATAGCAGGTATAGTAGGGAGAGATGGTGCCTATAGTAGCAGTGGGGGGATAATAGCCTCTGGGAAGGGACTGTGGCTGTGGGATAGCAGGTATAGTAGGGAGAGATGGTGCCTATAGTAGCAGTGGGGGGATAATAGCCTCTGGGAAGGGACTGTGGCTGTGGGATAGCAGGTATAGTAGGGAGAGATGGTGCCTATACAGTAGTAGCAGTGTAGATAACAGCCTCTGGGGAGGAACTGCGGCTGTGGGATAGCAGGTATAGTAGGGAGAGATGGTGCCTATACAGTAGTAGCAGTGTAGATAACAGCCTCTGGGGAGGAACTGCGGCTGTGGGATAGCAGATATAGCAGGGTGATGGTAGCAGTAGCCTCTGAGACATCACAATGGCAGTGGGACAGCAGGTATAGCAGGACAACTCTGCCACAGTAAATCAGGAGTAAGAGAGAGAAACATGTTGTATGACTCTTGCCCATTGTGTGGCAATAGCTTGGCCCACATATTAACAATTGGGCCCCACAAAGACTAATTTACCTGGAGTACCTGACATCACCAAATATATTTGGTGATATAAGCATATATTCCCTGATAAGGTTAATCCACTGTCACATTCTTTGGAAAGCTGCAAATAAATGCTGCTAAAAAATGTACACTGTAAGTAAACACGGCCCCTGAGTTCCTTCATTTCAGGGTCCCTAGGTGTGCCAAATCAGCTCTATCCCCCAAATCAAATTCCCTCCATAATTTCTGTCTAGCAATGTGCCTTCCCCTGCTGTGATAGATGTGACTCGTAAAATATAGTGAGAGATATGAGAGGTTGAGGCATGCCAGATAAATGGATCCCATTATTCTACCAATCAAGTGAAATACCTCTTCTCCACGTCCTTATTTGAATAATAATACAAGTCTCACAATCTTCCTTACGTGGAGTGGAGCAGTTCCCTGCGGCTGCCTGAGTAGGTAACCTTGACTGTTGCTACCGCCAAAGGAAGTCTGTGGCTTTCAGATTTGTTTGGGAACCCCTTCACTACTGAATCATAAGCAGAAGTACCCAGGGTATGCTGGGAGGTGAGATGATCTTTTACATTAGATATAAGAGTTATAATCAACACAAATAACATTACAATTATGATAACTGGGAATCCGTGTCTCTATATACAGGGCAGCTGTGTCAAGATATCAGGGAAACATTTACTAAATCCAGATTTGATATTATTCCTCCGAGGTAAAGTATTCATTAGAAGAGTGCTGTCCATCTGGGGGCCCGCATCAGTCCCGCGGCCCCCCACTGTATGGCCCCCGCCTATCTGGCTGCTGTGATTGCTTCTCTTTTTGTGTAAGCTTTAAATGGTATCAGTACTGAGATTAACTGGCCCCCTGCATTGTTCACACCTCAGATTCAGGCTTTAAGCCTTTAAACATGTAGTCCCCTGCATTGTTCACCCCTTGCATTGTTCACACCTCAGGCTCAGAAATTGTTCACCTGTTCACACCTCATACAGACTGTAGGAGCAGTGCCATAAAGTGGCACACACAGGCAGCATAGGGCAGGCAGAGCATGTCACACACAGGCAGGGTAGGGCAGGCAGAGTATGGCACACACAGGCAGGGTATGGCAGGCAGAGTATGACTCACACAGACAGGGTAGGGCAGGCAGAGTATGGCACACACAGGCAGGGTAGGGCAGGAAGAGTATGGCACACACAGGCAGCATAGGGCAGGCAGAGTATGACACACAGGCAGGGTAGGGCAAGCAGAGTATGGCACACACAGGTAGGGTAGGGCAGACAGAGCATGGCACACACATGCAGCATAGGGCAGGCAGAGTATGGCACACACAGGCAGCATAGGGCAGGGAGAGTATGGAATGCAGGAAGCATAGGGCAGACAGAGCACGTCGCCCACAGGCAGCATAGGGCAGGAAGAGTATGGCATACGCAGGCAGCATAGAGCAGGCAGAGTATGGCACACACAGGCAGCATAGGGCAGGAAGAGTATGGCACACCTAGGCAGCATAGAGCAGGGAGAGTATGGCACACACAGGCAGCATAAGGCAGGCATAGTATGGCACACACAGGCAGCATAAGGCAGGCATAGTATGGCACACACAGGCAGCGTAGGGCAGGAAGAGTATGGCACACACAGGCAGAATAGGGCAGACAGAGTATGGCACACACTGACAGGGTAGGGCAGGCAGAGTAAGGCACACACAGGCAGGGTATGGCAGGCAGAGTATGGCACACACAGGCAGCATAGGGCAGGAAGAGTATGGCACACATGCAGCACTGGCATATGAATAGGAGAAACATGAAGAGAAAGAGAAGTAATAAAAATACCAATACAATTACAGGGATTTTTTGGGGTCCTCATCCTGCTCATGGGCTCTACAGATTTTTTTACATTATCATTTAAAGTACACTGAGTCCCCTCCCCCACCCCAAAAAATAGTGACTGTCTATGGCATCTTATAACAGCCCTTCTGGCATTAGGCTGAAGCCGCAGATTGCCAGTCTGGGCCTGCCACTAATTACTAATATCTCAATCTCTGCCAAAGGAGAGACTAGTAGGTTTAATCACAAAATGCCTTATAGTGAAAGGATTAATAATCAACCTGCACTATACTCACCAGCATGAAATTTTCATTAATGCTTATTAGTTCCTATTCGCTACAGTGTATAATGGTGATCTACCAAACCAGTTGCTATGCTTCAGTAAGTGTGTGTCAAACAAACTGGTGTTTAACAAGCTATATTAGATATAAATGGAGCCATTAATGAAACCCTATTAGCTGCCAAGAGACATATCTGTGGATGTTGCAGTGTAATGTATGTACTACAAACTGTTGTGGATGACCTCAAATACACAAATGCTTTTTTTTAAGTAAATGCATTGCTTTCTTCTTGATGCTGCTTGATTAGCATAACTGATTATCAAAAGACATTTTGGAGGGCAGGATACAGCTGTCTGAAAGCCAGGCATCGATCAGTATCTCTGCATTAAATTATTTCCTCTATACAGTGTATAATTCTTTTTAACTTTTGACAGAAGCTTAAATAGTTGCAAGTACCCATTTACATAAAATTATGGGGTTTATTAAATTAGGGCTAAAGAGGCTTTTAAAATGTATGCAATCTATGCATTTGGAGCCATTATGGCTACCTTGTTGCCTCGGAAAGAACAGCTATTCTATAATTTTTGCAGTGTTTTTAATGCAAGAACTTGATTTCTTACTTGCCTAATAAATGATCAGCATCAGTGAGGTTATATGTAATACAACCAGCAGAATCAAATTGCTGAAATTGTGTCAAATGGCAAAATGTATGAAAATGCGAAACCAAAAATAAAGGCACAAAATGACCAGTAGTAAACAAATCACTCGCCAAAAAGACTTTAAAACATTTCCAAAGGCCTTATGTGTTTCATGCCCTAAGGGCATTTCATCATGGGCTGAAATTTATGAATAACTGCATCCATGACTGTTATCTGTTCCCGAGTTATCTGCAGGACCTGTATGGCTCTCCTATTTATTTATGATTAAAGCTTCCAGCCAAAAATCCTCCATGTGATGGTGGTGTGTACTATAAAGGGGTTAATTCAGCCACACTACAGTAAAAGATATTACTCCATTTCGGACTGTAGTATCTAGGATCCACTAGGTACTTGACTTAAGGACCCACTACCCAAACCACTGCCGCTCCCACTTACTCTGCTGTTAGAAATTAAAGATGGCCGTGTGTTCCAACGTGAAACACACACATTTTAATTTTTCACAGCAAATAAAGTAGCACAGCGGAGTAGGGAGCAGTGGTGGCTGGATTGTGGGTAGGTAGCAGAGCTCAACAGGGTCAGGGCCCACCTGGATCCCGATGGGCCAATCCAACCTTGCTTCCCTAGTACACCATGTTACACACGTGTCAACAGTGATAGCAAGTTGTGCAGCAGCCCTAGGTATTCTACACATCAGTGAAGCAAAGTCTTAGGGTGAAAACACACACAGCAATTAGTTGCCGCAACTTTTTAAAACCACAGTCGTGGCGATTGTCCCACATAGAATATTACTGAAATTGCTGCAACAAATCGCTCACAAATTTCGCTGCACTGATTAGTCGCTGCGACTTTTTAAAAGGTTGCGGCAACTAATTGCTGCATGTGTCTTTGCCCTTAGGTGCATATTTATTAAAATTGGAGACAAAAATCATCGGTGATGTTGCCTATAGCAATTAATTAGATGTTTGCTTTTGTTTTCTAACTTGTAGTTCAAATCTAATTGCTGATTGGTTGCTATTGGCAATATCACAGGTGATGTTTGTCTCCAGTGTTAATAAATACACCCCTCAACGTCCTTACTGTACTTCTGTGAAACACTTCTATAAAATCAAGGAAGTAAAATTAAACTTTCATCTTTTTAAATGTCTCTAAACTGAAATTCAATAGGAAAATCCATTTTGGCCTGAAGTTTGTGTCATTAGAAAAGAGTAAAAGATGCTTCTGCATTTCTACATTGCTGCCATAATTAAGCAATGCTTAGTCACTGCAGTTTCCAAGCTCATTCTGTTCTTTACCACCTTCATAAAAGAAGACTTTCTGCGCGATCAAATTTAGCACTGGTGTGTTAATGTCCGTATGAAGAACTCCTCTCAGATCTACATATACATTTCCCTTCAGACCAAGATAAATGAATGCAAGTCGCTTTTAAAATCCGCTCAGAGCTAATGTTTGTTTTCCTTGCACTTCCCTTAACAACATGAAAAATGGAGAAACCATTGAAATATGGAGGACTGCCTGGTGAGGATTGGAGTAGCACATCTAATGTGCGTACCACCCGTTAGGAAGCGACTTATCATGTAGTAAATAATTACGGTATGCTGCATTGCTCTTGTAAGCAACTTCATGGCTAATCAATTCAGTTTATAACTCTGTGGCAGTAATGAGATACCTTGGAGCCTGTGGTTTCAGAATTGTAAGTTTCATCCATGTTAAAAAGTCCCTACAATCCAATCCTTATTTTACTATTGGTCCAATAGTAGCAATACCCTCTTAGTTTGTGGACACAGATGGTCAGCTAGAGGTTGGAAAATGGGCAGCCTTTTTTAATATTTAAGATAGTGTATAACTCTCTCCAGAAGTAATAACAGACAAACGCCCACTTAAACTTCTTTTGTAGCACAAGCAAAGTCAGCTGTTTGCCACCCCTGCACATGTGTCCTTTGAGCCAAGGTGTTCATAACTACAGAAAAATCAGATCCTGAACGCACAGGAGTGTAGAGGGCCCAGTAAGGCCCTACTTTATGATCATTATCAATATATCCTGGTAGAACAGGGCAACTTACCAATGTTTTTGGGGCCCTTAATTGAATTTGCTGTGGGGCCCTGTAACATCTAGTTTTGTCTAGTTCTTAGGTGGTGATGCAGGTCATCCCTGGTCTGATTTTGCCTCCATCTAAGCAACTGCTGGATAATCCTCTGGACTAAATCTGGCCGTGGATGCAATCCGCCCCCGAGATGCACAGGGGCCAAAAAACTGGATCAGCCCAGTTTTGCCTACTAATTGGGTTGCAAATTCAGTGGACATTAAAGTGGTGGCTTTTGCATGTGTTCCACCACACAAAAACACATTCTTCCCCTGTGTTGCCTGTAGCCACGGTACCATGCTTCACTGCCGAGTGTAGGTGAGACGTTTCATGTTGCTTCTCACCTGCATTCAGCAGTTCATTGCTGTGCTATGAGTACAGGCACAATAGAAAGAATGAACTCATGAATTCCCGTGCACTGGAACCCATCAAAAAGTCACTGCACGAAAACCCAAAAGTAAACGGCTTATCCCTGCAAAACACATTTGGAGTCTTTCACGCAGCATTTAAACACTGTCAGCTTCTTCAAGATGGTCTTTACCTTTAAATTAACTTGATTTTTTTCTGTAGCTCTCCTTCCAAGGAAAAAACACGGCTTACCTGCCATTAACATACAAACAACTAGTTTTAACCCTTTTAGTGCCTGCCTGTCTTTGATCATGCCTTGATAAATATTGCTACTAAAGGTATAATAAATAATTATAAACCTGCATTTGTAGAATCTAAAGTGTCACCCACTACAGTACTTTTATGCTGATAGCCTAGATACCCAACCAGTGGCTCGGGGGGCAACATGTTGCTCACCAACCCCTTGAATGTTGCTTTCAGTGCCCCCAAACCAGGTAGTTATTTTTGAATTCCTGACTTGGGGGCAAGTTTTGGTTGAATAAAAACAAGATTTACTACTAAATAAAGCCTCCTGTAAGCTGATAGTGTGCATAGAGGCTGCCTAATAGCCAATCACAGGCCTTATTTGGCACCTCCATGAACTTTTATGATGCTTGTGTTGCTCTCCAAGTCTTTTTACATTTTGTGGCTCGAAAGTAAGAAAGGTTGGGAACCCCTGACCTAGAGTCTATGGTTTTGCTACTAAAAGGGTTAAAGTGAACTTCACCTTTAATAACATACAGCAAGGATCATTAGAAATAATATGGTTAACAATCTAATCTTAAAGAAACAGTAACACCAAAAAATGAAAGTGTATAAAAGTAACTAAAATATAATGTGCTGCTGCCCTGCACTGGTAAAAGTTGTGTGTTTACTTCAGAAAGGCTACTATAATTTATATAAATAAGCTGCTATGTAGCCATGGAGGCAGCCATTCAAAGGTGAAAAGGCACAGGCACATAGCAGATAACACTATTGTATTCTACAGAGCTTATCTGTTATCTGCTAAGCAAACCTGTGCCTTTTCTCCTATTTTCCAGCTTGAATGGCTGCCCCCGTGGCTACACAGCAGCTTATTATATAAATTATAGTAGTGTTACTGTAGCAAACACACCAGTTTTACCAGTGCAGGGCAACAGTGCATTATATTTTTATTACTTTAAAGCTCTTTTATTTTTTGGTGTTACTGTTCCTTTAATGGAAATGGAAAAACATTAACATAACTGTATTGGGTAAAGGAAAGCATCACACAACAGTTTTAGCAGCATACACATTAGTGCACAATGCAGAATATGACAACCTATGAGTTTCAACTGATGAGGCTAAATCATTGTTTCTGCAGAACTGGATTTACTATACGCTGGAATACATTGGGGGAGATATATTAAGCTTCAGACTAAAATTAGAAGTATTTTACTCTCTGATTTAACAGGTCAAAGCAATGGAATTGAATGTACAGTAAGTACATGGCACCTCCTTGGATGTCTTTATTTACTGTATTTTCTACAAAACAAAACAGTACATTGTTGCCTTGTACTCTTAAAGAATGGCCCACTGATTTCAATTACAGAGAAGAACAGATTTATTAATGATCTCCGACAGTGTTTCCTGACCTTTTTACTCCCTCTGGACCAGCCCATCTGGTTATCAATAGTTAAGTTGATTAAAGCCCCCACTGATGAGGTCAGAACCAGTAATTAAACAGCTAATTACAACCAGTAATGAACATTTGACATTGTGTTGAAAAAAGTTTTATTTCTTATTTTCTAACATACAGAAAATATTTATAAAAATGTCTGAACAGATAATTTTGTCTCTTATTCCATTACTAACGGGGATTATTAAAATCAACTTTTATTTACAAAGCCCCAAAATATTCTGCAGGATGGCTGAGATGATCCTCTTTTTATTGGAACTAATCAGTTTCAAATGCAAAAAGGCTTATGATTACTTAAACTTGTGGGTAATTAATGCAAAGTATATTATGTAATCAGAACAATACGGGCTAGATCGACTAAAACTGAAAAACAAATAGTACATTTATTTTTTTTTGCCACCTTTAATGCTCCAGTAAATCTCCTTCCCTCAAAACAGATAAATGAATTGCTTGAAAATTATACCAGAGGGAATTTTCACAATAAGGAAACTTGCAGAAAATATGCTAGCCCAGATTCTCTTCGGAGTTCAGCAGGTGTCCAACGGATTGTTTCAGCTTCAGCAGTGAACGAAATTAGAAGTAAAAAACATTTGGCTATTTATCTATGTAGGGTATTATTGTCCGTGTACTCTAATTAGCCATAAAAAGCTCTTCTCTTTTAACATTTAAAGGAGAAGAAAAGTTTCAACCACTGGAGGTTGCCAATGCCCTTGCAGTTAATGTATTGACTTACCTGTTACCCCGGGCCGGTACAATTTTTTTATATGCTATTCAGAATGTGGATTAAATATGTGGCCGGTATAAAAAGGGTGAGGTGGTAACTGGCCTGGAGTACATCTGTATAAGCGATCCTCTTGCCACTTCTTTCTTTGCTCTGGGTGAAAAGCCTCTAACAAAAAAGCCAACTTTTTCACTCTACTGCACATGCTTCAGCACTGGGATGCAGCCCTGTAATAATAAAACAGTACCTTGTACTTGATCACAGCTAAGATATAATTAACCTGTTAGGTTTAGTAAATTATTTTTTAGTAGATATAAGGTATAAAGATCCAAATTACAGAAAGACCCCGAATTACAGAAAACCAAGCATTCTCGATAAGAGATCTCATACCTGTATAAAGAAATTATAAAATTTTGAAATTAGTAGTTCCCGATTTGCTTGCAAAAGAATGCTGAACTTGGAAGTAAAAATATTATGCCATATTCTACTGTTGGCATTTCGGGGGGCTGTATGTAAGCAATCAAGATATAAAAACTAAGAAAACAACCTATGTAGCATTTCTTCTACACCTTGCGGATATGTAAGGTAGAAAGACACATTGGAATTTCCACTCTTAGATTCAGTAACAAGTTAATGAACGTGTTTCTGGCCGTGATGGGTTTAGGAGATCAAACAATGCCCTTTAAAATAATCCTTGATTGTCAAGTAAGACCAATTATCCTTTACTCTTTTTCAGATTCCCTGCCCTGTGGCACTGAATGGCTTAGAGCTGTGTTTACTAGACCCACTCCTTAAAGGTTTCCCGCAAGGCATCTTTTCTCTGCATGTGATCAGGATTTGCAAAGTCAGGCAGAACATGACTAACACAATGGCTCATGGCTCTCTAAGCTCTCCGGCACCCAACACGCACAGTAATTACAATCACTAACCTGATGATAACCTTGCCCGTTGCTCCTGTTTAAAAAAAAAAACTGCACCGGCCCAGGGTATTTCTGTAGGAGTACTATTTCTGTATTTATTTCTGTTGGAATACTCCTGTACTTCTCTGTTCTTCAAGTCAGGTGAAGGTAGAGTGAAAAGCTGAACAGCTACACATGTGCTGGCCCAGGGCCAGACGAGAAAAAAGAAGTAGAAGAAGAAAAAGGTTACGTGGTGCTCCTACAGAAGTACACCAGTCTGGTGCAGTTTTCAGCAAACAGGAGCACTGGCCCAGGGTATCAGGTAAACTGCTGTAATCGCTGTGGTGTCTAAAGGTGGCCATACACAAGTCCTTCAGACCAATTCGGCAGCTTATATGCCCTAGTATGGGGACCTCCAATGGGTCTTCTTGAATGATATTGTGCCAAAAATTGGCCAGATGTCAATCGGGCAGGCTTGATTTTTCCCATCGAATAGAGGACCGCTTTGGCTCCAACAGCTCATATCACTTTCATTGATATGCGGTTGTTTGGCCCAGGGCCAATGTTTGGATTAGAACAAAATCTCCCACCTTAGGTGAGCATATAAAGGGAAAGATTCGCTTGTTATGCGACCTTGCCACACAAGCATATCTTGTAGTGTATGGCCACCTTAACATTTGGTAACCCCCAGTGATTTAAATTTCCTTCTCTTTTAAAGATGGATGTCAGCATACTAGTTGATTCACCCCATGCTCCCTGCTAGCTGAGGGTTGGAACTCTGTAAAAGTGGCATACAGGATACACCCTAACAAGTAATTGGAGAAGAGCACTAAATATCTTTGACAATTGAATAGGTCATACTATACATGATAATATTATAAATTCTATGCTTTTCAATTAGGAATAGCAAATAAATACAATACAAGGTTTAACAAGGAGCCAGAATTACTTGAACATTTATAAATCTTTCTTTTTTAAGAAAGCTATTTATGATTTACTAGACTTGTAAAGATTTCTATTCCATGCCATAGCGGCTACATAATTCCTGAATTGAAGTAGGAAATGGTTAATTAAGGACTCAAATGTAAGTGTGAGTCAGAATCTATGGGTCTTGGCATTACAAAGAAGGTTAATACAGCGATAATCTCTATCAAACTGAGGTCATAAGTGCCATCATGCATGAATAGAACACCTCCTACATGCCTGCACAGAACTTCTCTTCTTATTGTCCGCTGTAATTCTATAAAAAGCCGTATGGGCCACAGTGTAAATGTTCCTGCCTGTGCCTCCTGTATCTCGGCGGGACTGCTGTGTGCATTACCTGGCCCGTAAAACCTTCTGAACAGGTCTACATACCAGCTTTGTGTGAAGTACTCTTACAACTTGGAGAGGCCTGCAGAGAAACAGAAAAGATATGTTTTTACTACAGAGGAGGAGACTGAAGTGAAAGTGGCCATGGAAACAACCCCACATAACCTCCTGGGTCAGAGGATATGAAAAGTAATAAGTATAGAAACAAAAAGAGAACAAATAGGATGATTGTCAGGCTGGAATGATGGAGAGACCTCTAATGCTGCAGCAGTCCTCAAGAGACTCTCAGCCTATTGTCTGCTCTCTCGGGTTAATATAAATAGAAATGGCATTTTATATATGTACAAAACACAATTAAAAATAGATTGGCAAAAAAAAAGGAAAAGTAAAAAAGAAAAGCTTGGCCTTGTCAATTAAATCATGACAGTAAAAAACTATTATAATTATGTTCATTTTCTATTAACATTCACAGGTTTTCCACATTAACAATTGAATATTAATAAAGGTTAATGATTGGCCCAGCACCTCCTTGGAGTTTAAAATGTTTAACAATACCTGCTGGGTTTCAATTATAAAAGTGACAATAACGTTGAAGATATCAGGTAAAGGTATAGGATCTGTTATTTGGAAACCTGATATCCAGACAGCTCCAAATTACCAGGCCAGCTGCTGATTTTTTAATGTATTTTTTTCTCAATCCAATTGAGTTTGTTTAAATTTTTAGTAGATTTAAGGTATCCAAGCATACTGGATATTAGAACTACTACCTGTACTATAATTAAAGATGAAAATTCTAGACTGAATTTAAATACTAATGACCAAGAAAGAATGAAACTACAAGGGCTGTAGGGGTTGAAAGAGACCCAGGGCCCTGGGGTGGCCCCACAATCAAATGCAGAGTGAAGGGGCCAAAGCACAAACCTCTGAACAATATGGTATTCCAGCCTTAAAATAGGGGCCAGGTGGCTACCCTATACTAGTGTGAAATAAGTGGGGATTTTTTTGCATCCAAAATGTTTTCCCAGATAGTAACCTTATTGGGACCCTCCTCTCCCCTCAAATATCCCCTCACCCCCATTTCTGTAGACAGATTGCACCCAACCCTCTCACCCCCTCCTTCATCTGGTGGTTTTTCCAATGGAAGGGAAAGTGCCAGAATCAGGACAGTCAGTATGGAAGAGTTGATGGAAGAGGTGATTGCATGTGATGCACTCAAGCAAATGTCACATATGTAATTTCCAGGTCACTGCTACAAATATACTGAAAGGAAAACATCTGAGGGGGTTGAGTGATTGTCAGCCCTTTTCGTGTAAGAGCAGGAAGGCAGCTCTAAATGTGCAATAATAACTCAAAATTCATGACACCTTATAAGAGTGCATTTCTATATACATTCTTACACTAGTATGGTGTTAAGTGTCTCAGCAACGAACACCATTCCATGTTTTCTGGGCAATAACACGAATGGCATGCAGTCTTCTGCAATCCTCTGTGGTGATAAACTTGCCTTAGGGGTGGCAAAAAGCCACCTATGGTAAGCACCAAATTTTCAGGTTTTTTTTTTATTTTAAAGAGACCTGCTTTTGTAATAAAAATAACGGCACCCTATATGCCAGCAACCCCCCTGCCAGAGAAAGAAGTGCAGGCAGAAGTAGAGAGTGGCACTGGGTATGTTGTCTTCAGTCAAGTGCCCCTGTACAAGAATCTCAGCCATAAAGTTTAACAGAACTGCTGCTTTTCAGACTCCAATGCAAAAGTTATATTTTTATGATAGTGATTTATGAAAGGTGAGAAGACTGGGAAAACCCAGCTTTAAAAGAAAAAAAAAAGAAACCTAAGGATGGTGAGGGTAAGCTGTCTGGAAAGCTGGCATCTCCCACATCACAGGGCAGGATTAGGGTTCCTCGTTTAGACAGGCAGCGAAGGTGGCAAGACAAGGATGGATTCTGGCAGCTCAGGCAACAGAAGCGACAAGGCGAAGCCTCATCTTCCCAGAGATGAATGTTTTTGTCTAGCTTTCCTTGCTGCAGAGATATAAATCAGCGCAGTTATCCAGTGGCACTGCTTCTGAGGGAAACAACCGTCTCGTGGAGTATGTACTTGTGCAAAGGGGAAGCAGGTTAAATGCAAATATCCATTTATTCCTGGCAGACTCAAAGGCACCATCAATCCTTGCTACAGGCACTTCAGGTAGTTATATGGACTGAAACGGGGAGTCTAAAAAGGTCTTTAGTTGATGCTAAGTAAGGTTTCTCAGGATATCTCGAGGTGCTGAGAGTTGTAGTACAACAACAGTTGGAGGGGCACACCTTGGATGTTACGATGCATATAGTAAAGAGTATCTAACCACTGCTTACATTATATATATGCTGGAATTTTAAAGGGAAATGGACTTGAACCATTTGCTGCTGGTCTGATTTTATACATATATATTTGATTTTAGTTGTTCCTCTTTCCAAAATGGAAATAAAAATGAGATCTGGTGGCCAGGGTTAGGTGACCCACTGTGCAGCTAGGCAACCAATTTCTCAGGCTCTGACATTTCTCAACAGTGTATCTGCCCATCAGGACAACATTGGTTTGTTGATGCAATCCTCGGTCTAGTGGCGCATATACCCACAGTTTTAACAAACAATCGAATTAGCCCCTTATCGCCAGCCTTAAGTTGGCATATCGAGAAAAGATCCGCTTGTTTAGCAACCTCGCCAAACGAGCGGATCTTAATGTGTATGGCATTCTTCAGTTCTGTAGCTCACTCCATTACCTGGGAAGCTACCATTAGCCAGGTAGGGCAGGTCCAATGTAGAATCTTAACATAACTCTTGGCCAATCCTTGTGCACTAAAGAAGAGGTGATTACAGAAGTGTGCTGCTTAGGCAGATGTAGGGGATCAGAGAACTCTTTCCCCTGTTTCTCAGTCTGTGACATCATCCTGCCCGGCTACAGACTGGGGATAAACCGATTGGCTGGATGCCCCAGTGCACTGTTGGGAGAGAAAAGTGTGCCTAGGTTTGGAGCCAAAAATCAGGGGCGGGCCCAGCAACTTATAAGGGAGCCCCTGTTATTTTGCTAGAGTTGACACAGAGACCATCCAGTAAGCAGTGACTGTGTGACGGCTGATGGGAACTCTGCTGAGTGCCAGCCTGTAAAGAGAGATCTGCTACACTACGGTTACATGCCTTTACCCCCTGCAGATCCGCAGTGAGTGATCCATCTGAGTAAAAGGTATAGTCTCTGTGTGTCCCGTGTGAGGACAGGTGTTTTCCATGGCCTGCTACATGGGAGCAACTGCCTATTCCAAAGGGAGAGGTACTTTGGGGCAGGTAGCGCTTCCTGGGGAAACTAAAAAAGCTCTGGGGAAGGGACTTTGCCAGGACTGAACTGGGGAAGTGTATTTCCTCCAGGAATGGACTGTGGAACTGTGTCTCCAGAGAGATTGAGCCAGTAGTGACCAAAACCATCCAAGTTTCCCAAAGCAGGGTTAAATACTGTTTGCACTAAAATCCCAGTTCCTAGTACCTTTCAATATCTGCAAAGGGACCAAATGTCCTGTTTAACCAAGTATACAGCCCAAAATAAGTGTGCCAGGAAAGGGTTACACACATGAGGGATCATGTTTTGGAGTCCTTCATATAAAGGGCCCAGGGAGTAATTAAGGGAGTAAATAAAAGTCACCCAGTGATCACACTGCATGGGAAGGTGCAGTTAGTGCGCTGTGTAGCTAAGTGCGGACGCGTTTTGCAGCATTGCTGGCAGGTGTTTCTATGCTTCCCTTTGCCTGGGAATATTAAGCAGCTGTAATTATTAGCAGCGCCAGTATAAGCCTTAGTCAGTGGGTGCTGCAGTGTCAGGAGCGGTGAAGGCAAGAGATGCAACGCTAAGATTCTCCCCATTTGCTAATTTGCAATGTAGGGAGGGGGAGGCACACGCAACTGCGGAAGGTCACGGATCGGGCTGAAATTCTCTCTCGCAGCCTGAGCTCTTGCACTTACCTCACAGAGCTGCTTCCTTCTCTCCCGTATGTCTGATGTTACGGTGGTGCTTTACCGCCCCCTCTGGTCACTTGCGCACGTTGCGCCTGAGCTGCGCTTACCTGTCGCTGCGCTAAAATGAAAAAGCTTCAGTAGGCCCTGGCCTATACAGATGGCCAGTGATATGTGCAAAGACTAGAACGAGTTAGCCATAAAGCTGTGCTTTTATTCATGGACATATCATCTATACCTAACAGCTATAGCAAATGCATATTATGCAGAGTATATAGAAACGTTGTTATGGGTTCTACTTCTGGTACAGTTAAGGGACCAGTTATCCAGAATGCTCGGAACCTGGGGTTTTCTGGATAAGAGATCCTTCTGTATTTGGGATCACTGTACCGTAAGTCTGATAAAAAACAATTTAACTATTAATTAAACCCAATAAAATTGTTTTGCCTCCAACAAGTATTAGTTATAGCTTAGATGAGATCAAGTGCAAGGTGCCATCTTATTATTAGGTGGGTAGGTGCACATTGGGCCCCTCTATAGATTTTTTGTGGGAGGCCTGGCGGGGCATTGCTACGTCACTGTCGAGTAGCATTGTCTTGGGTAACAATACTACTCAGCCTGGATCTGCTTGCACTAAAATAAATCAAGTTTTCTTGAATGAAAGAATTAAGTTTTCTTAATTTTTTTTGGAATCCTTGATCACTGCAATTGGTATTTGTTGAGATTGTCATCAAGGAAAGCTTTGCACTGTGCCTAAAGCATGTTTATACACCAGAAAGTAGGGCATGACACAGGCCCCCAAGCACAGGCTATGGCAGATTAAAGACATGCCTGTTACCCAGACATTTTATGCCTGGGTAACAGGTCTCCTTTAATAAAGCCTAATATCCTGCCCTCCAGGCTGAATATACTTGCCACCAGTAATTTATACTTCCCTTAGGCCATGCAATCCATTGTAGCAGTACTGCCTTTTTAACACACTGACTACCTGCGCTGCAACATTGGAACCAGAAATCTTGTATGGAAACAAAGGTTGTGCATCAGTGAGAAATGAGAAATACAGATTATGTGTGCCACCTTGTTAAAGTAAATGTGCTTTACAGGGAAACAGACCATTGAGGAGATATAGATCTCGGAAGCAATTCTATAAAAATGCATTAGTGTCACATAGCATTTATTTGTTCCTGTCACTAGATTTTTTTTTCTTTGCACAGTGCCACCTTCTGTTCCCCAAAGCTAAAAACACCACAGACCAAAGGACTAATGTGTGGTAATAGCAGATTTTGAGGCTCAAGTAGTGAATGATAAAACTATCACCCACTCAGCACGGGTATTTATTGTTATTTATTTATTATTAAAGGGGCTTTGAATTGATGGGCACTCTCATGTACCAACACAATATTTATGTCATCAATAATCATTTGTCTTCTAAGTAGTACTAAGCATACTGATATTTTTAAATTGGGTCCCCAGATGTTGCTGGGCAATTCCCACCTGACATTAAAGACAACATAGAAGCAGAACACTGCCATATTTTATGAAGCTTAATAGGGGCACAGGCCCCTTAGTATGTCTGTATCATTTGTTTACTAACATAGGTTCACATTATTTATAAATTTACCAGGTTCTTATATTGTTGAAATGCTATTGAGCAATCAAATCATTATTGTTATGCAACTATAACTCTCATGGGTTACATAGTGTTACTTTGCAAATGTTTTTTTTTTTTTTTACGGTCTTACTACAAACCTCTTTGCAATATAAAGTTACTGGGAGCTTGTTCTGTCAATGGACCTTTTCACTTAATCTTGGATATGGAGTTACCTCCCCTGTTGTGTTTTTTGGCCAATCTAATATTCTAATTACTGTGCGGTGGAGTTACTAGTTAACACATTTATAGCTGATGCCACACCAGGCATATGGCGTATATTTTCGGCAAGCTGAAAATATACGCCATATGTCCCCTACCTGTGCCTGCATAAGAACGCGAGAGAATGCATCCGAGCGTATCTCATTCATTCGGATGCAGGCACAGGTAGGAGCATCTGGCGATATTTTCGGAAAGCTTTACTTTAGAGAGGCCAGGTGTGTGTGCACTCAGTTTTAACCAAATGTTCACCTGCCCCTTTTACGGTACAATGTTCTGCCACTTGAGGCAGAATTTTCCAGATCACCTCCTTAGGAACAAGAGAGTTAGGTCTTATGTTCCTGTACTATAACCTGGCAGTTTTGAATGCATACTGGGCCACAGTGACATAAAGGAGTCATTTGTCTGCTCCCATGATTCCTTGAGTGGACGTAAAACTTATTTTGGGTTTGAAAGCATTGTAGCACAAAACAAGGCAGCATTTAGCTCTGTTTATTAGTGAATGGGTTGACAGCTGTGGTTGACAGATCTAAAGTAAACCAATATGAATGCTGTTTGCCTGAGAGAACAGGAACACTGGTGCAGCCAGGGCACGATCTGCATGGAGTTTGAGTTTCCTCCCACCCTCCAAGAACATACAGGCAGAGTACTGACCACAGGTTGTATTATAAGGAGCTTAGATTGTAAGCACCTCTGGGGCAGGAGTTGATGTGAATAATGTTTATTCTCTTCACAGTGCAGCAAAATGTGTCAGTGTTATATATAATGCATAATAATGTTAAAGAAAGGACTACAAACACATTCAGGTCAGGTCAAGTCATTCAGGTCAGAAAGGATACTGGCATTACTCATTATATAAAAAAAAAAAAGGAAAAGTAAACTAACTGTGGGTCCCAGGTTGTTAGGCACCCCCCAGTGATTTTAGTTACTTACCTGCTAGCCCAGGCTGCACCCCCAAATGATTTTACCTTTCCTCCCTTAAAGATTTGCTGTGTTTTTCCTGAAGACATTTCACCAGTCATCCAATTGGCATTATCAATTCAGAAGTCTTTCAATTCTGAATTGATAAAGCCATTGGATGACTGGCAAAACATCAGCAAGTCCAGTGGAACTGATTTATTACTATAGATATGCTCAGAGCAATCTTCTTTTGCAATGTACATTTATTTGTGTGCCTACGTTTAAGATATTAGCAGTTTTAAAATTGCTAATATATTTATTTCAATACACACAACTGCGACCTGCTGGTAATGTCTATCAACTGGCTTCAAAAAAAGTGTCTTAATATGTTGCTCTGCTTAGGCTGACAGAGACTAAAGGTGGCCATACACGAGGCGATTTCGCTCGTTGTGCGATGAACGATTATATCGACAAACGATCGTATGGCGATCGAGTTCCCATACGATATGCCATCCACGGGCAACGATAATTCGGGATTTTGTCGCATCATTATCGTAAAATACGTATGATTGTACATCTACGTACGATCAATGTCGTTGACTTCCGCTGCTGGCAATCGTGACATGCGCAGAGAACAATCGTTGAAAGACAAATGTCTGACACTCACACCAACTGGCAGATTTTATCGTTAAACGACCAAAATTTTTAAACCTGGCCGATCGATTTTGGGGACGATAATGTCGGCTCGTTTAGTGGGCCGACGATCGTTCGTACACCACCAACTATACGATAACTTAACGATAGCATCGGATCGTTCGGGAATCGGTCGTTTGTAAGTAAAAAATCGGTCCGTGTATGGCCACCTTAACATACTAACCTCAGCTTTATGTTGTGTCACTTGGAGCCTACTATATACCATTATTGTTAAAGGAATACAGTCATGGGAAGACCCGTTTTGTTTTTTTTTTTTCAAAACACATCAGTTAATAGAGCTTCTCCAGCAGAATCCTGCATTGTAATCTGTTTTTCAAAAACACAAACAGATTTTCTTTATATACAATTTTGAAATTTCACATGGGGCTAGCCATATTCTTCATTTCCCAGGGTGCTACAGCCATGTGACTTGTGCTCTGATAAACCTCAGTCACACTTTGGCTGCTGGGAGGGGGGTAATATCACTCCAACTTGCAGCTCAGTAGTAATCAGCAGAACAATGGGAAGGTAACAAGATAGCAGCTCCCAGTAGATATCAGAATAGCACTCAATATTAAGAAATCCAAGTCCGGCTTGGGACTCCTCCAGTTACATGGGAGTAGAAGAAACACTAGGTTAACTGAAAGCAGTTCTAACATGTAGCACTGGCTCCTTCTGAAGGCTCAAACTCAGGCATTATACACTGAGATGGCGCCTACACACCAATATTACAGCTAAAAAAATACATTTGTTGGTTCAAGATTAAAATTTGAAACAGTAGAGTGAATTATTTGCTATGTAAACAGTGTAATTTAGAAATAAAAAGTATACCATAAAAATGATTACAGTATCCCTTTAATACTCACCTTTACTCTGTTCAATGCTGAATTAAAGTGGTAGATATATCAATATAAAGGATTACCATATTTATTATTTTCAGAGCACTCTGATATTATCAAACAGCAAGGGAACCTGCTCATGGTATCGCAGCCATTTACTGATCAACATCGCCATCTAGTGGCAGTGATGTGATTCTACTGAAAGCAATTAGACCCTTCCTCTCAAACATCTTCATTTGTGCAACTAAGTAATGGAAGCTGACAACCTCTAAAGAGCAAAGTTGATTATTTCTGAACAGTTAACGTGTGCCATCTGTTCCCTCCCTGCACTTGTCCAGCTAGCCCGTACCTACCCAGTGTGTGTGTGCCACCCAAGAGACCACAGATCATAAAGCACAAGGTTTGAGGACTTTATTTTTCATGAAGACTGCATTTAATAACATTTCACTGCATATACCAAATTTACATAATCATCCTTCTAAAACCTGGACGGATGGCATTGTGCATTTTCACAAAAAAAAAAAAATTATTACAGATCTGCATGACTGGGATGTCTGCGAAACCTGGAAACATTCACTATTTTGAGGGAGACAAGTGTTAAAATAACAGAGCAGCTTTGGCAGAGCACCCACCAGTTGTCTGTAAAATCCACCCCAAGAGTGCTCCACACAGTCCGTATTCTAGGATGACCCACAGTGCACACAATGGGATATAAAGACATGGATTCATTTCACACTGTTGCAGCTGAGAGTTGTTGTTAAAGGACAATTAACACCAAACTATGTTCAGTACCAGTTTTTTCATAAGCCGTAAATGCAAAAAGATTGCTTGTGCTCATATTTATTGTAGTGTATGGTGCCTGCTTAGATGATGGGCAGCCATCTCTGGCCTATTGCATATACAAACACCTACCCAGGCAGGCTCAAATCACTTATTTTCAGTTGAGCTTCACTACGTTCATGACTTGGTCCACTGAACCTAAACATGTGAACATAAAGGTACTTTTCACAATCATAATGTTATATTATAGGTATAGGCAATTATTTGAGGCAACTTCTTCATTTAGCTGGTGTCACTTGTCCTTTATCGAACGGATTCCAGTGAAATGAAAAGGGATAACATTTCCCCCAAGCAAAATGGAAGAAAAACAACATCTGGATTTTGTTAATGACAGCAAATGTGCATTTTGAATTTACAGTTATAGTTTCCAGGCCATTTGGTCACGGCTGTATAAAGATAGTTGTTGGGACGGTCTCCCCTTAAGCCCAACCCAATGTATAAGTTAAGCACTCAGTTTTCAGTATCCATAGTAGGCTGTAAAGCAATCATACAATGCCTAGGTTTGGTTAGCTCTCAGCTGGTCACTATAATGTGATATCTATACACTACTGGGATTACTTTCCAGCTCTCAGTCGGATTATGTAACAAATGTGTGACTGACCATTTGGTATACAAGCCAGCAAGGTACAGACTGAATTGCTACAATGTGCCTCAAACCTTTTATGTCCCTGCATAGTAAGAAAGCAAGGGAATCTGTTCTAAGAAATAAATTATGGCACCCCAAATGTTCTACTCTAAATCAGGAAGCCAAACCTACAACCCTCCAGCTACAATGTCTCCCTTCCCCAGCAACCTTGAGGGCAACTGTATGTAATAGGCAGCTGGAGAGCAAAAGGCTGGTCAGTGCTGTAACCTGCAGAATCATAATGAAGGGGGTCCTACAAATAGAAAAGATCATACTCCAGAAAAAAAGTTCCTTTCCATGTGCTGTAGAACTACAACTCCAAATAAGTCACTGGCTAGCAAAGGGTGCTGGGACTTCTACCCCTGTCGTACAGTGTAACTATTTCTGGTAGCAGTATTCCAGCTACATTAACACACCAAACTGCTGGACTGATGTGTGAATAAGGTACAAAGCAACTTGGAACAAAGAAAAAAACCGTGACCAACATGGACACAACATGGTAATGCCCAGCTTGGGTCAACTTTTAGTTCTAAAGCAGCTGAAGGCAGGGCATTTTGGCCATTCCTGGTATAAAAGACATATAGAAAGTAATGCAGTGCACCTCAGAATGCTGGCACCCTCACTGAGCCTGGTATGGTTCAACTACTGGTACGCACATCCTTAAACAATACTTGGACAAAACAATACAGGTTCAAGCTGAACAATTTATTAAAACGTAGGTGAAACCTTTGCATCTCTCAGCTAAAAGGAGCATGATGGCTGGAGCACTCCTTATTTTAGGGAAGAAGTTCATCCTGACATTGTCGATGGCTATAAGCTGAATCCCAAGCAGGTATTAAAGCTGGAGTTTTAACAGGTTTAAAAAATGGCTTCCACAAATTAAAGACACAATGAGCAGGGAAGCTAATTGTAATTTGCAGATTCTATGTTGTCACAATTGCTGCTTTGGTATAAAAAGAGCTTTTTCCTGTTGAGGGCAGCACTGATAATTGTGGCAGACAGAGGCCTACCATGTTCCCTACAAATGAAATCTCTGGTGCATCACCCTGTGCTCTTGGTCTTTCTTAAAGATGAGAGCAATTAAAGTACTCAACTACTGCTATAGCCGTAACTGGCACAAACAACAAAGCATTGAAAGGTAACAAAAAAAAAACAAATGAAACAAAATTAAGGAAGAAAGTAGCATTGACAATAAAAGTCACATGGGCAGCTCTGGAGACTAAACAGGTTAATACAAAATCAAAAATCTACAATGCCTCCAGTGTCAGACAACATTGGGAGTTTTTTTGGCTGACAGCCTGAACCCCCATAGAGCACCAAAGGACAGGGATCATTCAGACATTTAAAGCCCCTTCCACATACAAAGCCTGGGGCCTCTCCAATAAAAGGAGGGCTGGCGTGGCCCTTAGAGTCTTTACATTTTTACAATATAGATATTTATATATATAAATATAAATCACAGTCACACCGCCTTCTGACATCGCACATGCACTTAAATACACCATGGCTTCCAGTGCCAGCCCCTCCAGGTCCAGGGAGGGAAGGAAGCTCGGGCTAGATGTGTGGATTGTGGCACAAACAACATCATGTCCCCTGTTATGTGTAAAACCCATAATAAAACAGAATTAGCCACTAAATGGCTCTCCACCAAATACTATCAAGGAGCATTATCCCCCAGAAGTTCATGCTTGCGAGTCTGTGTGATGTTTAAGGGCAGTGCAAAAAAAAGGCAGGCTCCAGTGTTAAGAGAGAGTTCCGACGAGGACGGCAATGGGTCACCAGTTTGCTTTCACAGCTTTGATGTCGCTAACTAAATTCTGAGCCAAACAAATGCCAAAAATCTGAAGGATGAAAAGAAAAATAAAAGAGGAAGATTAATCCGAGTTAGGCAAAACAGAGGTCAGACATACATCAGGTATACATGCATTCAAATTGCAGTGCAATTGTTCACTTTAATCTTATTTAGACTGTTTCTTTTGAATATAAGGGCTGTGACACGGGAAGATTAGTCACGCCGCAACTGCCTTGAGTGGAAACTTCGGCGAATTTGGCAAATCGCGCCTCCCCGCTCAAACACTTAATAGTCAAACACTTTTTGGGACACCCTTACTGTTGCTAATGTATCTAATTTGCTGGAACAATAAAAAGTAAATAATATGCAAAAAAATGAGTGATCTACATAATATTGAAGCAGGGAGAGGCAGAATTTATCTAAAGGTATGTGGTAACAGTACAGTTATAGTTATTAACCTTTGAGTTAACTTTTAGTGTCATGTAGAGTGATATTTTGAGACAATTTGCAATTGGTCTTCATTTTTTATTACTTGCAGTATTTTAGTTATTTCACAGTTTGTTCAGCAACATTTGAGTTTGAAGTTTTAGCAGCTATATGGTTGCTAGGATCTAAATTACCTTAGCAACCAGGCAGTGGTTTTAATAAGGCAGGAATATTAATAGGAGAGCACCTGAATAGAAAAATGCATTATTAAAAGCAACAACAAAACAATTGTAGCTTCACAGAGCAATAGTTTTTTGGCTGCTGGGGTCAGTGACCACCATTTCAAAGAGTTAGAAGAAGGCAGAGGATAATTCAAAAACGTTAAAAAATAAATAATGAAGACCATTTGACAAGTTGCTTAGAATTGGCCATTCTAGAACATAATAAAAGCTACCTTAAAGGTAATCCAGCCCTTTAAGGGCAGTGGCACATGGGGAGATTAGTCGCCCCGCGGCAAATCTTCGTTGTCACAGGTGACTAATCTCCCCCTGTGCCACTGCCCTAACATGTAAAAGATTGTGTAAGAGATATTGTCACATACTTCATCCACTAATGCATTTACTAATGTACTGTATATTTTGCCTTACTGATTTAATTAATGGCTGTAGAAAGCAAGAAGTATAAACACTTATTTAGGTGTTAATATATCAGCCATGCTGTAATGTTTTGTAGTGTCTTATCCAATGCTGAAGTACAAAAATAATAGCACATTAAATACCCTCCTTTTGGGTTGATAATTTCAGGCTCTAAAGCATAAGTATCAGCATATTTACTACAACTTAGTATGCATACAAATATGCAAGCAAAGCATAAATTCAGTTAATATTAGTGTGAGCTGTCAATAGCAATTTGATTAATGTCAGCCTGTAAGACAGACCAGACAGGTACTGCAGAGGTGTGGCAATCACCTGTTGCAAAATGAATCTATTCTGTATTTTACTGCAATAAGCTGGACAAATACATTTGTTGTACCTTCCATTTAGCTGCTAGATGGAAAGCAAAATGCCTCTGCAGTTAGTCAAATTGCTGGTTTCACCCCACCCCTACAGTAAGGGATTTAGGGATTTAGCTTTGTACAGGTATGCATTGCTGCTTTCAGCCCACAGGGAAGCTGTGGTGAGCAAGGCAGTGAGCAACATTTATTTAGGAGATAAAAGGGTGCATTCGCTTACCCTGATGCAGTGAGCACAGTGCAATTTTGGAGGCAATTGTCATGTTTTTGGTCCCCACAATGCACAGCTTTTCCCCAGAATTTATGTGCCATTGTGTGCACAATGCAGGCACTGAATCAGATGCAGGCACCCAACTGCGCTGCATCCAGCACAACTGCATCCAGAGTTATCAAAATGGACACAATTGTGCCTGCACTTCATGCAAATCTGCTGTGTCCGGTTATGCCAAATATTTTAGAAGGCTGTCTGACATAATTTTGAGTGTTTGGCATGCAAGTGACGTGTGTGCCCAATTCTTCATTCACAGCTATGCTGAGGTGATTAACACAAAGCACCAAGGGGTCCCTGGACCTACCATCTGGTCAGGAGGTGACGGTAGCTCCAGGGTTTGCATAGCGCCGCACATCAAAAGGTGCAGCAGCACTTAAGTCATAATGGAAGGCTTGATCGATGCCGAGCGCAATTATACAGATGTATGCAGAGCACATTTAAACACAAGTACCTTTAAAGGGCATGTGAACCCCAAAAATAATGTTTTGCATAATGAAAGAAAACATAATTCTAAGCAACTTTCCAATTTGAAATAATGAAAAATTTGTAGCACTTTAAACATTATTTGTAAATGTAATTGCTATAGAAAGCAGCATTTGCTGAACTCCTGGTTGTTACATTTTAAACAATGTTGCAAAGGTCAGTCTCCTCCAGCGAGTCAGGTCTGTCAGTCTGCTGCCTTGTGTTACATTGTTTCAATAGTCTGAGCCACCAGGGCAGAGAATAGAAAAGGACAGACAAACACTGCTTCTAATAGCAATTATAAATACAAATAACTCAAAAACCATTACAAACTTGTAATAAATGTATATTGCAAAGCTGCTTAGAATTTTGGTTTCTTTTATTAGGCAAAAAATTATATTTTGAGTTGCCTTGTCCTTTAATGAAAGTGGTTTTAGATGCAAATTACTGCAGGGAAAGATGGACGTTGCCCCTTGCATCTACAGATGGAAATGAGCTCTAATGTGCCCAAAAAAGTGTTTGTAGGGTCACAACCTAAAACTTATATCCAGGTCCAATCCTGCATTACACTATACCTGAAATACTTAATTCTTTCACTTGCGAGTTAGAGGCACCATGTTTGATTTCAACTAGTACAGAAGGTCTAAATGAGTAGTGATTTCATTCAGATCAATTCTTTAGGGCACCGTATGCTGCGCTGCCTTCCATAAGACATCAGTATAACTTTTGCACAATTCCATTGCATATTATCCTATATCAAGCCATTACATTACATATTGTTCTATAGGAAGTAGCAAGGTCTAACACTTCACTTTGCCCTTCAGCATTCAGTTAGTTGTGTTTGGGAGACAGATACACCAGAATAGGCAAGAAATATGTAGGATTAAAAACTCTTACCTGTAATAAAGCAATTGCGACAAATACTCCGGCCACTACGATTAGGTTATCTTGCAGCCACTTCTCAAACTGGCCCACACATCCCTTGGTATAGATGTAGCTCTGCTGCTCCAGTTCCTGGTGTGAAAAATGGAAAGTGAGAACAACTCAACAACAAAAAAAGCAGATAGTCACTCATTCACTGTATGAGACATATACTGTCTGATGACAGTATATAAATAGCCATAATTCCTTAATGCCTTAATTTCTGATTAACCCCTTGAATTGAATCTCAAAGTATAAGTTCTGGGAGCTGTAGGTCAACATCTGGAAGGGCTGTAGGGTGATCATCCCTGCTGTAGGGGATTCTCTACACTAAAAGTTCCTTCTACTACATATGCATATAACTTCATACACACGCCACCAAAAGAAACTGTCAAGAAAGCAATTAAAAACAAAAATTGTGGTTTCATTCGATTCATGAAGAATGGTACATGAAATGGGAACTTTTAAAATAAATGAATGTTAAATGTTTAAATTTTTTTTTTTTAAAACTATTTTAATGACATTTATAAAGGGAATCTTATGCCTACCAGTTTCAGCCGCACATCATATCCACACTGTGTGTTAGGAACATCTTCCTGTGAGGGTAAGAAAAAAAAAATGTATACACCCGTATTTAAAACCAATGAATACTACAAGTAATATATTTTGAACAGTTGTCAGTTCAGAAGCCCCTGAGCTGCCCTTACGGTTGCTTATTTGATTCTGTAGCAACTTTGGACATTTGAGAAAGTTCATGTACTGCTGAGTGGCAGCCCTTACTAAATACCAGCGCCCATTTCACTCTTCTAGCTGCCTACTAATTCATACTGCTTGTTGACTGGCAGTGCATCTAGGAGACAAGGGAATCTGTATTGTCTCTTCTGCTAGTGCAATTTAGCAGTACATGTATGTGCCCATTTGCCTCTCTCTTTCTGCTATTATGTTCCTGTTTAAATAAGAAAGCCTGAGCAAACATTTTTTCTTTTTCTACAGTAATGTTTACTGTGTCAATTGCTGATTCAATACATAATATTCTCTTCTCTGTTGTTCTAATGCTGTGGATTACGGACATCTTTTGTAAACAGCTTTAATAAAGAATGTATACAGACTGCATAACCACAGCTTTATCTTCATCCAAAGAACCCAGAATGCATGCATCTCTTACCGCAGGGTCCTTCACACAGCAGGAGAACGGCACTCCGCAGCGCTCCCTGCTTGGGTTGGAGTCTGTACAGTTAAAGTAGATGTTGAGGTTCCAGTCATTTGGTCCATGTGCACCACAGCAGGACCACTGTAATGGGAAAGGGAACAGATTTGAGAAGTGAACATTTCAAACATTTATTGTGTGATCACTGTATCAATCAATGAATCAATGTTCCGTTCACATTAAAATTATAATGCCCTTCTTCAGTACTGTAACTTTTTTGAACTTTTTGGATTTTTGCACTTTTTTATGCTGGGAGACCAGGGTTGTACAGTGCTAATATTGGATGTAAAACTTGGTTTCCAGCTTTAAAGTCTAATGTCATACCTTTAAGCAAAGGCATATAAGGGATCTATTGAAAGCAGAACCAGAGGTAAATCCAAAGTGATCTTTAATTGCCCTGATATCTGTGCTGTAGGTTAAACTGTCACATTAAACCGGCCATACACTGAAAGGTAAGTTTTGTTCGGCCAGGTAGCCTATGGACAAATGACTACATAGTAGGCCAGATACAATTTTATTCTCTTGAGTTGCATTTTACGGACTGTGCATGCTTACTGTCTTAGGCTAAGGACCCACAGAGCATTTCAGTTGCCCGCGATAGATCTCTGCTATTACGGGCAACTAACAGCTCCGAAATTCCTTTGGCAACAATAGGAGTCGCTAGTGGAAAGACCTTCACATAACTTTGGTATTCCTTAGTCTCACAAAGTTTTCTCCTGCAAACAACATCAGGCAACTTCAGAAAACCAAAGTGATGCAAAAGGCTTTCCACTGGCGACTCCTGTTGTTGCTGGTGGAAAGCCATCTTGAAGCAGTTAGTCACCAGCAATAACAGAGATCTATTGTGGGCGACTGAACTGCTCTGTGGGTCCTTAGACTTAAGCAGTGATAGTGGATGTCATGCACAGTCAAAGTCCCCTGCAGGAGGTCATATTTTAAAACTTCCAACACAACAACCACAGATTCTCAACACAGACTCTTGAGTTGGCATGGTTATGGTCCATGTTGGGGCTCAAAACATTCCCTTCCCTGTTGGATGACAAATAATTTGGCATGTGAAAAAAATCCCATCAGCTAAGGACTGAATTGGGCCATGAGCATGGATCTCTCCTAACAGTTCCGCACAGACTATTTATGTGCTTGCATCCTGACATTCCAGCCCCAACACTTGGGTATTGAAACAGACAAATATATGATCTGTAGACCTTGTTAAACGGTTATTCCTATTTTGTTGCCATCTTAATCAAAGCCAAAGTAAAAAAAACAAAAACTATCAAATCTTAAAGAATGTGAAACTTTGCAATTTATTTTCTGTACAATGCCAAGGTTACCATTTTAATCTGCTGTGACTATTGATTGCAACAGCAGCTCATTTGTAAAAGTATTTTCATGGTACCACTAGATGGCACTATAGTCTTCTGACGCTGCAAAGGATTCCCTTCCATGACATAATCATTACAAGTGCAATAGAAATCATTGGTCCTGATACAGAAAACACTCAGACATTGTCTCATTGCAGCCACACTTACATATTCCTGAGCAAAATCAATGAGGTTCTGGAGGTCAATATCATCACGATACGCCTTCACGTTGTTGTTGATAAAAAAATTAAGCTGATCTTTGATCCAGTCTTTGAAAACAAAGGCCAAGATCCCTGCAGTCAGCTCCAGGAAGAAGATCAACCCCAGGAAGACTGAGAACTGTAGAAAGATAGAAAGGTAGAGACTATATAAGTAAAACCAGAGATATACCATATCATTTACTTATCTGCTTTATCACAAACAAACTAATGCCAAATGCCTCTGGCATTCCCCGACTTTAAATTAAAGGGAACATATTGTGTAACAAACACAAATATGCCAGTGCATTATAATGTTTTAGATATAGAAGGTATGTGCTTAAAGTTGTGTTAGGGGCCAATTTATTGAAAATGTATCCGAAAAACCTGCTAGTCCCACCCATCTGTTCCACTTCCTGCTGCCTCCTTTCCCAGGCTGTGCAGGGGGCCGGCAGCACTCGACACACTGTGCTGTAGGAGAGCAACCAATCAGCAGCTAGGCTGACCTTATGGGAAACTGATGCTTGTCTGCTTGTGTGAGTGCAGAGCTGTGATTGGCTATCCCCTCTCCTACTGAGCTTCTGGCAGGGACTATTACAATATGCCCACCACTCATTTGAAACACAGACAATAGGGCCAGTAGCAGATCGATAGGAAGCTCTAATAAAGGGACCATTTTAAAGATAATACATTTTAGCTCAAAGTGATACCAGCACTATAGAGTATTCATTATTGTCTACAAAATTGTAGGCAGTCAGTTATGCTATATGACTCCTTTAAACAGGGTGATGGGTTATCAACCTAAAGAGAGATAATGCAACATACATCCCTTCACCAACTAAACCAGCAGTGTAGGAACACATCAGCATATCTCCTCTGAACATCTACAAAAAAAAAAAAAAATAGGGATTCACCAAAGCCTTATTTCATTTATTTTTTTGGACGATTACTGAATGGTGAACAAAAACATTTTGCCAAGTACAAAAAGAATCAAAATCCTAAATTGTGCAATAAATGAGGGGAAAAAAAACCCAATCACTTTCAACTGTTCTGAGCTTTAGGGTAAGGCCCCACGGAGCGTTGGCTCTGCCGCCCTCAGCCTGGTTGGTTTTTTGTTTTTTCAGTCTGAGAGAAGCGGATCCACTCCTGTATGCAACTCCATTGATCTGCACAACCGCTCGCTTGAAGATCAATGGAGCGGCATACAGGAACAAATCCGCTTCTCTCAGGATATAAACAGCGGAGCCAACGCTCCACAGGGCCTTACCCTTACAGTCGCATGGCATTAAGGGTTCAGATTTCGTTCTCCAAAACTTCTTACATTTTTCCTTGCAACAACCATACCCATGGCACTTGTAGGTGGAAAAAATTAATAACAATATTATTAATAATACATATTTATAAAGTGCCAATACATTCTGCAGCACTGTACAATAAAAGGGGTATATATTGAACATACAGTTAACATACAACAACCAATCACCTAACCAATACAAGAGGTAAAAAGGACCCTGTCCAAACAAGCTTGGAATATAAAATAGGAGAGCTATATAACTGCATGCAGTAAAATACATTTCGACTCTCAGAGAAAGTTGCTTGCAGAATAACAATATTAATTTTAAGAAGCTCATAAAAAACTGAATACAGTTAAAAATTATCTATGACAATTGCCCTCTAACCATGCTGGTTTGAAACTCTTTCCTACAGATTCCTTATCCTATGACAGAACAAACTCACTTTTTCCAGGGCCCTGGCATTCTCCAATTTCAGGAAATAACCTTGTGTTCCAGAATTTGCCCCTCCAATGTGTTTCCTTTTGGGATATAAACATTAATGGAAATAAAACTAAAGGTTTCCATAACCTGACTTATCTTTGTGTTTTGTTACCGCTGAATGTGGAAATCATGTTTCCTCTTCATTTTTATACCTAGCCCAATGATTCAGCAGCAAAGAGGTCCATTGCTTCAAATATCAAATATGGCTGTGTTACAATCTGTCCTATACAATCTATGCCCATCCAGGTGTTGCTGAACTAAAAATCCCTACTCCCAGTGGCAGGTAGAGCTGAAATATTAGTTCTACTCACAGAGACTGTATTTTTGCCCCCAAAAAATGGCTCCCAGCATGCCCATGATATCCACAGACCTCTTTGTATGGCATTATAGTTTTATAATAATGCAGCCTTCATACTTGTGAAAGAGGGGGTAATTGTTTTATGGCACAGAACAACTCAAACAGTATAGTCATTTAGTGGACACATTATACACAAAAAAATAAAGAATAGTTTTGCTGTGTGAAGCAATAAAATTTGAATCGCATTAATAAATAATTGGTGTTTGAGTGTGTGCTTCTGAGAGATACAACAGAATTTGAAGAATCTCAATGATAAATAATGTATGTGAATATATGTGTATTACACAAATGTAATATAATGTGATGCACACTAGGGGGCCCATTCAAAGCATGGATTTTCCCCAATTAAAAGCACAATTGGAAAAAATTCGGAGTAACCATGATAACTTCTGATGTGCGAAAACTGCGCGAAAATTCTTTTCTTGGTTGTACAAAAATATTGTGGTTGCGATCGGAAAGTCACAAAATTTTCGTATCTGTATGATCTTAAACGGCGCAAAACCTTTCTGGCTTTGAAACTGCAATGCATGATTTTGGAAGCCTTCCATAGGACTCAATGGCACTCTGCAGCTCCAACCTGGCCCAAGGAAAGTCTCCCATAGGGCTCAATGGCACTCTGCAGCTCCAACCCGGCCCAAGGAAAGTCTCCCATAGGGCTCAATGGCACTCTGCAGCTCCAACCTGGCCCAAGGAAAGTCTCCCATAGGGCTCAATGGCACTCTGCAGCTCCAACCTGGCCCAAAGAAAGTCTCCCATAGGGCTCAATGGCACTCTGCAGCTCCAACCTGGCCCAAGGAAAGTCTCCCATAGGGCTCAATGGCACTCTGCAGCTCCAACCTGGCCCAAAGAAAGTCTCCCATAGGGCTCAATGGCACTCTGCAGCTCCAACCTGGCCCAAGGAAAGTCTCCCATAGGGCTCAATGGCACTCTGCAGCTCCAACCTGGCCCAAGGAAAGTCTCCCATAGGGCTCAATGGCACTCTGCAGCTCCAACCTGGCCCAAGGAAAGTCTCCCATAGGGCTCAATGGCACTCTGCAGCTCCAACCTGGCCCAAGGAAAGTCTCCCATAGGGCTCAATGGCACTCTGCAGCTCCAACCTGGCCCAAGGAAAGTCTCCCATAGGGCTCAATGGCACTCTGCAGCTCCAACCCGGCCCAAGGAAAGTCTCCCATAGGGCTCAATGGCACTCTACAGCTCCAACCTGGCCAAAAGAAAGTCACAATACCAAAGCTTGAATGAATTTGAAAATGGTTGTAGTCTTTGTGAAAAATACGACTTTTTTTGTGGAATTTAACGATAACCACAAAAAAGTCGGACTATTTTAACAATATTGTCGTGGTCAATACGAAAAGTTCCAACAATTAGAAAAAATATCAATCGTGCTTTAATGAATGGACCCCCAATTGTCACTACAAAAGAACAATGTTTTATACAAGTAAAGTCTTGTCTCCTTTGTTATTGTGAATAGTACACCCCTTGCAGTCTAAAAGCACTTCGTCAAAAACACTATAACAAAAGCCATGAAAAAAAAGAAAAATGTATGGTTACTTACTGATGACACCAGTGTCACACAATACATTCTGGCTTAATTATTATAGAATATACCCCTAATTCAAAATATAAGTAGTGGCCTAAGAGTTATTTGACCTTTAATCATGAACTTGGCCTGCAGCCTCCTCATTTATATCAGCATTACTTTCCTTTGTCTCACGGAAACCCAATGAATTGGGACCACCCAACATTTGTTTAGAACCAGTTATGCAACTAAATGATTATATCCTATTGTAAGAGGCAATTTCACTATATTCAGGGGGACCATGGGGAGCACATTTTGGATCCTAACCACCAGGTTAGGAATCTCTGCTTTTAAGAGACAGAAAAATCCTTCCTTATGTTATACAAAGCAGTGACTTATTTTGTAAAACAAATTGACACTATGATGTTTAATGCATATAAGGTTCTGTCACTTCACTGTACATATACACAAACACACAGTACATATTATTTTAATGTTTTCTGCTGTCCTGACCCAGAAAAGAAGATGGGGAGTTACTGGGGCATCTTCAGAGACACAGATCTTCCTTGCTAAGGGCTGTGGTTGCCTTGGGCTGGTACAGAAGCCCAAAACATAATGTACAACGTTTCTAGCATATTTCTTTAGTTAAGCTTTAGTTCTCCTTTAAACTGGCTTACTCTACAGTAGGACAGAAGTGCTCTTCTATTTGGTTGGCTAAATTTTGCAAGGGGGCACAGTACAGTTCTCATTTCTGGGAATCCATGACAGGTCCCACTAATGATTAATCTGCGAGTAAACTATTCCTGTCTTGGTCAGTGAAAAAGGAAGGAAAAGTAGGAGGTAAAAAGTCAAAGGGCATGTTATTGTGTCCTGCACTTGTGTTGTTATTGTGTGAGTTTCAGTTCTTTATCTAAACATGCTTAAGACCCAAGATTTAAGTGGGCCATACATGTAAAAATCTGCTTGAAGAGGTTTCTCCAAACAAGCGGCTCAATTTTTTGCTATGATTCAGTGTAAAAGACAGCAGTTGTGTCTATGTTCGCTCTTACTACTACCATCATTACAGAAGAGCTTTGCTTTTGGTCTGCAGTATTGTGTGTTGTCTAGAGAAGGGCTGTCAAACAGGAGACCCAAAGACCAGATAAGGCCATTCAATAGATTTTCACATTCCTCTGACGGTTAGGGATGTCAAGTGACCTCACTGAATGGCATCATCGTGTTACTATAATCTGGCCCCTGATGTAGATCAGTGAATAACCAGCCCATGATATGAAAACAGTTGGAAAGCACTGCTAGACTATAGTCATATGATGGGATGCAACTTCATGCAGTTTGTATTTAGTTATGCAAAACTATATTTTATAAACTTATTTTATCATGTTGGCTTGTAATCTGATTGTGTAAGACACATTTTAATAGGCAGACTAGGATTAATTACAGTATTTGATTATGTGTAAGATCAAACCTACTTCTGTATAGGGTATTTTTACTTAAAGGGTTTTAACACACAAGGCATCTTTGTTTAGAAAAAAGGAATACATTTTCACAGGCTACGCTTTCCCCTTTAGAAGGGCACTAAATAAAACTTTCCATAATACAGAGCAGCATTGTTCCAACTTTTGGAATGTGCATGCTCTGTACTGTGAAGACAAACATTTTGTTCTTAATTAATCTGCACTGTAACAGAGTAACTTCGAAAAAAAAAAAATATATATATTAGGGGTCATTTACTTACTGCAAGTGCAGTATATTCAGATGCAATCGCCATGTTTTTTACCTACAATGTAGCCTTTTTGTCCTTCCATAAATGCATCCACAAAGTGGTAAATTGTGGCTAATGTGTTAATTAAGTACACTTGCCCGAATTAGATGCAATTGAGCTCTTCATCTGCACTGTACTTCAATAGACATTTGTACAATATTTGCAACAGAAGGCAGGACAAAGGCAGTGGCGTCAAGAGGAACTATACAAAAGTGCAAGAAGGGGCTTTGGACAAAGTATCCTTAATGAAATATTTGTGCAAAGACTACATCAAAAGTTGCACAACCACAACTGCATTTTTCATTGTAAATAACTTTCAGACTCTTGGTGCACCAGTTTATTATGTAGTTGAAAAATACCACCCATAAGCACCTTCATGTGAATCACCTTTAAAGGTGAAGGAAAGGCTAGTAAAGAGTTAATCTCAAGCTGCAGCATACCTTCAGTTGTCTCAATAGTGCCCTTAAGTCTCCCCATATTTCTTCTGTTCAGAAGAAAAAACGCTGAGCTGCTTAAAGAAAGTTCCCATAATTCCTCACTCCTGCACAGACACCAGGACCAAGTGAACATGCTCAGTTAGTTAAGGTCCCCATACACGGTAAGATCCACATTCCTAAGGGGGGGAGTAAGCTCTTAGCATTCTTGAGGGAGGGGGGAGCAGAAGAGAGCTGGAAGCTGAAAGCTGCGTTTCTGTGGCAGAGGAAAACAGACACAACTAATCTTTTTTCAGAGAAGTCAGTGCAGCGTTTCTGTGAGTGCTTATGGCTGTATTTACATAGACCTTTCTGATAAAGCTTACTTAGTATTTACCTTTCCTTCTCCTTTAAGTCAGGAGATAGTTTCCACAGTCTGGTTTCCAGTCTGAATAAAGCATTTTCACTATTTGAAGGCATATTTTTTGGTCTACTTAAAAAATTAACCAAAATCACCTCATGTGCCATTGCCAAGGGGGAATTTCACCTTTAGACCACAGTCACATATGGCATACCAATCCACCCTCGTCCACAGTTTTGCGTAGCTGCATTGAGACACAGCTTTGTACTCAGCGCAGCTAAAGTGAAGACTTTTTATAAACTACCCAGTGTACACTGCAGTCAAACTATAGCTATGATGTCTAAGGAAGCAAACTAATCACTATAATTTCCTTTGGAGACAATGTCATTTAGCACCAGGTATATTATCCCACAGCAACCAATCAGATGTTTTTAAAAGGAAAAAAGCGAATATTATTGTTGACTGGTTGATATAGGTTACAAAACCTGGAGCAAACTCCTAAAAATCTCTTATTTCCATCTGGTACTGGTATAGCATATAGGTATAGCTACCAATGTAATATACATGAGGGGGCTAACATTCTCTTGTGTACATAGCCCAAAGCTGTGTTATTGAATCTGCTCAATTCATATGGCAGTAGAGGTGGTGAACAGGGAAGTTGGGGGGGCAGTGGGGTCAGATTGTTCCTCTAAGCGTAAAGATTTCCCTTTGTTACCTGAGCAGATTGGAATCTAGAGTTTATACCTGCACTTTGCAAACTGACATTTTAAGTAAAATGCCCAGCAGCTCAATTGGCTTTATGATCAGGCTTTCTGTGCAAGATATTGTATTTCACACAGGCCGCAGGCTGAGAATGTAAAAAAAATGACAGCAGGTTTCATTTCCTACAAACAGATCAAAAGAGCTATGAAACAATAATCCAGCTCAACACTTCAGCCCAAATACCCAACAGAAAATGGATTATTTATTTACGTTGTTTTGTTATAATCTTGCAAAACTCAGTTACACAATAACCAGAGCTTCTTGCTGAGCCAAGCACAGTTAGCAAGGGACCAGCAACAACCCCCACCATCTGTGCCCAAATCACGCAGAATGGATGGGTTATTAGGCCTCATACAATAACTAGCAAGGACAGTACTGCTGCAGGGTAAATGAAATATTTGAAACAAATATTTTAGCATTGGCTTTAATAAGGAGAAAAAGTAAAATTCAACGCAAAGTTGCATATTTGTCAGTCACTATAATTTATAATGAACTATAGTAGCACCATCACAGGGAAGAAAACAATGGGATGTGATTATCATATTGGTACTCTTGTTTTGTTCCACTGAGTCACTTTGCTCTGCATGGAAAGAATACATTCCTTATACAGAGTACTGAAGCGAATACAGGAATGCACAGACATGAGCAAGCCCTCTGCTACGGAGACTTGACAGGGTATGCTCTCCTACCAATTGCCCCATGGGCCAAACGGGCAGTGACAGTATGGGGTATGGCCACATTTCTATATGGATTTTTGGGCTAAACTCCCAAATGTTCAGAACAGCAGTAAGTAAAGGGGATCTATGGCTCTTCTTCCCTTTCTCAACTCTTCATGCACCATGAACTGGCCAACAAGTTGCACTGGCAAATGTTTCAAACCTGGCAAAATTTTCAAACCTGTATGATCCCCCAACAGACGGATATACATTGTACATGGATATCAGCTGCTACTATTGAGCAACCATAAATGTACCAATAATATTATACATTATAATATCAGTACAATTATTGCTACAGGTATGGGACCTGTTATCCAGAATGCTCAGGACCTGGGGTTTGGATCTCCATAACTTAAGTCTGCTAAAAATCATACAAATAATGAATAAACCAAATAGTAGTGTTTTGCTTCCAATAAGGATTAATTATATCTTAGTTGGGATCAAGTACAAGGTTTTGTTTTATAATTACAGAGAAAAGGGAAAATTTGAATTATTTGCTGTTAATGGCCTTTCCGTAATTCGGAGCTTTCTGGATAATGGGTTTCCGGATAAGGGATCCCATACCTGTACTTGTACTTACAGACTGTTTCAACTCCTTTTATGAAGTTAAAAGGAAAAGTAAAAAAAAGGTTTTTGTTATTTTTTTTCTTAGTAAACATTCATTGCAGGATAAAGTCTCTTTTTTTAGTATATTTAAAGCAATAGGAGTCACATGTTAAAGGGAAACTATATAAATGAACATTGCAGTTCACTATAAAAACAGCCCATACGTAATACACGGCTTAATCTTTTTTAACCATGAGCCACAAGCAAATGTAAAAAGAGCTGGGGAGCAACGCAACCATGAAAAATGTCCATGAAGGTGCTAAATAAGGGATGTGATTGGCAGACTACATGAGGCTCTGCTAGTACACCTGGTTTTTATGCCAGGAATTCAAAAATAAGTACCTGCTTTGAGGGCACTGGGAGCAACATCCTTGGGGGTGGTGAGTAACATGTTGCCCTCGAGCCACTGGTTGGGGATCCCTGATATAAGCATATTATAAGTTACAAAGAAGTTCCAAGGCCATAATCAGACTGCTTTTATTCAGGTCATAGAAGGGAACTCTGAGGCAACTTTTTAAAATATAACTGTTATTTGCCACGATACAAAATGTTTAATTGAGTCACATGTCCAGCAACATCATTAAGCATCATTTATTATAATACTTTTTATAGGTTGCAGCTTTTATATATTATATAGTTAACAGTCCCACAATCTACAATATACAGAGGAAGCCGTCTCTAATAGTGCTATATTTTTCATCAAGTGTCCCCAACCTTTTTGTTACCCGTGAACCTCATTTCAAATGTAAAAATGGTTGGGGAACAACACAAGCATGAAAAATATACTTGGGGGTGCCAAATAAAGGCTGTGATTGGTTATCTGGTAGCCCCTATGTAAAATAGCAGCCTACAGGAGACGGTTTGGCAAAACACCTGCTTTTTATGCAACCAAAACTCCTAGCCAGGAATTCATAAATAAGCACTTTCTTCTAAATGCCAACCCCAAAAATAATGTTTTGCCTAATAAAAGAAAATATACTTCTAAGCAACTTTCCAATATGAATTTATTTAAAAATGGTGCTTTAAATGTTATTTGTAAATGCAATTGCTATTAAAAGCTGCATTTGCTGAGCTCCTAGTTGTTACTTTTTAAACAATGTTGCAAAGGTCAGTCTCCTCCAGCAAAGAGAGGTTTGTCAGTCTGCTGGTTCATGTTACATTGTTTCAAACGCCAGAGCCACCAGGGCAGAAAATAGAAAAAGGACAGGCAAACACTGCTTTTAATGGAAATTATATATATACAAATAACTTGAAAACCATTACAAATTTGTAATGAATGTATACTGCAAAGTTGCTTAGAGTTACGTTTTCCGTTATAAGGCAAAAAAAAAAAAAAAAAAAAAAAAAAAGACATTTTGGGTTGTCCTTTAGGGCTCTGGCACACGAGAGGAAACTTCCGAGATTTCAGGGAAATCGCAGTGCCGGATATGCCATCCCACCGGCGATTTACATTTTCGCCAGTGGGATGGCATTTTGGGGAGATTAGTCGCAGGCGACTAATCTCCCCGTGTGCCAGAGCCCTTAAGGCCACTGGGAGCAACATCTAAGGGATAGGTGAGTAACATGTTGCTCGCGAGCAACTGGATGGAGTATTGCATTTTGTAGAGGAGCACTATTCACTACAATGGAAAAAAACAGCATACTGTGCACCACTGTATTGAGCTGAAGTCCCCTAGTCACCTCTATCATGTATGTATGAGAATGAAGGGCTATAAAACAGTGGCTGATCAGGTTCTCATAAGACTTGCCAGGGTTTGGTTAATACGTACAAATTTTAGAAGTGTCGTGTTTTCTCTCAAGGCTCCAATGCAGCCAGCAAAGCCCAGCACAAACATGACAGCTCCAGTGACTATGAAGAGCCAGACAGGGTCAAACCCACCAAGGTCTGTGATGGACGAAATGTTGGACAAGACGCCCTGAAAAAAAAAAAAATAATAATAATGAATATTAGTTAAAATACATCCAGACAAAAACAACCCACCCTGTTCTTTTTCCAAACAAACATTTTTAAATCTGAGAGAGCAGAATGTTTAATGCAGGAAAAAATGCACAGCCTGTTGGTTTTGGAAGAAGATGAACTGAAACACAGGATGATTTTGTTTTTCCAAGGAGTTCCCTTTGATAAGAGATTTCATTGTGTCAACGGAGGACTACCCATCGTGAAGTTCTGTTTTTTTAACCTTTAATATCTTGGGTGGACAATTCCATTCATGAGAAATCAACTCTGATATTGATTACAAAAAAAAAATGCAACAGACAAATGTTTCGGAGAAAGTGCGTTTGCTAGAATGAAAGCGGTTAATTGAGTTTATCCCCTATTTAATTTAATTAATTCCAAAACTAGAATGTTGGTTATTAAATGTATAACACAACACACAATGGATACCTGGTTAATAAAGGCTACGGGGAATTTGGCCCTAAGGAAAAAGACAAATTACATTCTATGTGTACTTCTTTGTATTTCCTATAAAGCAAACGCATGCTTCAGGTCCTCCATGATTCTTTAGCGTTAATGAGGGAAGGCAGGCATTGTCCCCTCTGAAGAATGAGCTCCTAATTATGACAGGTTCATATAGTAAAGGTCCCCATACACGGGCCGATTCTAGCTGCCGATATCGCTCCCTTAGACCGATTCGACAGCTAATCGGCCTGTGTATGGGCACTACCGACGAGCCTGCCCGACCGATATCTGGCCTGAAAATCGGCCAGATCTCGATCAGGCAGGTTAAAAAATCTAGTCGGATCGGGGACCGCACTTTTCCTATACCCCTTGTTATAATTAGCCTGGATTTCCCTGATATCACCCACCCGTAGGTGGGGATATCAGAAGAAGATCCGCTCACTTGGCGCCATCGAATTGGCCCGTGTATGGGGACCTTAAGTCTTCTGATGACAATTGTTATTTACAACCAAAGGATGAGAGGCAGCTTTAACACTCAATTAAAAGGGTCAGTATCCAGCCTTGTCAACATGAGGTCAAGGAATAGGGTTTGGACCGAGCATACTTTGTGCCTGTTTCTATCATGTAAATCTATGGCTTTTGCTATTTTTTAGCACAAATAATAATAATTGTTAATCTGTGCTCTGGTAATCTCTAATTATCTACCTTGCAGGGACCAAACGTGGAGTAGTTTTAATTTCCCTGTTTAGCTCAAACAACAAAAGCATTCAATTTATATGATAGGCCAAAAGTATGGTTATAGCACAAGCCCTGTTTATTCCACTCACATTGAACAAAGATATATACTTGACATTTAAAACTACCTAGTTTATCACAAGCAGTAAGCCGCATTTTGCTTTCTTCACAACAAAAACTGTACTCCCCTAGACTTGAATATTGTGGAACCATAGTGCTCAGTTCACACCACTGAGGAACATTTTCCTCCAGATTTAGGGTGAAGACACACTGAGCTACTAGAAGCAGCTACTTGTCATGGCTAGTAAAACAGACAATGCTGATCATTTACTGATAATTGTCTCTATATGTGTTCTAGCAGAAGCAATTCTCAGTATTGTCTATGGCAGGGTATTTTCTGGAGTCTAGTAGCCATAAAAAGTAGCAGCTACTAGTAGCTCCATGTGCCTTCACCCTAAATGTTTAAAATTATACATTAAAAAAATTGGCCCCAAAATGGCAAATAGAGAGGTGTGAACTCCAAGCTGCTAACAAAAGACTTCCCTTTAGTATTTGCTGGGATGAGCATTTGGGAATAGGAATAGTTCTATTTTGCTATATATTATTTTAAGGATGTTCAAGGGAATCAATTCTAAATTTTTGGTCTGTATGCATAGAGACTCACACCCCTGCACCCTGCAAGGTGTACAAGAGGTAAGGCAGTGTAAGAGCATACAACACAGTTCTCAGACTGGATTTCCTACTATGAAGCAAATCAATCAAATTTTGATATTATTGCCAAAAATTATCAGTGGAATCTATCTTCTAAACGTTATATCAGAAGATGTAACCAAATGTTTTGTAATAAATCTTCCATGGTAAATCACATTTCTGGTTACTTTTGTGAATACACTGCCACAGCCCAAAAATACACTGTGTAGCCTACCTGCTCCTGCTTACCGACATATTTATAAACCCTTGGGAAGCCCTTGTTCTCACAGAGCCCTTGGAGGTGAGGCAGAAGCACTATGGGATAGGCCCTAATTGCTAGCAGGGTATAAGTAAAGCAGGACATACCATAATGTGGCCAACAGTAAATAAATATTACAGCTCATTTCTCTACAGGATGTATAAGATATTGATGTGACAGCTAGGGAAACATAAAAACTCCTGTCTATATCTTACATGAATAAGGAAATTGGCATGTGCATTACCACAACATTCCCTCTAATTTCTAGCGGGAAATGTGCATAATAATTAACATTTATGTGCAAGCTTTAACACAGTGGTGGGTGGATATGTGAAAGTACTGTGTGCACATATATACAATTTATTTTCTTGTGTGTGTGGAACACGAGTGCAGAGCCTTAAAGGGAATAATGGTTGCCACCCATTTTCATAGATGCTCTATCCATAAAGTGAAATTAGAATCACCAACACATTATTATCTTCTTATTATGCTTGTCTGTCACTTCAAAGCATTTAATTGCACTGTTCTGAGATCTACATATTCACTCAGTTCTACAATAACTGTCAGTGCTTTCAACACATTCACTTCTACAACAATGAGATCCTTCCACAAATGAATCTAAATAACAAAAGTGCTTGTTACAGTATGTGAATTTGTTGAACCAAAGGTTTTAACAATTCAGTTGTAGAAATAGAGACGGGTAGGGCTTTCTATGTGTCGCATATCTGGCAGCCATAAATAAATTCAGGTATAAGAAGAGCAAGAAAGCAAGAATACGAGGCTATTGACCTTGTTCATTCCTAAATGTTTTGGTAAAACACAACATTCCCGTACACTTTACCAATACTATTTATTTTCAAGTCATTCCCCTAGCACAAACAAAATGGCTCACTTTGTGAACAGTGCACTCTCTTTTTATATATGATTTCTTACACTTGGATGGATATTATTTGATGCTGCTGTACAGCATCTCAGCCTCAGCCAGCGACTCTAAAGAAGAATGTGAGCATGGCAGCTCCCATAAATATGTAATTGTGTGGAAGGAGAATGTAGTTGTGTGCAGGCAATGAGTGACACCTATATGGAATATATCTACATTCAAAAAAATTCCAGAGCTGAAAATTGTGCACAAGAAAGGAGAAAATCTTGATTTTTATTTTCTTTGGAAAAAAGGGCAATTTTAGCATGAGGAATCCTAAAGGAATACATTTTAAATAAAGATGCATTGCTTTTTCAATTGAATTATAATGTCTAAGACCTTAAATGCCCAAAAGGCAAAAGTAATGAATGTGAAATAAAGATTCGTTATAGGTTTACTCAACATATTTAATGCATCTTTCACAGTTTCCTGTTTTCAGAAAGCAGGGCAATAAATCCTCAGGAAACCCACTGTGCGCCCAGCGTGCAACTAATGTAGGGAGCAGGGTGGAGGAATGATTAAAAGCTTTCAGATTAAACTGAAATGCCTCCCTATTCATAATAGAGGAGTGGGAGAAAACCTCAGATTGAACTTCTGCTAACATCAACCTCAGCCAACCACCAAGATGAATTTGGATAGCTCTAGAGGCAAAGTCCTTACGCCTACAAATCCTAAACATTATAATCCACTAGATCTCTTTAGATATAAATAGAACTACAACTCCCAGAATTGCCTGACAATCTATTGCGGTCAGTGGAATGCAGAGAGCTACTGGCTAACAACTGATGTTCTTTTATTTATGTTCCACAGGGGGGCCCTCTGATCCTTGGACAACCATATATAAAGCATTAATGTGGTCTTCACCAGCCCACTTTGATCATTCTGTGGGCAAACAGGTAAGACTGCAAGGCCATCCACTTAGATAACCCATTAATACAAATCCATTTTGTCAGGCCATTAAAGTAAATCTAACAATAATGCCAGATCAGGCGGCCCCTACCCGCACCAAAAATTACTGTGTCAACCTTAACGCAGAGACACTAATCAGATTTCAGTGCAAAAACGCATATTTACATGTTTCTGTGCCAAACCCTCTCCATGTGTCTGCACCAAGGCAAACAGTGCCTTTCAGTGCACTCCACGTGGGCACATATGGCCACCATTATACAGAAACATCTGTGAGGCAAATTTACTTTCCTATACAACTACTGTTCTAAACAACCTCACAAAAATGGGTCTCTGATGGTCCCCTGCTTGTACCCTGGTAAAGGCAGCTTTGCCAAAGAGAAGCTCAGAGGCCTAGCCCTCTTTCACATCAATAAATGTGGCCAAAATAAAGGAATGAGATGCTTTAACACAAAAACAACTTGACTACATGCTTTACTGTGCTTACCTTTTCTGCCCATGCCCATAAGCCAATAGCTAGAAAAGCAGCTCCAAGCAACTGTGGGGAGAAGAGACAGGAATTAGAATTATTACTACTATTAAGTGTGGGGGGGTGACATGCAGAGCAAGAACAGAACATCATGCACAGTAGATTCCAGCTGGTTCCCATAAAAAACAATTTTGACCCAATAGGATAATCTGCCACCCATCTGTGTAGTAGAATGTTTTGCGACTCTGCAGGCCTACCCCATGTCCTGTACAACAGCTTGGGGACTGCATACTGGACACTAATATTAACAATTTTACTTTTTGGTTAACTGTATGTTAATACAATGTTCTGATGAAAATATAGATTTATAGCATTTATAGACAGAAATGCTTTCAAACACTTAAATACATGCATTAAAAATTGGGAAGTTGTTTGTGTCAGGCAGTTCCTGGGAAAAGGCAAACCACCAAATTTGCATGGGGTCTTCCCGTAACTACCCAGTGACACACACAAATTTCCCCCAGGTTACGACCTGTTCCAAATGGAGAAAACACAAAACATTTTTGCCCTGTAACATTTGTTGACAGCAGAAATAAAGAAATGGACGCCAAACTTTTTCCTCTAGAGCCAGGATGTGCGCCCTGTCAGCCCTGCAGCTGTTTAGAATAACTTCCTACCCAGCTGTTTGACATCTGTGCGCTTAACCTACTGTATTACAGCACAAGTATAGATCATGTTTCTGTTATTACTGAGGTAGGAATTTTATTTTATATAAATATTTATTTATTTTTGCCAACAGGCTTGTGTGTCATGAGCACATATTTATAACTGCCCTGCGTGATAGCTGTATGGCCCTTATGGTGGCCATACACAGGGAAATTTTAATTGCCGATTGGGGTCCTTCAGACTGTTTGGGCAGCTCATCTGCCCATGCACCTCTGACAGGCCTTCCTGACTGATATCCAGCCTAAAGTTTGCTGTATATCGATTGAGCAGGCTTGATTTTTCCGTCGGATCGGGGACTGCATCAGCTCATTGATGCGGTTCTTGCTCCAACGGATCCTATTTCCTTCATTGTGGTTCAATCACTTAGCCTGAGGACCAAACAATCTGATTACTCAGATATCGCTCACCTTTGGTGTGCATGTTGCCAAACGAACGGATCTTACAGTGTAGGGCCACCTTTAGTTCCTCATGCAATCCCATAAAACTACTGCCTGTTTGCAGAGTGCCTGCAGCATGGGGGAACCCAATGTTAGGAAACAATGGATTAATCGATGTATTAATGATCTAATCTCAGTAACCCTGCTGGAAATAACTTTTGTGTGTCACTGCCCGACTACAGATCTCCCTGTACAAAGTCAGTTGACATCCAGGATATATTCACATAGCATTCAGGGCATACGCTACATTAAAAGTGTGTTTTTAATTACTGAAATGAGCTTTGGAGCACAGCTGCAGAGTTCAAACAAGGCTGCTCATGGATGTGCCGCTGTGTATGTGTGTAAAGCTGTTTCAGTGTATTTGTGTACATTTGTGAAAAAGTACAAGCCTGAACATGTCTCTCAGACTGTCTGTGTGACTGCATAACAATGGGTTAACTGCAACATGTGGGCACATGTCACTGTTTAAAAGTCTTCCCTCAGCGATGCCAGGATACACTTTCAATGAACTATTTACTCACATGAAACATTCCCATGGCAGGGTCCCATTTTTTTTTTTTTTACAATCTAAATTGTCAATGTTTATTGAATGATAACTTCTGGTATTCTCAAACAGCTCAAGGCTTCCAGGGGGTCCTGAGAGCTGCACCCACTCAAATTAAATCAACGCCCCTCTGAAAATAAAGAATTACCTTGGTCAGGAATTATACAGGTAAGGGTTTCTTTTTTCGGAAACTCTTATCCAGAAAATTCCAAATTACAGGAAGGCCATCTGCCAAAGACTCAATAATAACCAAATAATTCTAATTTTTAAAAATGATTTTCTTTTTCTCTGCAATAATAAAACAGTACTTTGTACTTGAACCCAACTAAGATATAATCATTCTTATTGTAGGCAATACAATCCTATTAGGTTTAATAATTGTTTACATTATTTTTCAGTAGACTAAGGGTGAAGACACATGGAGCTACTTAGTAGCAGCTACTTGTCACGGCTACTAAATGCCAGAAAATACACTGCCATAGACAATACTGAGAATTGCCTCTGCTAAAACACACAGAGACAATTAACAGTAAATTATCAGCATTGTCTATTTTAGTAGATGTGACAAGTAGCTGCTACTAGTAGCTCTGTGCGTCTTCACCCTAAAGGTGGCCATACACGTTTCGATTTTAGTCTTCTTCCGACAAACATTAGTTTTAGACTGTTGCATTTAAGCCTATGATCAATATCAATAACACAATAAATAATATGATTAATATCATAATACAAAACTATGTTTGTACGATTATATCGGTGCATGTATGGCCAGCTTTAAGTTATAGAGATCCAAATTACAGAAATATCTGGAAAACCCCAGGTCCCAAGCATTCTGCATAACAGGTCCTATACCTGTACTTTAAGCACACAGCAGATAAACCTAGAGCTCTTAAATTACTTGTCACCCTGGATGAACCAACTAGAATTATTACCGTAGCATTACATGACTCTGGAAGGGGGCAGAGCAGCCAGTACACTGTTGAGACCCACTGCGGCACCAGCTTTCAGGAGTCACAATGGTTCTGCTAACTAAATGATAAGTCAGTCTGTGAGCTGCTGTAGCTATGAAGCAGATCAGGGATATAACCCACATAATGACAATCTTCTATTAAAGACAGGAATACAAAACACAAATTCTCCTAAGATGGATCTTATAGTGATTTTTCCCAAGCAGGGGTCCATTACTACATATTATGCATTACGGCTTCACAATAAAGATAACTGAAGTGGGGGAAAAAAGGTTTAGGAAGGCAGTTGCAGAGCCTCTCGGGAGGTGGGAAAAGTTAGTGGAGGGAGGAGTGGTTGGGGGTTGGTAGAGTCGTTAAGCCATAAAGGCTGTTTCACACCAAGGGAAAGCCAGAATCTGGGAAAAGAAATTTCCCACAGCGAACCAGTTCAGTTTCCATGGCAACCATTGCCCTCCCATTTTTTCCAGTCTGTAACCAGGGAGACCCCTCTGATCTCCTGTAGGAGGTGGGTGTAGCTTGAAGGACACAGGAGTACATTGAGGGAGTATCAGTATCAGTAGCTGAAAAGCAGGAATGAGTGCTTTCTACCTCTCAATGTGCTGCAAATCAGATCAGCTTAACAACACAGACCTGCCAAGCAATAGCTGCTGCATTTCTTTATGCGATAGTTCCAAATGCGGCATTGCTTAAAGCCAGGAAAAGGAAATACCTGCAGCCAGGGCTGGGAATTGGGGTATGCAGAAGAGGCACGTGCCTAGGGCACAACCATATAGAGGGGGCACTAGGCACATACCGCTTCTACTCCGTGCCCTTGTCTCCCCACTGCCTGCTAATCAGTGGTCACTTGCACATAGTACATTGGACTCCAACCCCCCCCCCCCCGTCAGCGCGAATAGGAAGAAACGCACGGAAGAGAGGTGGCTAGCTGGCCGGGTCAGCTACGGTGGGCCCAGCACTGCCTGCACTGCCTGCACCAGGCCCCCTCCCCCCAAAAAAAAATTGCTCCCAGTTATCAAGTGCTTTGATGGATTGTCAGCCTGCGTATAAGCACAGGCTGTCAATCCACCCATGTGCTTGAAAAATCTTCTTGCTGTGCATGTATAGGTTATTAATGATCCTTTTATAAAGAAGAGCCAACTTTGCTTACAGGCCAGCCACCACCTCTCTGTTGTAAAAATAACAAAGGAAAACCTGGTCAGCATCTCGAGTAACACCACCTGCTTACAGAAAGCAAGGTAATACATCAATGGCATCAATCATAAAGCCGCCATAGTCTTTTAAAATGCCTGTATACAGGTGTGCACATCACAAATAACACTATCACACATTGGTGGCTCTCTGGCAAAGCATCAGATAAGGTGAAGCGGGAACACAGATCAAGTGTCTTCTATTGCCTCAAACTATTAAAAGTGCATAGAGTGGCCCATTATTGTTCCTGTAGGTGTTATGTAAGGATTGCCTGCCAAAAGGTGGCCATACACGCTACAATTCGCTCACTTAGCAAGGTCGCCAAGCAAGCAGATCTTCTCCAGATATCCCCACCTACGGGTGTGGGCGAAATCGGGCTACTTTGGTCTTTTGGCCCTAGGGGCAAACGATCAAACTAGAACCACGGGCATAGGCATCTGTCAGTTCAGGGAACACATCAACGAGCCGAGGCCATCCCCAAACCGACTAATTTTCAAACTTGCCCAATCGAGATCTGGACGATATCAGGCGAGATGTTGGTCGGGCAGGCCCGTCGTTTGTGCCCATACATGGGCTGATAACCTGCCAAATCGGTCTAAGCAACAGTTAGTTAAGAAACATTCATGCAGAGTTTAAAGGACCATGTAAATGTCTCTAGAAATGCCTTAAGGTGGCCATACAAGTCCATGCGTTGGCAATATTGGGCCAGCACCAAACGATCTAATTAAAATGGTGGACGTAGACGCAGTTAGAGGATTGCATAAACGAGGTGATGCGGCCCCCAAAACAATGCAAAATCAAACTTGTTGTTGGTCAGGAAGGTCCATCGTTGGGAGGGGGCCCATACACAGGCAGATAAGCTGCTGAATCGGTCTAAAATCTGCCCATGTAAGGCCAACTTTCCATGCATACCCTTTCACAGCGGTTGCTGGAACTAGACTCAAGGACCATCCTTTGGATGTAGGGTCTTCTAAGTAACATATACAGAAGATTACTGCTGTTCCCAAGAATTTATAAGGGACAAATAAATGTTCACCCCTAAATCTCATCCCAAAATTACTTTCTTGCTTTTTTAGGGGGTCTCTAAAATTGCAAAAGAGGCATTACCTAGAGGCAGAGCCTATGATTAAGTACCCTTCTAGGTACGAAACGCGTAAGGCTACTGCTGTTTTTATGGATTAAATAAATTTGATACTTTTTTGACACTACAAGCTGCCTCTTGATAACATTTTTTGACGCAAAAAAGGATTCCAGAAGTGCCTGCCTGATGTTGTTCTAGTATAAAAGAGGCATTACCCCCAATCATATCATAAGTGAGCTTCAGCCAATGCTCTATGGGTACAGTTATGCTGCATTTGGAAAGATAGATTTACTTGAAACCATAGGACTCCATTGAAAACCCAGAGGCAGCATGCAAAGTGCAATAAAGACCACAGAAGGGGCCCCCCATATATCATTTCGCCGAGTACGGTAAGATCTTAAATCTCCAAGTCTGTGATGTCATACAGGGGTTATTCAAGGACATCTTTTTTAAGTTGATGGATAAGTGACAAAATTCACCCATGCTGCCTGTCCTTGGGTTTTGGTAACACTGGCAGACTATATGCCCAATGTGCCAGCAGTCTAAGGATCTACAACTAAAGGAGAAATTATATCTAAAATACAAGTTTAGTCTTTCAGAATGGATAATAAAATTGATTTAACATAGCTGAACTAATATTTGTAGTTTTTGGGTATTTCCTTTGTAATCCTCAACCTTTTCTAGAATCCACAAAGATGCCGCTGACCTATTACTGGTAAGGGCTCTGGCACACGGGGAGATTAGTCGCCCGCTGCAAAACTCCCTGTTCGCGGGCGACTAATCTCCCCGAGTTGCCTACCCCTGCCATCCCACCGGTGAACATGTAAGTCGCCGGCGGGATGGCACACGCGGCGGGGCCATTTCAGGAAATCGCTGAAAAAGACTCGCGAATCTTTTTCGGCGATTTGCGCAAAATCGCGCCGCAGCGTCTGCCATCCCACCGGCGACTTACATGTTCGCCGGTGGGATGGCAGGGGTAGGCAACTTGGGGAGATTAGTCGCCCGCGAACAGGGAGTTTTGCCGCGGGCGACTAATCTCCCCGTGTGCCGGAGCCCTAACAGCTCTTTAAACACACAGTCAGGGTCATTTAACAATCCTGAAAATCTTTGCCCTAGCCAGTAACCTATAGCAACCAATCAAATGTCTGCTTTCTGTGTTCTACCTTCAGCTGTCTAAACAAAACAAACCAGTGATTAGTTGCTATTGGTTCCTGCCAGGTGCAAATTTGCCCAGACTTAGTACATGAGCTCCTCTAAGATATAAGACTAAAACATTATAATGCACTTAGAAGCCCTTTTCAAGGAGAAGGAAAGGGTGTAAGGTGTGACCCCCTAAATAGAAAGGCCTCATGTCCCTGTAGCTGATCGCTACCTTTTTTTTACCTGGATAGCCTGTATATTGCCTGCAGTCTCTGATTTTCCTAAACGCTATATTTCTTCTATGTTGGATATTTAAATTATTCCAACATGGCACCGCATAAGAAAGGGCGCATGCGCGAACCTTCTCCCTCCCCTATAGGTGAGAACAACCTACTCTACCCGAGCTCTCCTGCTTTGTGAGAAGGAAAGCGCACTCACAGGGTATGTTAACTGTACATGCGCTTCCTGAGTAGCTGGTTTAAGTCTCCGTGCAGGAGCAATGCATTCTGGGAATCTTCTTGACACAGCTCAACGTTTTTTCTTCCTGTTTGGCTTCTGATCATTTCACATGGGGCTAGCAATATCCTTCATTTCCCAGGGTGCCACAACAAGTTGGAGTGATATCTCCCCCCCAGCAGCCGATCAGCAGAACAATGGGAAGGTAGCAAGATAGCAGCTCCCAGTAGAAATCAGAATAGCACTAAATAGTAAGAAATCCAAGTCAGGCTTGGGACTCCTCCAGTTACATGGGAGCAGGAAAAACAATAGGAATAGGTTATCTGAAAGCAGTTCTAAGGGCCGTGACAGATCTCCCTTGTCGCGGGCAACTAATCTCCCCTAAATGCCATCACACCGGCTAGAATGTAAATCGCCAGTGGGATGGTATACATGGCGCGGCGATTTGCCTTGAAGATGACAATGATAAAAAAAAAATTTGTTGGTTTAAGAACAAAATTTTAAATGGTTATAGTGAATTATTTGTTATGTAAATAGTGCAATTTAAATGTAAGAAGTACACCATAAAAATCATGACAAAATCCCTTTAAAATTATTTTTTTAATGAGATGTTATTTAGAGTCATTTTTTTTATCTCAGGAACAGCTGCAAGTATTTTGAAGAATACCAGTTTGGCACACTGTTCAGGAATGATTTTGCCTATTCTTCCAGGCCGATATGCTTCAAGCTATTTAGGCAAGTGAGAGGCTATTTTTAAATTGTGAACAGATTGCGCTGTAGAACATTCACCTTTTGTTTTTGGGTAGCTCTAGTGTTGCTTTGGCCTTGTGTTTGGGATCATTGCCCTGCTGAGAGATTAACTTTCTCCCAAGTCTGGTTTTTTTTTTTGTTTGTTTTTTAGCAGACTTAAACAGGTTCAGCATTTGCCAATATTTTGCACCATTCTCTGTTTCTCCTATGTTAACAAGAATCTGAGCCCCTGCTGATGAAGACACAAAGAATGATTATATTATATTATATATATATATATATATATATATATATATATATATATAATTATATATATTATATATATATACATATACACACACACCTCAAAAGACACGGTCACCGCACTCATCCATGGTGTGAATCCCTGTGCTCTGCAACTTCAGGACGCCGTCACATCCCTCCACAATAAATAGATTTGAAAACGATGCGGCACACGGATTATTTGCAAAAAAAGTATATTAAAAAGAATCACATCACATATGCGACGTTTCGGACAAGACACATGCCCTTTATCAAGCCTATAATTACAGACCAAGTTAAACCATTCTGACTAAATGTATAGGAGAAGGAAAGGTACAATTATGTATTTAATTATGTATTTAAAGGGCAAGGAAAGGCAAAGTCACGCAGCGAATCACAAAGGAGGAAGCGCTGCAGCTACCCCGGGCTGGTGCTGTTCTCTCCGAACAGGGGCACCAGCCCGGGGTAAAAGGTAGGCAGTTAAAGTCACTTGGGGGTGCCTAACATTTTGGCACCCCCAAGTGACTTTGACTTTCTTTTTCCTTTAAGTCCGGTGCCACCCTAGGCAGACCTAAATTAAATGTGACCCTTGGGTTGCAGTAGTGACATCCTGTGCATGATTTACATGACGTCACTACTGCCTACAGCCAGCAAGTACCCCCCCAGGAAGGGGGGTGGTGAGGTCAACAACTACTTTTTGTTAAGAAAAACATTGGTCACCTGCCTACACAGCCTGCCAATGTAGCTGACTAGCCAGATTTCAGAAATCCATGGGCTATGACCAAATGCAACACCCTAGAGCAGTGCTGTCCAACTCCTGTGGTACAAAGGGCCGGAAATTTTCTGGCCTACATGGTGGTGACCCGAGAAAGCAAAGTACTGCCTGTGTGTGCCATACTCGGCCTGCCCTATTGCTGCCTGTGTGTACCATACTATGCCTGCCCTAGCTGCATGCATGTGCCATAATCTGCCTGCCCTATGCTGCCAGTGTGTGCCATACTCTGCCTGCCCTAGCTGCCTGCGTGTGCCACACTCTGCCTACCCTATGCGTGCGTCATACTATGCCTTCCCTTTGCTGACTATATGTGCCATACTTGATGGCTGGAACTGCTCCTACAGTCTGTGTGAGGTGTGAACAATGTGGGGCTTACAGTCCGAGTCTGAGGTGTGAACAATGCAGGGGCTGACAGCAGGGACTAAAATGTGTGAACAGTACAGGGGAATACAGCCTGAATCTGATGTGTGAACCATGCAGAGGGCCAGTTAATCTCAGCACCATTTAAAGCTTACACAAAAAGAGAAGAAGTCACAGCAGCCAGACAGGTAGGGGGCCACACAGAGGGAGGCCACAGCCGGATGTGGCCCACGGGCTGCCAGTTGGACAGCACTGCCCTAGGGGGTTTCAAAGGTGCTAAGATTCAATCTGCCCTCTGTTTACCCCAAAATCACAGGCCTGCCTATTTGACCAATGTTGTTATAACTTAGACAGACCTTCTGCAATTCAAATCAGCCCTGTAATCCATCCCCCAGTCCCACTTTGCCTGCAGCTTCAGACACACTGACATGTCTCCCAGGAGTAATCGGTCTGTCTGTAAACTAGGCTGGGGGATTGCCTAGAGTTTAAATGTAAACAGTACCCCAATGTAGTAGACGTCCAGCATCAACTACAGATCCTGTGCAAAAGCAGTAGATAGGAGTAGGTAACTCTGTGCCGGGGTGCGCTAAGGAGCTATTCTATAAAAATTAACGCTGCAACGGTTTCTAAATGATCTAAATCAGTGCTGTCCAACTTCTGTTGTACCGAGGGCCGGAATTTTTCCGACCTACGTGGTGGAGGGCCGATAATGGAAGCCAGTTTTGACCACTCCCCTTTTTGAAACCGCACCCACTTGAAACCACACCCATGTTATCACATGACCATACCCATATTAATGGTTGTAGTACAGCAAAAACCTGCCATACTCTGCCTGCCCTACCCTGCCTGTGTGTGTGCCATACTCTGCCTGCCCTACCCTGCCTTTGTGTGTGCCATACTCTGCCTTCCCTACCCTGCCTGCGTGTGCCATACTTTCACTGTGTGTGCCATTCTTGGCTGGTTTGTGCCAAACTTGGCCTGTGTGTGCGCCATACTCTGCCTGCCCTACTCTGCCTGTGTGTGCCATACTCTGCCTGCCCTACTCTGCCTGTGTGTGCCATACTCTGCCTTCCCTACCCTGCCTGTGTGTGCCATACTCTGCTTGCCCTATGCTCACACACAGGCAGCCTACAGTGACACAATGCTGGCACTGCTCCTACAGTCTGCACAATAACTATATATTAAAAAACTTTTTAATTGCAGTACCACCTCAGTATATGTTCTTTTTGTAGTGTGCAGGGATTATTTGTGGGTTTCTACTGCTCCTGAGGGGGGAACAGGGGAACAATGTGGGTGATTACAGCCTGAGCCTGAGGTGTGAACACTGCAGGGGGGAACAATGCAGAGATTAAAAGGTGTGAACAGTACAGGGGATTACATGTTTAAACAATACAGGGGGATTACAGCCTGAATCTGAGGTGAGAACCATGCAGGGGGGGCAGTTAATCACAGTACTGATACCATTTAAAGCTTACAAAAAGGTAAGCCATCAAAGCAGCCAGACAGGTGGGGGGCCACACAGAGGGGGCCCGCGGGCCGCATGCGGCCCGCGGGCCGCCAGTTGGACAGCACTGATCTAAATGATAAGGGCAAGTTTTTTTTTATCATGACATCAAAATAGGTTGATTTTAGGTGCTCAGACATTGCTTGTTGTGAAAATAGCTCGAAAGCACTTTATCACTTTTTCCAAGCACCAATTACCTGATGGGGACTTTGCTGTGTTTTGGCACCAGTTTGCTTAAGAACCAAAAATGCACAATAACAGATGTACATGCAATATATGCTATTTGATCAATAAAAGGTTACGACATTAAAAAAAAGTACCTCAAATCACCCCATGTGCTCAAAAAGCATCAGCAAAGGTCTTAACGCCTTAAGGTGGCCATACAAGTTAAGATACTCTCGTTTAACAAGGTCACCAAACAATCGGTTATTCTCCAGATATGCCCACCTAAGGTCCACCCTAGGGCCAAACGATCAAATGACAATGGCAAGCATAGGCACTGTCGAATCAAGGACCTCATCAATGAGCGGATGCAGTCCCCGATCCTACTGGAAAATCAGACCTGCCTGCCAATTTTCAGAAAGATATCAATAGATATCAATTGGGGAGGCATACACAGGCAGATAAGCTGCTGAACTGGTGTAAATGGACTCAAATCAGCGGCTTAAATCAGAGCTGTCAACAACCCCTATATTTTCAGGAGTTATTGATATTGGCGACTCTCCGCCAGTCTCCCACCACCCCTTAGCATTCTCACGATTATTCTTAAAACTCCCACATTTATGCACAAATTTTGGGAGCGCATGTGCAGTCACATTATCTTAAGCAATTGTACACGCATGGGGATCAATTTCCAGGGCACAGGAATTTGGGAGTTTTAAGAAAAATTATGAGAATGCTATGGGGTGGCAGGAGACCTGACGGTTTGTAATCCGATTATCTGGCCCTAGGGTGCACTATAGGTGGGTATACTGGGAGAAGATCCGCTCGTTTGGCAAGCATCCCCTAAGCAATGTATCTTCCAGCTTAAATCTGCCTGCGTATGGCCACCATTAGGCAGAAGATTTCACTACTAAGAAGGTGTCTTTTATTTATCAACTATTCTGAGTTTAAAGGAACAGTAACACCAAAAAATGAAAGTGTATAAAAGTAACTAAAATATAATGTGCTGCTGCCCTGCTCTGGTAAAAGTTGTGTGTTTACTTCAGAAAGTCTACTATAATTTATATAAATAAGCTGCTATGTAGCCATGGAGGCAGCCATTCAAAGGAGAAAAGGCACAGGCACATAGCATATAACAGATAAAACACTATTGTATTCTACAGAGCTTATCTGTTATCTGCTATGTAACCTGTGCCTTTTCTCCTTTTTTCCAGCTTGAATGGCTGCCCCCGTGGCTACACAGCAGCTTATTATATAAATTATAGTAGAGTTACTGTAGCAAGCACACCCGTTTTACCAGTGCAGGGCAACAGTACATTATAGTTTTATTACTTTAAAGCTCTTTCATTTTTTGGTGTTACTGTTCCTTTAATAAATGGTCCAAAAATAAATGCAGCAAACTTTTCTGTTACATAAAAGTCAGTCAATACTTTAATCAGGGTATCAATACTTTTCGCCAGAAAGTGGGAAGCAATAAAAACAACATTTATACAAGGAAGCATTATTGTACCTCTTTATTACTGAATATATCAGTGTCCTCCCTGCTGGTAAAAGTAATGAGCTAATAGCCACGTACTATTTATTAACTCTTCCCAAGCGCAGTGTTTGCAGGTTCTGTAGTATGTAAACTGAATCTTGCTCTCTTGCTGAAAAACCTGCATTGGGCCTCAGTGACGTAAAAGAGCCATGCACAACTCAAGCACTCTCACTGAGGCGGCTGCAAAGCAAACAAGAACAACATTCCAAGGACACCCTGCAGCCCAACATCCCTGGGGGACAGTGATTGGAAAAACAAAGCAATACAAAAACATTCTAAATATTTGAAAACAGTACACCTAACATACACAATTATATACAATGATAGTATAGCACTTGCTTGCATATATACTTTTCCTTTTTATGATGTAGAGTGTCAAACCTACACTATTTGTTAACTGGCTGAAACTAATCCAGGACTGCTTAAGAAAGTGTCTAAGAATAGGCGCCAAAAAAAAAAAATGCCGACTGGTACATAATTAGTACAGGTATGGGATCCGTTATCCGGAAACCCACTATCAAGAAAGTTTCGAATTATGAGAAAGGTCATCTCACATAGACTTCATATATAAGCAAATAATTCAAATTTTTAAAAAAAAAAAATTTTCTCTGTAATAATAAAACAGGACCTTGCACTTGATGGGAACTAAGCTATAATTAATCCTTGTTGGAGAAAAAACATTCCTATTGGGCTTATTCAATGTTTAAATTATGTTTTATTAGACTTAATGTATGGAGATCCAAATTACAGAAAGATCCCTTATCCAGAAAAACCCCAGGTCCCAAGCATCCAGGTCCCAAGCATCCAGGTCCCAAGCATCCAGGTCCCATACCTGTACAATATTTGTATCTTCCTCATGACCGCTAACTAGCTAATCCCCTGTTCTCTCAATGTTGCACAGCATTTATTAAACACTGCAGACTGTAAATTCCTAACAACATTAGAGTAAATCTGACCAGAGAACCGAAAGATTAGTTAATCTGGTAAGGTGCCAAATGAGCAGATCTTTCTTAGACCACCCAGGTGATATGCCAGCTTGGGCTCAGATTGTTTAGCCTCCTGAGCAAGTAACAGTCATGGAATTCCCACAAATTGGACTAAAATTTAAAAAAAATATAGGAATAAATAAACATATGCATAATTATAGTGATACGCACTTGCTACAAAATGCAGGCATAGAATGTAGGTAAAGGCATGATGATGTAGGGAAGTCCATGCAGGATGCAGTGTAGAGAAAACAATAGAAAGTGGATGAACAAATGCAGGAAACAGATGGGAGAACAGAGGTGAAGAATTATGTAAAATGGATGCTTATCAGCCTAAAGCAGTGATTTCCAAAATTTCTGGGTTGCAGTGCCCTACTGTTGCGAAACATTTGCTCACCTCCATATTTTAGTTGGAAAAAAAAAAAAAACAATTACATATACAGATTACTGTATGAATCAGAGTGGAGTGAATGAATAGAGGCAAAGGCAATACAAGAGCTGCCCGCTTCTGTGGCTGCACTGACCCTCCCATCACTGCTGCCGCTGCTGTGTGATTTAATCACAAAAACTGACATTTAAAACAAAAAAAGGAAAAGTAAAATGATGCATTTTATGTCTGTGGCATTTTTATCATAGCATGTAGTCCTTAACTGTCACAACTGCTTTAATAACACAACAAAAGTTCTGCCAGAACAGCTTCAGTCCACCCTGACATTGATGTCTACTGTTTCTTTACTGGAGAGATTGTAACCCTATTGTTCCACTAGAACAGTGCTGTCCAACTTCTACGGTGCCGAGGGCCGGAAATTTCTCTAGCATACATGGTGGAGGGGCACTAATGGAAGCCAGTTTTGACCACTCCCCTTTTTGAAACCACACCCACTTCAAACCACACCTATTTTATCACAATGGTGGTAGTGCAGCAAAATCCCAAATGCTTGGTCCTTACTGTGGGGATATCAACCATCATTCATATGTGAAAGAATTATGTCATATTAAGATATACCCTTAAATGCCATATGCCTCCTCCTCCCCTGTGGATAGCAGAGCAACCCCCAGTACATAATTACACACCTTAGGAACCATTTAATGGCTATTTCCAACTGCTAACAAACTCCCACAACAAACCCCTGCCAGGTTCACCTCCCACAAGCAGCATAGGGCAAGCAGAGTATGGCACACAAAGGCAGCATTCTGCCTGTCCTATGCTGTCTGTGTGTGCCATACTCTGCCTGTCCTACCCTGCCTGTGTGTGCCATACTCTGCCTTCCCTATGCTGCTTCTGTGTGCCATACTCTGCCTGCCCTACCCTGCCTGTGTGTGCCATACTCTGCTTGCCCTACCCTTCCTGTGTGTGCCATAGTCTACCTGACCTATGCTGGCTGTATGTGCCATACTCTGCCTACAGTACCTATGTCTGAGGTGTGAAGAAGTGAACAATGGGAGTGATTACAGCCTGAGCCTGAGGTGTGAACACTGCAGGGGGTGAACAATGCAGAGATTAAAAGGTGTGAACAACACAGGGGATTACATATTTAAACAATACAGAGGGATTACAGCCTGAATCTGAGGTGAGAACCATGCAGGGGGCCAGTTAATCTCAGTACTGATACCATTTAATGCTTACTCAAAGGTAAACCATCAAAGCAGCCAGACAGGTGGGGGGCCACACAGAGGGGGATGCGGCCCGCGGGCCGCCAGTTGGACAGCACTGCACTAGAAATTACATCAGTTGACGCAGCCGATATTTTTCTGGTGAAAACTGCCGTTTTTATCTGCAGAATCTCCTGGAAGTGCTCAGTTTATATTTGGTTACTAGGGAAGCCACAGTATATTGGATTTCATGGAAGGAAAATAACCTTGGAAGGTAGTTGTAATTGTTGCCATTTACTTTACTGTCAAAGGTAATGAATGTGTTAAACCATAACCAAAACCTGGCCGGCAGGTCTGTGCAACCCGACTGTGTGTGGCCAGATCTCGTGTGATTTATCTGTTCAGCTTTTGGAAAGAACATTTACGTCTCCTTTTTTTATCCCTTTATCTGACCAGTTTCTCAACCGGGTGACATAACAGGAGAATTGATACACAGCTGTTGGATAGAGGGGCAGTCACATATTGGCTATTCATCATATTCTCCCCATTCATGTGACCACTATCAATGTTTCACAACAAAAGGCTCATTATTATTCTTAGTTTTATCTAACTAGACCCCTTAAACTGGCTCTGGCCTAACTGAATTAATAATACATCACTCCTTTGTGTCAATAAATCCCTGTACCAGGCACCATTTTCCTGGGTCTCTGTACTCCTAAAGGCTCTGGCACACGGGGAGATTTGTCGCGGGCAACTAATCTCCCTGTTCGCGGGGCGACTAATCTACCAAAATGCCATCCCACCGGCGAAAATGTAAACCGCCAGTTGGATGGCATATGCGGCGGCGCGATTTCAGTGAAATTGTGGAAGTTTCCTCTCAAGGCAACTTCTGCAATTTCACTGAAATCGTGCCGCCGTGTATGCCATCCCACCGGCGATTTCAATTTTCGCCGGTGGGATGGCATTTCGAGGAGATTAGTCGCCTGCGAACAGGGAGATTTGTCGCGGGCGACTTAATCTCCCCGTGTGCCAGAGACATTAAGGGCTTTGTCTTACAATTATGAATGTTAATTTCATATCATTCCAAGATACAACCGTTATCCAAACTTTCATCAGAAGAAGATTAAAATCTGAACGTGTATGACCACCTTTAGTGCATTAGTTGCCAATCTGTGGAGCTAAAGCAGTGGGGTGGAGGGATAAGCCTCAAATTCACTTTTGGTACACAAAGGAGTAATTGGCTGTTTAGCAAATAGCATGGAAGGATGGACTCCTCATTATTGGTCATACTCATTTCTGGTTAATAAAAAATGGCCTATATTTGTACCTTAAAAGTGGTGTCACGCACCAATATAATCGTACAAAAAAAGGTGCATGCATGGTGAACCGATGAGACAACCAATATCGCAAAAGACAAAAGAATTTGATCAGGTGCAGTTGAAGCTCCCGGGCAAAGGCATGCACTTAGGGCTCTGGTACACGGGGAGATTAGTCGCCCGCGGCAAAACTCCCTGCTCGCGGGCGACTAATCTCCCCGAGTTGCCTTCCCTCTGCCATCCCACCGGCGAACATGTAAGTCGCCGGCGGGATGGCAGACGCGGCGGCGCGATTTCGCGCAAATCGCCGAAAAAGACTCGCGAGGCTTTTTCGGCGATTTCCCGAAATCGCCTCGCCGCGTCTGCCATCCCGCCGGCGACTTACATGTTCGCCGGTGGGATGGCAGAGGGAAGGCAACTCGGGGAGATTAGTCGCCCGCGAGCAGGGAGTTTTGCCGCGGGCGACTAATCTCCCCGTGTACCAGAGCCCTTAGGGCTGAATCGTCAGATAGGGGTAGAATTCCTATTGTTTCTACCTCCATATCTGAAGATTCAGCCGTGGACGTCAGTGGAGTATACAAACAAACAATCATAATTGTAACGTGTAAGGCCAGCTTAAGATCTTCACAAATCATCTAACCTGTTATTTGGAACTTAATGATAATTGGTTGCACACAGTATATGCAAATAAAAGGTACCGTGTGACATAACAATGATCAAAAAAAATAATGTTGTGGGCGACTAATCTCCCTGTGTTCCACAGGACTTATAGTGTGACAATTTTCAATACACTGATATCTAAAATCTCATTTTAAGACAATGGGATATAACACAGATAAAGATAAACATGTGGTTTGCACTGGGGCCTGACTACTTTCTGCGTTTGTAATATCAGCGACGTACAACTACATCCTATTGTCTGCAGCATGGGAAGGAGTAGCACAGACCACAGCTATTCCATGATCCCAACACTGCTGTTTCATTCAGGCTGTGCAATGAGGCATTAGCTTATAGGGAGTGTGGATAAGAATTCTTCAAATAAACCAATTACCTGCACTCAGCTATACCGTCTGCACAGGGAAGTGAAAAACCACATCCCATGAAATAAACAGGACAAAAGGGTATGCAAATGTACACGTGCGTGCCAAATGTATACCAAAAAATGAATATACTAACCAGAACATGTATTCCTAAACATATCCTGGGTTTAGGTGGATAAGGTGGTATCCAGAAAGCTCCAAATTGCAGGGTCATCTCCCATAATGTCCAGTTTAAGTAGAACATTCTAACTTCTTATTTTCTTTTTTTCTCTGCAGTAATAATAATACCTTGTACTTGATTCTAAATGAACTGCAAAAACTAGACAAAGTCTAGTAGGCTCAGCACAAGCACATGTTAAGGAGGCCATACAGGGAAAGATTTGCTCGTTTGGAGAGGTCGGCAAGCAACTGGATCTTTTCCCGATGTGCCCACCTAGGGCCAAACGATCTAATTGCAATGGTGGGCATAAGAGCCATCGAATCATGAGCCTCTTGATTGCAGAACCTATGGAAAATCAAACCCACCCTGCGGCGGATTTCCAATTACCCACCCCTACTCAGAATTGTGGGCATGCACATCCATTTAGCTTCCATACAGAGCACTAGGAATGGGACGCACTGAAGTTTTCTGCACGTCCTGTCCCTAGTTGCTCCATATGTGAGCAATGTTTAAAGCCACAGCCTGGGAAAGGAGGCAACAGGAAGTGGAACAGATGAGCGGAGCTAGTAGGGTTTTTGCAGAAAATTTAAAGAAAAAAAAAAAAATCAGCCAGAAATACTACTTTTCTAAGCACATTCCCTCAACACTAGATGAGTACAATTCATTTGCACAATATTGTTTTCCACAATATGTCCCCTTTAACTATATTGGCAAAAGAGTCTCAAGTCCTAAGCATGTTTTCCTTCCTTTGTTATTTTAATGGACAGTTAGCACACTGACAAGTGTTTGTTGAAGTGGTGTAGAGGTCACCACCTTTAGAAATGTTTTCTGGAGCATTTACTTCGCAAAAGGCAAAAGAATGCTACCTAACTAAATGGCAGGGTATAAATCGGGGGTATTTTTTATGGTATGCGTTAGGGGTCCCAGTGCCAGTCCCACAACTCAACTGAACACCAGTGGGATGAACCTGAACACCTACTGCGAGCCAGGCCTGATCCCCAACATCAGCGCCCAACCTCACTAATGCTCTTGCTCATGTTGCTGCATGGAAGAAAATGAGACCAATAATGACCCCAACTTCTAGTAGAAAGCTTAGTAAAGAGTAAAGGCTGCTGTACAAACAATGGCAGAAAGGCAAAAAGCCACTTTATAGCAGTAATTTGGAGGGTCCTAAACTAATGTTAGACTACAACTGAATTTTGAAGTCCCATTTTCTGATATGTGTGCCCAAAATTGACAGCTGGCATACACTTAACTCTTTCACTGTATTTGCTGTGCTGCTAGCGTGAGATGAGCCCACACCTTTTTCAATACACTACTTTCCCTTTTTTTCCTACTAGAGAAGGCACTGCCGCAGTACTGCCAAAGGAGTAAAAGCATCATTTACACGTGGAAGGGAAATATGTTCACTGCAAAGGATAGCATGCCTTTCTAACCTGCACCTCTCTAACCGTTTTTAACTTTATTTGGGGATGCTGGCAATTGTAATGCAATTATGCAGGGTCTCTTTTGCTAAACCATCAGTTTAATGCTTAACCATTAGAATATCTTAAGTTAAATCAGACTGAGACAGCAAGGAATAAGCCCTAGATAAGACAATTCTGAAAACCTGTAACAGACTGCAATTACACGTTACCGCATCACCCCATGACATGAGCGAAGAAGCCGTAAACAAACAGTACATAGTATGTTCAGTTATGATTTAGCACAGCTGAGCTAGATCCTGCCCCCTCCCCGCAATAATAAAGCAGCAGCCAATGACCTCTAACCCCACGCTCTACACTCCTCCCACCCTGCCCTCCACCAGAGATCAAGCACCCAATGTGGGAACAGCACCCTGCACATCAGCTTTGGAGATCAGGTGGTAAAAAAAAACGACTACATTCTCCAATAGACAAGGGGGATGCACATGGAAGGCAAAATCCAATAGGCTGTGATTTATAGCTGGGAAAGCAAAACAAACAGCCACCCACACATACACACATCCTTCCTGCACATATTCACTCTATTAGAGCTTTCTCCCTTCAATCCCATACTGCCTGAACAAATGGCTTTTCTATTGGTTTTTAAGTGTATGTGCCAAAAAAAAAAAAAAGAATGAGGACATTCCAGTGATTGGTTAAAAAGGGTCGATCCCACAGCCCTCCAGCTGCTGCTGCAAATCCTGGTAACAGTTGTAGTTCAACTACATATTCCAGCAAATATAACATAGGGAATAATACAGGCAGTCCAAGCTCATTACCCCAGCACTGCACAGACAATGGAAAGAGGCCAGCTTCCCCCCACTCAGAATATATTCCACCCCCAGGCAAAATACAAAAGACTCTGTCTTTCTCCCCCTCCCCTCACAGCTCCCAGCAAGAAACTTACCCAAAACACTATGTTGAATCCAAACAAGAAATACTTCACACAGCAGCTTACTTCGGGACCTTTAAAATGCTGGTGTTTGCCTGACATGGTTTGTATCCAGCTGGGGAGGGGGGGAGCAGCAGGAATGGATCAGTCCAACAGGCGTAGGGATACCTGATCAGAAAGGAGCGCTGAGCAGGGCTGGCGGAGTGGACGATACCAAAGCTTCCCGGGCGCTTAAGGCTGACATTGGGAAGGTGCGGGGAGCGCTGGGAGCTCAGCCTATTGTTATAGAGCTTCCCGGGGATTCGGGCATGGGATATCCATGTCTCTTCTTGTACTGCCTTATCCTGGATGCGGTGATGATGAAGACAGTTCCTCCCAACTATGGGAGGTTCCCAAACGCGAGGTGCTCTAGCGACCCCTTGTGGAGACAATGTAATATTGCGCAGTAAAGTCCAAAGCGTCTCTTTCGTCGCAGGATTTCCAGCTGCCGTGACAAGTGCAGTAGTTTGTTGAGAGACCCCAGGGCTAGGCTTTCCTTTGAAAATGACAGGGATTATATCCATTTGAATACAATTCAGGTTCTGTGAGATTCCTAACATGGATCTCATTTTGAAAGTTAAGTAAGTTTTGCTGCAGTTGACTTCTTTGTTTTTATAACAAATATATTTTTATACCGTGCCATGTCTCACATGTATGCAAAGGAAAGTTTATGCTGCAAGAATATGGTTACCTGTATTCAGGGCTGCCATTAGAAACTATGGGGCACCATACAAGTTATTTATATGGGGCCCCCCATGAACACAAGCACACAGGACCAAGATTTTAGCTATCACCCCTTGTGTTTGCAATATAAATGATAATTAGAAGTTCATATTAGGCTGATGCCAGACATGGCGTAGGGCTGATATTTTCAGCAAGCGGAAAAACGATTGGCGAAAATACAGCCCTACGCCTGCTACTTGTGCCTGCACCCGAATGAATGAGATACGTAGCCGATATATGCATGAAAATGCAAGATAATGCAAAGTCTCGCATTTTCATGCGTATATCGGCTACATGTGCCTGCACCCGAGTGTATCTCATTCATTCGGGTGCAGGCACAAGTAGCAGGCGTAGGGCTGTATTTTCGCCAATTGTTTTTCCGCTTGCTGAAAATATCAGCCCTACGCCACGTCTGGCATCAGCCTAAAGAGTCCCATTGATTAGTGCTAATAAGTCATTCAATTTATTGGGGGTTAGTGGAGTTTTGCCCTAAGGTTAACCCCTTCCCACATACGTGCCCCTACTCTGGCTGTCATTGCTTTATATGTTACGTAAATTGCATATGTTTAGGGGCCCAATTATATTTCAGTGGGGCCCCATAACTATTCAGTATTTGTACATAAAAATAGTGAAAATAATGTGTGCTAAAAGTCAATATTTTAATTGGGGGCCAGTGGCGTTCATATGTAAGTTACAAAGTAACATACATTTTTGAATTAGTTACAAAAATTGCATAGGAATAGGGGCCCAAATGATGTTGCTGTGGGGCACAAAAAACAGTTATTCCCAATGCTGCTAAGATCATATAGTAAAATAGCTTCCAATATAAACAGCTGATGTTACTCTATAATAAGCAGTTCATATAAATAGTAAACTAGTTAGTACAATTAATGTGCTAATTAGTGATCAGTGGAGTTTCAAGGGACATCAGTCCCTGCACCAGTGGAGCTTGCAATCTAAAGGTGGCCACACACGTGACGATTTTAGATCTTTTGTGCGACCATCGGTTGCACGAAAGATCGTACAATGCGCCACTAACCGTTCAGGGCTGAAACGGCAGATAAGGAGGTAGAAACAATAGATTTCTACCTCCTTCTGCCGATTCAGCCCCGAAGACAGATTTTGCTCAGGCGCCCGATCAAAATCTTTAAACCGGCCCGGCATCCTGCGATATCGGTCGACTTGCCATACACGCACCGAATATCGAAACAAGGTTTCGTACGATATTATCGGTGTGTGTATGGCCAGCTTAAGGTCCCTAACTCACACATTATGGTCACTTTTATCAGGAGACAGTTAGGGCAAGGGCACACAAGGCAGTTTGCTAGCCTGCAGATAAGCACAGGCTGGCAATCCATTACTACGTTTAAAAAGTATTCTAGTTGAGCCTGCACCCAGATGCATTTGTTGGCAGATATCAGCTATGTGTGCCTGCAGCTGGGCATATTCAATGCTTCCGGGTGCAGGCACAACTAGAAGTTTTTTTTAAGCGTACGGAAGGATTGCCAGCCTGTGCTTATCCTCTGGCTGACAATCTTTGCCCTTAAACTGCCTGCATGTGCTTTGGAGAGTGGGAGGAAACCAGAGTACACAAGCATGGGGAGAACATATAAACTTTTTACAGATAGGTTGTGCCCAATGCAGGGATGCCAACCACTGTGCCAGGTTCTGAGCTGGCAATGTCTGCAGAGCTTTTTATACCCTCTGTGTGGGTTTACTCTAGTACTCAGTCCTGTTCAGCTTTTTACATATAGTGGGCCAATTGTGTCACACTGCATGCCTAATGACCAGATTATATTCAATTTATGTCTTACAAAGTCATCTATGGAGCCAGTGAGCAGAATAGAGACCATTAAAAATGTCCTTGGAGGGCTGCATTTGGTCAGCAGGCCTCCAAATGGACAGCCCAGCTCTAGGTTTCCGCCTTTAGCTTAGAAATTTTAAGCAAAATATCTTCATTTTTACAGCATACTTTGGGGCTGATATTAGAAAAACAGTGAATGTAACTGGAGTTTGTGTTTTAGGGCTCTTATAAACAGGTGTTTATTATGCGTTTACCAATTCATGCTGCACACATCAGACATTTTTTATTCAAGAAACAATGGGAAGTCCATGTCTATTTCAGAGTATGGCACAGATAACGTATAACCATTGGTGCAGCAAGATAGATAAGGAACTCAGTCAAAAGGCTACACATTGAAACTATTTCTTTTGAAGATAAATTGCATAGTACTAATTAGTGTTTTTAAAAGGACAGTATTCTCACTTGTTCCACATGAGTTCAACAGATAGGATTAGTGCTGAACACACTTGTTTTTCGGGTTATTTTTTAAACAGAGCAAACAAAAACAATTTGCTTTCATTTTGCGCCATTCTGTTTTTGGAAGCTGTTGTGGGAAGGTAATTAACAGTTCAGAAAGGTGGTTTATGTAATGTTTTTCCACAGGTATCTTCACTAGTAGAGAAACACCTGATACTCCCCATGTGGTATTCATATTAATAGTCTGTCACCACATGCACCAGGTGTTTTTTCAGCCTGGATAAGCATGTTTTTAGGACAAAAAACAAAATGGTTATCACAAGTGGTAACAGGCAGCTTCTATTCATAAAGAGGCATAAATTGAAGTCACTGTGCTCCCTCCAGCAAAAATACATTTGGAACCCTACCCCACAACGTGACTGGCTTGTTTCAAGTGTATTCTCCAGGTGTTCTATTTACTCTTACCCGTTTGCCATCACATTATGTTCACCTTCTCCACATACTTCATCTGTCCAGCCTGCCATTCTTCCCCCCCCCCCCCTCCATTTGCCATTCTCTTTCGTTTTCTCTCGTGCCGTATTCTCATTTTCTGCTCTCCATGTGCAATCCGAATCAACTATTCTGCCCAGTGCCTACCCACTCTAGTCCTGCTCCATGGGTTAGTAAGGCAAGGGCAGAATAGCAACAGACTGGCTTAAGTAATTCGCCTTCTGCTCTGCTTATTTTGGGCCAACAGAGAGGGGGATTGAGCCCCACCTGCAGCATGAATTGCCCTTTCCTTGAGAATTTGGAGGGTGGGTAAGCACTGTGTATGTCTTTCCACATGGCTGTATTCTCAGCTGCCATTTTTCAGACAGGGAAATTGTAAGCTATATTGAATGTATGTATTGTCTGTACAGTGTATACACCCATATATTGTACGGTACTGCAGATGATGTTGGCACTTTATAAATACATGATAATCTGCCCATGCCACCTGTCTGGCGAAAATGGAAACCTTCCAGTACTGCTGGAGGTTTGTAGCCAGAAAACAGTTACACTTTGAGACAGGTGGGATTGGGAAAAATATGTATTTTAATCTATAGAATAGGAATAAATTGTCAGCATAAATTCTATTTGTTTTGCTAATATTAAAAAAAAAAAAAAGGCATATATACGTGTGTATGCTGCGGCTTTAGCAAAAATACACAGCCTGTATGCACCCCAGCATGGGAAACATGGACACACCCATTTAGAATGTCACACAATTTCACTTTTTATTTAACAAATAAACTGCACCACATGAGAAACTTTCTCTCAAACAAAAACAAAAAGTAGAGTCCATTCAGTTCATCAGACCACAAACTTGTTCTTGGATAGGGAGCTGCTCTTGGTAGCAGTGTCTGCATGAGCCTGATAACCGATAACCACTTTGGATGATAAGCCCAGTCTCTCTTTGTACACTTTTCTGCGGAAAGAAACAGAAGCCATCAGCAAAGTTACACTCATTGTATCAGCCACTATTGTTTCATTCAAGTTGTGGCACAGAAACTTGACAGAATGATACATGAGGGATGGGGGAGGGAAATGGAGATACTGACAGAGACAAAGGCATGCTGTGTACGCAGAGATAGTTTAAGGGACATGATCAGTCATAATTTTGGCAACAGCAATAGACCTTGTGTCTTTTTGTAGTGTACAAATAAGAGTAGAACAAGTTAAGCACCCCTGACATTAGCATATTAGTTTTACAAAATCTTCCACAAAGAAAGCAAGTCCTAGTTACAGATATGGTATCACTTTAAAAGGGTCGAATCCCTAAAATCAAGTGAATCTTTGTCAAATAAACACGGAAGTTGAAAATTTTTAATTGTGCATGCGGTTCTCTTTAACCCTTCCTTGAACTAATTTGGTTCGGTATTCAGCTGAATCTTTTACGAAGGATTCAGGGTTCGGCCAGATCCAAAATAGTGGATTCAGTGCCTCCCTAATTAACACTTGGGCAATTATTTTACTTTGCTATTGAGCATCACTTATTTGCTTCTATAATTTACACAACTCTTATTATACTATTCTTAATTTTGCATTTTACTTGGTGTAGTATTCAGTAAAAACAAAGTAAATATTGTGCTGAAATTATATTGTTGCCAACATTCAAAATATCAATTAAAATATCAATGAGTAGATTTCATTTTAAATAGACCTAGATGCAAGGATGTAAAGCTGGGTATGCAGCAGAAAATCTGTTTGTTTGGCAATTAAGCAAGTGGATGTTTTCACAATTTGCCCACCCGCGTACTGTACCTATTTGGGCTGGTTTTTTTTGTCTGGTTTTTTTTGCCCCAGCCAACAATCACATCATAATAGTGGTCCATACAGACATGTAGGGAGAGGGCCTCATTACCACCCAATACAGTCCATGCTCAAAAGAATTTTCACCCCACCGCACACAAGAAGTTCATGTAATGTAACGGCAAGCCATACATTTTTTTCTATATGCGTGCAAATAATCTACAAACTTGGTCTGAGGGGGCTGAGGCGGTAGCAAATACTGGTTCGTGTATTACTGGCTTAAATAAAAACCAAAGGATAATGGAGATGAGAGATTAGACAGATTTAGCTGCTGTGTTTACAGTGTATAACTACTGCCTAGGTAAGCTCCTTTCTCCAGTAAGCAAGACAACTTGTATTTTTATGTTGAATAAAGCAAATAGCATCTTTAATTTTTTGTTTTATGTGTAGGAACTTTTTGTTTGATGTCAGATTGCCTGTGATTCATCCATTTACATTTTACATAGAAGTATGGTTGCCACAATGAATTAATGTTTGTCACAAAAAGATTTTGGTACACTATGGGGCACATTTCCTAATCCACGAACGTCCGAATGCGTTTTTTTCGTAATGATCTGTATTTTGCGACTTTTTCGAGCACTCAATACGAAAAAATCGCGACAATTCGCGAAAGTCATAATGGCTATGCAAAAGTCGCGACAATTCACGGAAGTCATAATGGCTATGCAAAAGTCGTGACTATTCGTGCAAGTCGTAACGGCTACGAAAAAGTCGCGACGGTGACTAAAAAAAAAAAATCGCAAAAACTACGCAAAATGTTCGTTTCCAATCCGATTTTTTCCCATTCGGGATTCGGATTCGTGGATTAGTAAATCAGCCCCTATGTTTTGATTACCCCTAAAACATACAGGTAGCTTTTTTGTTAATCAAACATGAAGAATATGTGCTTAAAGTACTTGTGGCTTCAGTGGTATCTGGGGCCAATTGACTAATTCAAGGAGAAGAAGCCAGCAGCAAGTCTGAAATTATGATCATTATCTACTTGTTTTGGAGCTTTCATGTGAGCGGAGGGTTTTTTGAGGTTTGGGCACCTGGACCCCTTATACTAAAGGTTGAAAATAACCCTAAACTAGTCCAGTCGGAATGTTTTCTTTATTAATTTCATATCTGCTTGTAACCTTGAATAAATCTAGGTCACTAATACTCTAATACACTAATAAAAACCCATTCTTATTACCCAATATGAGTGACTGCTTCTCTGTTCTCAGTTTCTCTAGTCCATATTGCAATTTTGTCTCCTTTTGCCCGGATGTTGATCACTGCCCCACAAACTTCTTCACTGTACTCATCAAAAGCTTCTCCAATCAGGCACAGTAGCTGGGAACAAGAGCAAAGAGTTCCAGTTAGAATATTCAATTTAGGCTTTGCCTGGATAACCAGGTTTAACAGGTAAGGGCTCTGGCACACGAGGAGATTTGTCGCCTGCGTTTTTTCCCCCCGGCGCTTTGGCGACAAGTCGCCACAACAATACTCACGAAGAGATTTCATGCGAGTTGAGCTCCAGGCGATCTGCTACCCATGGTACCACTCAACAGTTACCCCTCCCACATGTTTACTCAAGTCGCTCAGAAAAGGGTTTGTGTGCGATTTGAAACAGCAGGCGTCTTGAAGTAGCCTTGTATGTTTTGACGCTGGCGATTTCCATTGGTTTAGCATTGGTGTCTTGTCGTTCGTCTTGTGGCCAAATCGCTCTTTTAAAAATCGCCGGCGACAAATCTCCTCATGTGCCAGAGCCCTAAAGGATAGCTTGTATTTCTGTAGGAGGCTTCCTTTCAACCACAAAGGATTTTGAACTGGGACATCTTTTATTTCAAAGACCTGTTTTAGTTGTCCTAGTGTTACTGTAGATTGTATGCTTTTAAAAGGCAGGGACCTCCTAATGTGTCTTAATTAGCATGTAATCTTCAATATAACTTTTTGCATTTAATTGTGTTCTTATATATTATATTGATCATGTAGTTATTGTATTGCTTTAATGTACAGTTCTAAATATGCAAGTAGCATTATATGCAGTAAATGAAATTATATATATTATATATACATACATATACATACACACACACATACATATATTGCACCCTTTTTGGCTCAGCAGCTATTACTCTTGCTTGTAGCTGTGTATAATTCTGATATACTAAAAAGCTAACAAAAATAGAAGAAACCCTCAGGTAGATTATATTTTTCCTATAATACTACATCACATGGTGTTAGTAACAGATATCCTGAAAAACAGTGAAAGTTCCTGTTTTGTAGTTTGCTTTCCCTTGAAGAATCAACCTTACTGTTTCAAGCCAAAGTGCATCCAGGTCACTGTGCCTTTGTTGTTTGGAAAGAGTTATCAGCCATCTCCCTCCTCGTTTGTTCCTGCTATCTTCCCACATGGGCTCTATCCCATCCTGTAAATGAATGAAAAGATTATAAAGTGTTATTAGAAAAGACTCACATGATTAAGGGCTCTGGCACACAGGGAGATTAGTCGCCCGCGTCAAAACTCCCTGTTCGCGGGCGGCTAATCTCCCCAAGTTGCCATCACCTGCCATCCCACCGGCGGGTGGCGCGATTTAATGAAATTGTCGAAAAGCCTCGCGAGGCAACTTCGGCGATTTGCCGAAATCACGCCGCCGCGTGTGCCATCCCACCGGCGACTTACATTTTCGCCGGTGGGATGGCAGGTGATGGCAACTCGGGGAGATTAGTCGCCCGCAAACAGGGAGTTTTGTCGCGGGCGACTAATCTCCCCCGTGTGCCAGAGCCCTTAAGAGGCAGAGCTTTTGAGAAAAAAAAAAGTTTGGGACTGATGAGCAGGTGTATAAGAAATGATCTGGGATGACCGTGAAAAGTGTCAAAAATCTTAATTTGTGTAGGTACATACATCAAGTGCACTAGGATATAGTTACAGGTTATTTTATTTTAATTTTAAGTAAAATGTATGCACTGGGTCCATCTCTAATTGTTCTGCCACTGGATATGACAGGATCATCACGGCGATGACCCAAAGGTAACTCACAGGTATTCTGTAGCAGATTTTGAGGGCCAGTTGTACGGATCACAATGAACATGATATTATCTTACCTTAAATAGAGAGTAGTCACAGCCAGATGACAGTTTGCTTGCAAGCTGAATGTGGGTGTATAATCTAAAGGACACAAATTAAAAGCTGAATGCCAATGGGACATTCTTATTAGATTACACATTAAGGAAGAACAAACTCAAATAAGTAGGCTGAAAACACTAGTGTTTTAGGCATCTGTATCAGCCCTTAGCAGTTGTCTTCTGTGCATCCTAAGATGCCCCAGTAGTTGTCTATCGATCAACAGCACCTGTTCTAGACAAATGTCAGTTTAGGGAATAATGCTGACCATACAATAAAAGATCCAATCATTTGGCCAGGTCAAATGAGCATATCTTTCTCCAATATGCTCACCTTGAGGTGGGTGATATCAGATTGATCCAACTGTTCAGCTTTAGGGAAAATAATCAGATTACAATGATGGGATTCAGGTCTAAGAACAAGGTCTGCATCGATGAGCTGATGTGCTCCTTGGCCCAGCTGGATTCTTAGACCTGCCAGATCAACATCTGGCTAATTTTCAGCAGATGTCATACAAGCCTGTCAGCAGCTTTTATCAGCCAGTGTATGGCCACCTTAACTCCCAATATTACAGCATATTTACAGTTAAAAAATTACAATACAATCTTATTACTGATTATTCAGAGCCACATTTTATGGCTACATAAAAATCACTGCATTGTGCATGAGATTAATAATCAGTTGTGTAGCATGAGCATTGTTTTGGCATCTGTAACTTTATATTCCAATGACCTCTAAGCTTAGCTTCTTAACTGCCATGTTTACTTTTAGTCATAGTGAAATGATTGCCTAGCAAGATCAAAAGATGGGGACCATTGTGAAGATTATTTTTATAGGTTGTTGAACCTGTGGCTTATAATACAGCCTTACTAGCCATGCTTGCTTTAGCCTTTAGTTCTCCTTTAAAACCCTGTTGTATAAGTAATTGAATTCTGTACTAGATAATATGACATTTACAATGTAACTGGTGAGTACGTATAGGTTTATAATTTATGTGCAAAGTTTTCTCTCCACTTCTAGTAAGTTACCCCTGGCAATCAATCAGCAAGGACATTTACTGGTCTGATGTTTAAAAGCAATCTGATTGGTAGCTATGGGTCACTAGATGTGAATCAAACCTTTGTGCCAGTCATTTGTAGTCTGACTGTGTCAAGATTAACACAAGCAACTTTTTGGTCTCCCAATACAGTTTTTTTTTTTTTTTAATTATTCCCATTGATTCTGCATGCCAATACCCAGGAACCCACACTTACGACCAGAAGTCTTCCACTGTGTTAAATGTAGTGACGAGACGCAAGTTACATTGCCATGGCTGGCTCTTTACATTTTTGAAGAACCAAAGGGCCCACCTGCAGAGCCATAAAAGTCAGGTAAGAAAGTGAATGGTGGCTTTGAATCACATTCAGCATCATGAAAACAGTATCTGGAAATAGTCAGCTAATGTGTGTGGAGAATAGCAAACCAAATGATTCCCATAAAGATCAATTTGCATTGTGTGGCTCCCAGAAGTCCAAAAAAATCTGCTGGCTTTTGGAAGAGTATTAGGGCTGTGGCAGTCGGGGAGACTAGTCTCCCCGAAATACCATCCCAAACGGCGAGTATGTAAATCGCCGGTGGGATGGCATACGTGGCACCGCGACTTCCCGAAATTGCAGAAGTTGCCTTCAGAGGAAACCCGAAATCACAGAGCCAAGTATGCCATCCCACCAGTGATTTACATTTTCGCCAGTGGGATGGCATTTGGGGAGATTTGTCGCGGGCGACTAAGCTCCCCATGTGCCACAGCCCTTAGAGCCACAGGCTACAGATTACTGACCTGTAGGGGAATAGGTTTGTCACAGAACTGCTGAAAAGAAACACCATATTATGTATGTGTTTATGGCTGTAGATTTTTCTGATAAAGCTTACTTAGTTTTTACCTTTTCTTCTCCTTTAATAGTGCGGTGTTATATTCTCAAACCTAAGATGTTTACATTTTTACCTATATTTGTATTTTAGATGGACTATGGTACACAGCAGTTTTCAGATATTGTTCCTTCTTCCTCTGACACAGGAAACAGCATCAAATTATTCTTTGATGAGAAGATTGCCAGTGAATGAAATGATATTTAAGTGTCAGCAATTGATTTTCACCTTAAAAAATGCATTGTAATGCATTTCTACAGCTTGTAAACTGCAAGGAAAACATTGATGTTTTAGTGAATGTGTTTGTGGACTAATAAATTAGCCACTATATCGATTGTTATTTTATCATTGTCTCTTCCTTTAAGGGTGTACTGTAATTAAGTCTCTGTATCAAAATCCGTCAGTGAACTATGTAGCACTAGGACCCAGGGGCCAGGAGAAAGAACAGGTGGATTCTTGGCTGCACCAAAGAAGACAGGAATCCCAGTGTGTAGAAACAGAATAACAACTCAGAATTAGGATAACAATGTCTTCTCTGTCTAACCAACAAATAGTGGTCCTAGGATCTGCTGGACATAAAGGGATACAGTAAATATGTTAGTTATTTCTGTTTCAGTTGAGGGACATATTTTTTCAAATGTCTAATCTGGCGTTCAGCTTGTACTCCAAACTTTTATTTTAAAATCTCTCAGTTAACGGTTCTCCGACATCTGTAAATATCTTATCTTTCTTTGGAGACAACAAAAGAAGAAAATAGCTCCTAAAATCTAATCAAAATTAAATTTTACAAAATTCTGATGAACAAGGAGAATGGGTTTAGGGTTTGAATTATATAAATTAGAAAACTAGATACACACTGAAAGCTCAGAGGGTTATGTTGAATTTGAGTTATGCCACCACCATTCTGGCATCATCCAGACCAAAATCTAGAATATTTATTCCCATCACCAAACTGTTCTTCTTCCCAATGACTTATTGCTCAAAACTACACAAAACATAAAAACGTAAAGCATGTGATATAACACCAACAACTATGTAGCTGTAAGATGTACTGAGTATTTTTCCCTTTAACATGGACAAATATGTGGCTTTTGAATGTGCAGCTCAATCAATGAACCTGTAATTGGTAAGAAGTTTTTTTATATTTCATAAATCTAGCGCCATGTTTGAAAGAACTAAAGGAAACCAGATACCTCACTAACAGAGCTGGACAACTGTGTCAGTGTTATCCATTATCCAGATTTTTTCTGGTGAGTATTTACTATGTACTTCAATAAATGGAATATTCAATTACAGTAGATTTTCCTAAATGCAGCAGGAATTATATAACTGATCCTAAATTAGATGCACCCTAAAGAATTATATCTTTTTACTTATTTGCCACTAGTGAAAGTGTCAGTCCTTACATTATCCATTGGCTAGTTTACAAGAACAATGTTCTGGGGGTTATTTGGGCATTTTGTTTTATTTAGTACCTGAGAATGGTCTGACCATTACAGTTTGGGGGAGGGGGTGGGGGGAAGTTACAAGGAACCTAGTGTCCTCAGTTTTGTTGCACTGGTCCAATTTTGTCCCCAGAATGGCAGAACACTCATTCTGGGAAAATCTTGTCTGTGTCACATCATGACTAGCCCCCTATTTGTGGCCCACTTGGTTGCTAATGGCAAGAAATGGCCACTATTGGAACAAATGAGATTCACCCTTAGGGCTATGCCTTGCGGCTGGGTGGCACCACCATTCAGTCCATTGAAACACTGCACCTACAGCCAGCACTGATCACATTTTGGAGAGATAATTACAGGAGCTGTAAGACCTGCAGCACTTGCCTTTCAAGCAAATGTGAAGAATATGAGGGTGAGTAGCTGTGTTTGACTTACACCACAGGTAGCAATAATTAAAACAACCTTTATGATATTTACTCCAAATGCCCATTATTATCATCCCTGTTCTCTCTCCACATAGCCGTCAAAGCTGAACTTCCTGTCTCACACTTCCTGTGGCAGCACAACTCACAGCTTTTTATCTGAAGAGAGTAGCTGTGCAGTAGTTTTATAATGAAGAAGAGGAAAGGGTGTGTATAGAGAAAGTTGTACAAAAGTTTAAAAAAGGTAAGCCACTGCTCAGAAATAATGGGTAAGAGCAATGCACACTAGGGAATGCAATAAATAATGCCACAAAAAAAAAGGCAAAGAAATTAGAACCATACTGTAGAGCTTTTCCAGTTAATTAAACAACTCTGTCTGCCATCTCTGCAGGATGCTTCTTCCAAAAGTTATCTCTGCGTATCCAAGGTGTGCCCAGGGCCTGCCATGAGACGAGGTGAGAACCTTACCTCAGGCGGCAGTGAGTGGCCAGTTACCAGGGGCGGCAAAAAGCTATTGCATGCTCTGCACTAGCAGAGCGTAATTTTCATTTCTATCGATGTGTCCCCCTCTAGACCCACTCCGACGCTAAAGTTCTAAGCACGGAGCAGGAGAGAGAGGGTGGCAGCATCCCTAGAATAGCCACTGACCCTAAGCAAATGCTTCTTGGGCCCATGGAGGCAGCCATTCAAGCACAGGGTAACCCAAGAGATAAGCTGTGTAGAATCCCAGTTCATGCAACAGAAATTATCCATCTTCTGGTAAACTGTGCCTTTTCTCCTTTTCCAGCTTTAAATGGCTGCCCCCATGGCTACACAGCAGCTTATTTAAATAAACTATAGTAGTGTTTCTGAAGCAAAAACACCAGTTGTACCAGTGCAGGACACCACTACCTTATGTTTTAATTACTATACACTCTTTGGAATTTTGAGTTACTGTTCCTTTAAGAAAATCCCCCCTTACCAGTCCCTCTCCTACCTGGGCTCAAGCAGGCAGAGGGTTGGGAAGAGCAGAGGAGGGTTTGCTGTATATGCCATGCCCCGTCAAAGATTTTTTTTTGTAGGAATGGGTCCAGGAGCCTTATTTGGTTACACCACTGCCCATATCACAGACCTATATAGCGCTGTGACTAAACTGAATACATTATAACGATCTACTTTTTTGTCTGAGGCTATGACACACAGATATAGGCTACAGGGTGTAACTAGCAAAATGATGACGGCAGCAGTTTCAGGGGGTTAGATTTTGGCAATGAAATTGTTTGATAAATGAGAGAAAACCAAGTTCAAATGTTTTATAACACAATCTGGTTCTTTAATATGAAGCTTGAGTTGTTTGATAATTTGAGTCGAGAAGGTTTCTATATTAGTAATAAATGTAGCATGGTACAGGGAGCAGTTCATATGAATAGTATAGACTGGTTTTACTTCAGTATCCTGTTAAAAACTTTGATCACATAGGCAATGCCTGGATGTATCTCCTATAATAGTTGGCACTAAGCATATTTTTTCCCTTAGAAAGGTAAAAAAATGTTTTTAATGAAAGTTATGGGCTTGCAGTTAAAAACTGAGCCCAGGTTTCTTGCCCAGAATGACCACAAAAGCAGCAATGCATATGACACAGCTCATAAATATTTCCAGGTTCATCTCTCCAGTGGGACAGTCATGCAGAGGGCACGCTTTCAGAGGGGCGGTGACCAATAAATATAAATATGCAAGTAATGGTTACTAGTTTATTCATATTGCTATTATGTTCTGCTGTTGCTGGGCTGTTTCAGGCACTTCAAGGGCTAAATTGTTAAGCAACCCAAAAGCATGGTGTTAGAGAGCCTATGACAGTCCCCCATGTTAATATACACTGCAATGATAGCTAAGATGTCTGGGAAAAAAAAAAAAAAAAGACATGCTGATACGTTTCAGGTAATTGCAATGCAAGTCCGTGGGGGTCTACTTCAGGTGCTTTAAGTGTCCAAATGAACACTTTTGTAAAAAGGATTCTACAAAATCTCATGGTGTTGCAATCTGACCTGCAAAATCTGATTTAAAAACTCCACTAGAGTTCAGCCCTTAGGCTCATGGTACAGAGGTTGTAATATAAATGGCGTATTTCAGCCAGCAGAAAGATGTTTGAATCAGACTGAAGAGCTTAAGAATAGTTTTACAGTGTTTGTTCTGAAAACCATTAAAACTAACTACAGGCTTATTGGCAGAGATTTGGCCTAAAAAAATGCCTGCGGAGAGAGCACCCAATGCGCTGTGAGCCTAAAGTAGAACAGATGTCTTACGAAGCGCTGAGCATTTCGCAAAGCAAATAGCTAGTAGATGACTTCACTGTTAAAACAAAAACTGATTACAATGTTTTTTCAGTTATCATCATGTCTTATTGCACAACACCCCCTAGTGGCTTATAGTGGCATGACCCCAGTACTGCCTCACAAGCTTTATGTATAATTTGTGTGGTACCTGCTTTGCAGAGAGTGCTTGATCACTTTTTCCAGAATCACACTCTCTTTTTTCTTTCGCCTTTTTTCATTGTCCAGTTTCTCTCTAGGGAGCTCTTTAATGCTTATCTGAAGAAGAAATTGCACAAATAGGGTATCCATTTCAACAGAAAATACAATTAAGGCTGCCACCTGGCTGGTAAAAAATGATTCTTTAGTCAAAAGTTATTAATAGTGAAAAAAGGTAAATATTCAGTATAGTTTATTTCCCCAGAAAACATGACAACCCTATATACAATGCCTTGCACCCTTTGAACCAATCTGTTCAATTTACTGAATACCAAATCCTAGAGTGAAATTTTTTTTGTGATATTTTTACTCAAAATTAAGATTTAAATATATATTTTTTAGAAAAATAGGGAACAAAATACTGAAATATTCCATTTGCATTGTTTGTATTAAATCCTCATACTTTTAAGATGTTTTGCAGTGTGTATCTACATGGGGGACTGGGGGTAAATAATTTAAGGATTCTTTATTCTTTTGCCACCAGATACATCAATTACTGGACCTAAAAACTCAGGGGGTCTACTGTGAAATAAGTAGGGCTCTCTGGGTACTTAGAACAACACAGACTTAAGCGATTGGTTAACATATAGCCCCAGTTTGACAAGGCTTTTTAGATGGTAGCAACACACCTTAGTCGCCACATATATATATATTAATAAATTTATAAGGGAACAGGAACATTTGGGGTTTTTTTCCAGAAAAGGTGACATCTATGTAGGTGTTCCATGAACTATATAGCAGGGTCACTGTATGAGACAGTGTTGCTTTGCGTCCGGGGTTTTGTCCCAAGTAGGGCACTATATGTATATAATATAATGTTTTCCCAGCTCCAGTAACCTATAGCGACCAGATAGTATTACATGTTGCAACGTTTATTGCATTAACCCATTCGTTTTATAAGGTATTTGGATGGGTTTCCCCATGGCTCTTATGAAAGTTACCCTAAAGTGTGCATGCGTGCATGGACATAAACTTCCAGAATTTGAATAAAGAAAAGATTCTAAACTCCACATGATGTTTTTCACCCTCTAAGTAGATCAGAAGTATATCCTATGAAGTTATACAGTTATACAAGCAATGAACCAGAAACAACGGATTGTCATTTCCAATAGTGTTTTCCTCTGTAATCAGAAGCTCCTAACATCACCGTCTACATCAATGATCCCCAACCAGTGGCTCGGGGGCAACATGTTGCTCACCAAACCTTTGGATGTTGCTGTCAGTGCCCCCAACCAGGTAGTTATTTTTGACTCCCACAAATCTCTACAGAGAAGATATTACCCATCCCTGAATTTAACTCAATATCACACACACTGAAAAATAGTGCTGGTAACGGGGGTCACACAAATATTATCCTGTTAGCTTATAATCACTGTATACACACAGTAGTCACTGAAAGGAGGGGCAAGACAACACCAAGAGAATGTACTATATATGCTAGCCTACTGTCATTCAGCCAAACTGTTTTAGCTGTAACTCATGCTGGTTATTTGTTTGGACAGGGATATATAAGATAGGATTATGCAGTGATCTGTAGTCTGTCTGGTGTTTAATTTGTCCTGCATGTTCAAAAACTGGCTATGATACACTGAATTATGGCACTTATAGTGCTTCTACTTACCGCTTCAGCTGCTGCCATTCTGCTATACAAGAGAATCCCCCAGGGCAGCTTTATACCATCCCCCGTCTTTATATTGGATCAATTAGTATCTTAAAGAGACAGTTTGCAAAAAGACCCTTAATTCAGAAAAAACATTATGTAGTTGTCAGGTTTACTGTCAATCACAGCTGTACTTTCCATGATACTACTATCTTGAAAGGACAACTCACAGCAGCCAAAATGGGCCTGGGAGTTGTAGTTAAACAATAATTAATGGGCCATGTGTTGCGCAGTCCTACTTCTCTTAAGTCTCTTTGGTACAATACCAGGCCACAATTAAAGACGGCCCTGCTATTCAAAACACTAAATTTAGGGGAAAATGTGGTAGTTTTTCTACAGGCAGTAAGATGCTGGTGCCCAAATGTTATTGTCTCTGCAGGGAGTAATTCTGAAATCAAAATGGTATAAAAGTTGTGGTAGTAATGATTTTTTTTTTTTAGCTGCTGGGTAAGCGAACCCTAACAACCAGAAAACATTTTCATCTGCATGCTGGAAAGAGCATGAATAGTAAGACAAATGGATACTGTATAAAATAAACAATAAAGACCAATCAAGGTAGCTTTTTTATGCATCCCACAGAGGAATACGAGATACACTGACCACAATCTTTTTTATGGTACCTGTGGCAATGGTACCACACTGCAGTGACGAATGCAGATGTCACATTGTTTACATTCCATGGTTCAGTGCAGTGCTGTGGAACACAGGAGAACGCCAAGGCAGGGGAGAGCAGGAAAAAACGCTTCTTAGTATGAGTCATTAGGCTAATGCCACACATAGGCATCATATGTCATATTTGTCGCAATGACTACAAACATTTCGGAATTCATTCAAGCTTTGGTATCGTAGCTTTGTTTCAGCCATTTTGGAAGGCTTCCAAAATCATGCATTGAAGTTTCAGAGCAGGTCTTTGCGCTGTTTACGATCGTTCGCATATGAAATTTTGTGACTTTTGGATCGCACACCAATATTTTCGTATGACCAAGAAAATAATTTTCGCGCAATTTTTGCACATCAGAAATTATCGTGGTTACTCCAAATTTTTTCCAGTCATGCTTTTAATTGGCGAAAATTCATGCTTTAATGAATGGGCCACGTAGCGTATTCTCAGAAAGCTGAAACAAGAATATGCCCTACATTTGAAAAAACTTCTACTTGTGCCTGCACCAGGAAGCACTGAATACACTCAGGTGCTCCATACACGGGCCGATTCTAGCTGCCGATATCGGTCCCGCAGCTAATCGGCCCATGTATGGGCCTGCCCAACCGACATCTGGCCTGAAATCAGGCAGGTTAAAAAATCTAGTTGGATTGGGGACTGCATCGGCTCATTGAAGCGGTCCCCGGACTAACTTTGCCTATACCCGTCGTTATAATTCGATCGTTTGGCCCCAGGGCCAAATTAGCCTGGATTCTCCCGATATCTTAAAGGTCCCCATACACCTTAAGATCCGCTCTTAAGGTGTATGGGGACCTACGGGTGGGCGATATCGGGCCCTGGGGCCAGACGATCAAATTATATTGATGGGTATAGGCAAAGTCGGTTCGGGGACCGCATCAATGGGCCGCTGCAGTCCCCAATACAACTAGATTTTTAAACCTGCCCAATTAAGATCTGGCCGATTTTAGGCCAGATATCGGTCGGGCAGTCTCGTTGGTAGTGCCCATAAACGGGCCGATTAGCTGCCGAATTGGTCTAAGGGATCAATATCGGCAGCTTGAATCGGCCCGTGTATGGGGACCTTAACACATGTAGCTGATATCTGCCGGATATCGGCTACATGTGCCTGCACCAGAGCATATGCAGTGCTTTCCAGTGCAGGCAAAAGTAGAAGTTTTTTCAAGCGTAGGGGCATATTCTCGTCAAATGTTTTTTTTTCAACTTGCCGAGAATATTCTACGTGTGGCATTAGCCTTAGGCTCTCATGAAATCCAGCAGAAAATTGACTGGCAAAACGAATATGATGCAAGCAGAGCTTAGCCCCTGCGTGTTTATTCAAAGTATAGCAGTAACGTTTTGGGGGCGTACCCCTTCATCAGGCATGGGATTTTGAAACCTGTTTGTTTGATATCTGGCTGATTTTTAGAGAGACAGTGGTTGGGGGGGGGGCATACACAGGACAATAAGCTGCCAGCTGGTTCTAAAGGGACTAAGTTGGCAGCTTTATTTGACCCATGTACATAATGTAATTTATTTCATGTACATCTTAAGTGCTTATATATATATGAACGTTTCCTCATGCATTTCCCTGCAAGAGAATGTATGAGTTACTGCAGTCCATTATATCCAATATAGCAACTGTACTCACAGAGCTGCAACTTACAACCAATCAACGTACACTTGAAATAATGGGGTGCATTAACTCATGTGTTCTCTTGCAGTGGAACACATATAAAATCCACCGCAAGGGAATGCAGGAAGAAATGCTCCTCTCTTAGGGCAAGTGACAATCGAAGATTTATTATTGAACTAAAAAATGACTTGATGTTTTCCTGAATTAGCTTCATATTGCTTAAAGATTTATGAGTTTATAATCTAGTATAACCTTCTATTTACCATTGCACAGAAAACTCCTTGCAGCCTCTACTGCTTCCTGGATAAAAGCCCCTTTTGGTCCCTGGAGTGAATATAGTCACAGCTAAAAGACAAAATTAGGAGCTGCACGCACTTATTATACAGTGTGGTTAACCCATTTATTGTGAGCTACAGAGTGTGACAAAATAGATAACATTTTGAGGGGGGGATAACTCTCCCTTTGTCAGAGATTGTCACACTCTGTCGCTCATAATAAAAAGCATAATTTGTGTGTGCAGCTCCTAATTTTGTCTTTTTGCAAGTCTGTGGCTGATGCTGTGCCAGGCATGCAGGGAGCATTAGCACCACTATAATCATGCCACTGAGCTGTGAGCTGCTATTCTCACTACTGTCACAGTTAAATCACCATAGGGTTGCCACCTCTGCTGGCTTATATCTCCAGGCAGGGGGCAGGCGGTGAAGTCACAGGGGCGGGGCTATGACGCAGCAATTGCGTCAATCTCAGTGAGCCCTGCCCCATTTTCCTAATTTGGAAAACTGGGATGGAGGTTTTGACCAAAAAAACGGGCTGTCCGCGTCAAAACTGGACAGGTGGCAGGGCAACAGTCCATTATATTTTAATTACTTTGATACACTTTCAATTTTTGGTGCTACTGTTCCTTTAAGGAAAAATGAAACTATGTTCATCTCATGTTCATGTTCACAACCCAGAATAGTCTTGTACTTTTTCTTGCACATCCCAGCTTGGCCTAAACTAAATTTCTCAGCTCTTATGAAGAGACTGGGGGTTTTCTTATGACCAATAACCTTGGCACATATCATTAGGAAATAAGCTGATTAAAAGCAGTTAATTCAGCGCCGAGTAATCTACAACCCACTAGATGTTGCTGAACTACCATTCGCAGCAACCCCAGAGAAACTAAAGCTGTCTATGGCAAACGTAGTCCACGTCCCTTAGGAGGGCCACATATTGTGTATATCCCTAAATTAAACTATAATATGGGTGAGAGAAGGCCAGTGAAATCAGTGGGATTCCAGCTACTGATTGTAAGATTGTCATTTGACAGATTACTACATCAGGCAATAGAATATATATCATTATATTAACATGCCCCTTTTGACATGAGCACTATCAATTGGGTTATGTAGAAAAGGTGCATAAGCACTATCTGAACTGCCAAAAAGAAATATAAAGGTATTTTTTTTTCAAACATAGACATACCTGATTCCACAGAAAGGAAACAATTATAGTCCCTGCCTATCTTTAGGCTCACAGTGTAATGATGCCCCTCCTTCAGTTTTTCCATTGTGAAGCAGGCCCTGACTGAGATTCAAAATAGAGGCGCAAACACCCACAGCCCAATAAATAGTGTTAGTCTATTGAATCTTACAGGTTACAGTATTTTCCAAAATCCACAGATTGCCACTCTGGGCTTGTTTTAAAGAAATGGAATCTGGGAAATAACGTCCCCCCTGCTTTTCACAGAATCTCTGCACCACCCACTATAAAAAAAGAATCAGAGTAACTTCAAGTCCTAGGGTTTATCTTTCAAAATGAAATACGTTTCTGGGAGGAGCAGGGCCGGAAATAGGGGTAGGCAGGAGAGGCATGTGCAACTACAGTATGTGCGACTACAAGTAAATGGAATACCTGGGACACAAGATCTTCCAAAGGAGACTAGCCCCTGTATTTACTATGCCTATGTATCTAGTTGTAAGGGGCTTTTCCCTTATTGCTGAACATTAATGAAAATTCCGGAGGCTTGGGGGTTCACATGGAAAATTTGGTTACTTATACAACCTATGTGCCACTAGTCAGATACACATAACTGGCTAAGTGAAATTGGGGTCCTTTGTGTGCATGGGGGGGGGGGGGCATTGCCGATTATTCCTTGCCAAAACCTTGCCATTCTGTGTCAATCAATCTATGACAGCTGTAAGCTACTGTACATTAGATACTGATAGTTTTTCAACAGATGTAAGGTCATTGGTTGGAAAGTCTTATTCTGTTTAAGAAAATGTGGCCCAATATAGTTTAAACCAGGGGTGGGCAAACTTTTTGGCTCACGGGCCACATTTACTTACCCCTGGGCCAGGGCGGGCAGGGCCAGGCCAGCGTTACGCCCCCTTAGTCTGTTTAATTCCGGCCCGCCAATGACACCAAGTCTCGCGTGATGAGACTTGGCGGCGGCGGCGGCGGCGGGCCGGATTCAAAAGGCCAAGGGGCCGGATGTGGCCTGCGGGCCGTAGTTTGCCCACCCCTGGTTTAAACACTGCAAGAAGAACTGGCTATAAATCATAGAAAAGGGTAACAGCTGGGTCACACAATGGTAGACATAGGGACATTGGAGAATTCATTTAATTACAAAGGTGAACTGTGGACATCTGCTGTAACCCACAGCAACCATTCAGATATGTGCATTGATTATTCAAACAGCGCTACAATCAAAGTATGTTGATAATTGGCTAGTGAGGATGTCACTTATGATGTCTCTTTTTCAGTTACTAATATATGTGGTACATGGGCCGGATGTTAATTACCATGTCGTTTATGTCCAAAGTTTGCACAAGAGTTGAACAGACCTATAGATATTACAGTATTATTTTGATACATTCTGGCTCCAAACAAAGGTTGAAACCTCGAGTTTACATACCCTGATTTTAAGTTTTTTTGTGCTCCCACCAATCTATAATGAATAATGTATTTCCCTAATTTTACAAATTTGATGCCATTGTTTTATGGTTCCCTGAAAAATGTAAAATATGGGTTCTACTGTATTTTTCTAAATATGTCGTAGGGTTAATTTCCTTTTTGCTCCTGACGGCTCTTTCACCTTTTGCGCTGGATGTTATAGATCTTATAGATCTCATAGCTCAACACAGACATGGAACTATTCCCTGTCTGTGCCCTGCCTAATATGGTTATCATACCTGACAGTCAAAAGGCAATACCTAGTGCCCATAAGGAGGGCAGAGAGGAAGTGCAGAATCAGATAAAAATATATATCTGTGGTGCTCTTAATAAGGATATTTGTAATTGAGTTGCTAATTACAGCAGTTTAAGAAATGTAAGCCTGGTGTTTCTTACACATATATGTTCTGAATCCACATTACTGCTAACAATAAGTATAAATGTTGTAAAGTCCAAGGGTAACAAATATAAGACTATGAATCCTCTCCATACTGTGTCACAAGTGCATTACAAGTGTACATGATTTACACAATATTTTCATCACCAAACAATAAAGTCAAGAGACATAATGACGTTGGTTCCCTGCAGGCTACTAAATGACGCACTGGATAACTGACAGCTTTATGCATTTTATATGGATGTCTTCAACTCAGCAGCAAACCAGCGTTTCCTTTATATTACTTGCACCAAAGAATATGCAACACTAAAAGCAATCCACTGAACAGGTACAGGGAGAAGAGGAATTTTACAATTATAGAAGCATCTGTTCCAACACCATACATATCTGGCATCCTTCCTTGAGACTTACTACACTTGACCACCTCCGTATGGACACAAATATTAGAAATATTTGCAAAATAAATGATTTCACATTCAAAATATCATTGAGGATAATTCCAAGGTAATAGTTGATTACAAAGTAGACAGATGAAAGTGCATAGAGTTTAAGGATATTACTATAATCTTGACTCATGCATTGCTAAAAAAAACTGTAACTGAGGTTCATTAGTCTGGGGTAAATAATTAATAGGAAACATTGTTCTAGGCTGATTGAATTGGCCAGGAGGTGGTGCCTTAACAGTGGATATGTAATGAGGAGCTTTGAAGGAAGAAGGGAAAGCTCATATTTTATGCATGGCTTAAAGGATGCCAAGATGATGTTGAGAATGGCACATATAATAGATTGTAGTGGATGAAGATAAGATTTAGAAGACCAGAAAGTAGCTGTTTGCAATGAGAGTATAAAGCCCTGAATATTTAAATATATAGTTTGTATGTGTCTAATGTAAATAGAAGATTAATGTGTAGTGATTTTTACTCTTTTTTTCTTGGGGTTGTTAGAGGCAAACATTTAAAGCTCTGCTTACATAAATCCAGTAAGAAAATGCCATAGTTGAAAAATGGGTGTGGTCTGCCATTGATCAAGTGTGTGAATAAATGAATTTTTCCATGGTAAAGATATCTGTCTAATTATCTGTACAGCATGGTTACCACAAATCTGCAACAGTATTGGTATTATCCTGTACTATGTCCAATTCAGTAAAAAGAAACTGTAGTATATATAGTGGCCCTATTTTATAGGATAGGCAGAGATCTTTGATATTTTTGTAAAAGCTGCAGCATTGTGCTATAGTAAGTATTTCTTTGCTGTTGGACACTTGTTATTCCAAAGCCATTTGTATTAAAAAGAAAAAAAAACTATGCTTCTACATACACCTTTTTTCACCATGAACAAAATAAATAGATCTAATGCTGAAATTATATTCTGCCTATTCTTTTAGCTAAAAAAAATGCATAGTAAGTAACCATTAATTGGCTGAGTTAGTTTAAATAGCCATAATGCCCTCTTAACCTTTTGCTGTAACTGTTTTGTCAACTTTCAGCTAAGAAAAGTGCATTATGCAAGGGGATTGCTGTATCTATACACTAATACTCCAATTATCTACCTTTCAAGGACCAAACATTGAGTAGCTTCAAATTTCCCATTTACCATGTTTATCTTAAGAAATAAATCAGTCTAAGGGACCATTATCGGCAGCTACAATCGGCCCGTGTATGGCCACCTTTAGGTAAGAACCCACAGAGTGGTTCAGTCGCCTGCGATAGATCTCTGCTATGGCGACTAACAGCTCCAAAATGGCTTTCCACTGGCAACAATAGGAGTCGGGGGTGGAAAGTCCTTTGCATCGCTTCATTTTCTGAAGTCACACAAAGCTGCCTGCAGAAGGAAACTTTGCACGACTTCAGAATACTGAAGCGATGCAAAGGACTTTCCATTGGCAACTCCTATTATTACTGGTGGAAAGCCATTTCAGAGTGGAAGTTGCCCGCAATAGCAGAGGTCTATCGCGAGTGACTGAACAGCTGTGTGGGTTCATACCCTTAGGGCCGTGACAGACAGGGAGATTAGTCGCCCGTGACAAACCTCCCTTGTCGCAGGCGACTAATATCCCCGAAATGCCATCCCACCGGGTAGAATGTAAATCACGGGTGGGATGGCATACGTGGCTCCGAGAGGAAACTTTGGCGATTTCGGTGTCGCGTATGCAATCTCACCGCCGGTGGGATGGCATTTCGGAGAGCGACTAATCTCCCCGTCTGCCACAGCCCTTAAGGTAATAATGTTCAGTTAACACAAAAATTAGATAATCTAATGGATATGTTCTTTGATGTCACTGATGGCAGTGATATCAAAGAACGGGGAACCGGGGAAAGTAGTGAATTAGTAGTGAATTAGTAGTGAACTGCTTTTTAATGGCAACTGGTTCCATCAAAATTGTTTCTCTTTTAAAAATACTCTTTTTAAAATTCACTTTTCTTTGATTTTAAGTTTTGGCATTAAATAAGCTCCTTTGGAAAGATCTCAATATTTATATCTCCAGCTTTCTTACAGTAGCAAAAGTGATTCTCACTGAGAATGTCCTTTGGACTCTCAGGATGCTTCCACTGTACACTTGTGCTCTGCAGTGTACTAAAGGGATTAACACCTTGGTTCTGCCACCAAGCACATAAACATAATTCTTCTCCTGCTGTTCACATTTCTAGGCCAACTTACTGACATGATGTGCTTCTTTATGTCGTGAGTGATTGCATGTCAGATCACGCAGCACACAGGTTGGGGACATCATGTTGACACAGAAATGGAAAGATGGCAGAAGAAGGCACAGAGAACAGTGTTGGGCATCCTGAAACAACAGGTTTAATATTCTTCAGTGACAAACACATTAATGCAGTGCAGGCACCCCAACAGAACACAGAGCAGGCAGGAGACTCAATGAAGAATTCTGGACTATCTGCACCAGGAAGCAGAAAAGACATCATTTTAAAAATGTACAGCACGCTAACATGAGTGCAAAATTGCCCAAAAGATACATATGCCTACACATTCCTTGCACTTGTGAGCACTGGTGAGTATTTGTGAGGAGCACCCATGCAGCTCCTATGCACAAATGCACTTATTGATGGTAGGGAACCCTGGAATAACCTTAAGCTTAGACATGGGGTAGTTCATGGTTCCACTAGCAAGTTGAGTTAATAGCCATTACTTACTGACTTGTAAGCACAAATGAAAGCCACAAATTAAGGAACTCACACAGTATTTAGAAAACATTTTGGCAAATATCTGCAGTGCCACTGATATTCTGTGAACAAACGCTGCATTTTAAGAGAAAATGGCTTTATTTTAAAAATGCTCTTTGAACCATGTGTTGCATTTATTAATGAGCATTATAATCTCCCCTGAGAGCATTTATCTAAACAAAATCACCTAAATATAATAAAATACACTACAAATGTGCTCAGTAAAGGACAGATAACACCATTAAAAAATTGCTGTTGGAGAGTTTAAGGGCAGTGGCACATGGGGAGACCAGTCAGGGAGTTAAATCTCTGCTAATCTCCTTAAAACACCTTCCCTCTGGCAATAAAGTGAATCAATAGTGGAAAGGCATACACCTGCGCAGGAAACTTGGGCAACTTTGGAAGACAAAGCACCAAATATACCAATGATTCACTTTATTGCCAGTTGGAAGGCATGTATTGGGGGTAGCTAAGATTTCAATGCAAGCGACTAATCTTCCCGTGTGCCACTGCCCTAAGGGTCATTTACAAAGACATAGAGCAGAAGTGCACCCCTAAGTGCTCATGCAGAGAGAAATTTCATTGCAGATAGAAAAATCTGGAGCGAGGTGCAGAGTGCAGTATGGGTGTGCACAGTCCTGTTGTGCTGTAAAGCAGAAAGTACAGGGCCTTGTTGCTGGCTGCATTTGTTGCTTTAATAACACAAACAAGTTGCTTTCTATTATTTGTTTTATATTAGTTTGCTAAAATGTTTAAACAAATTGCCAACCCTCTAAATCATTACAACGTTGAACATTATACATTTTCTCAGCAACTGAAACAGCTGCTTGACAACAGTCTCTACTTAATCTCAGGAAATAAGCTCAGTAGGGACTGAAACTTGGTGGTTAGAAATGTATTGACTAATGTATTAAAATGTAAAAATAATACAATATCAGTTATCTAGTCTATTGACTTGCTACAGGGAAATAAAAAAAGCAGAAACAAATTATTTCTTAAATGTTATGGTTGTTGTGGTGTAAAGCTTCTGTCAGGGAAAGGGGTTGAGATTGTGGAATAATTTGTAAATTAATTCAAGATGGTATATAGGGTAGTACAGTAAGGAAAGATGTGTTGTGCAAGGTGCTGTAAGTGCAGGATAGTCTGTATAGTAAGGGACTCCAGCTTTGGGGTAGTATGTTTAGTTTGGCAAATGACATAAGGAATGCAAGCTTCAGCTGTGGGATAGCGCTAAAGGCAAAGCTGTGTGAATAAAACTTATCAGAGCTATCCAGCCTGCAGCCTCCAGTCGAAGGGTTCTGAGTGGATGCTGGGAGTTTTCATTGAAAAATTGATAGAAAGCTGCAGGTTGTGCTGCTGCAAACTTATTCGAGATAGGTCTGGTTTAGCACTTTTTAAATAAAGAACATTCTGTTAATTATTGGTGAGAATGTTACAGAAGAAGATGCTGACAGGGTTTCAGATAACATCTAGCAATAGTCCTGAATGTTTCCAATGCTAGTGATGTAGGTTAAAGTAATTTATATGACAGGTAGGAGGGTAGTGGTAGAGGAACGTCCTTGGGCCTAAAAGCAAAGTCATTTTTATTGCCACCTAAACATTGAGGAATGTAACCTGTTTAACATTATTAGATAAAACCCATAAGGAAATCTGTATTCCTGATTCTTTAGGCAATGGCTGGGTCTGCTGCTACCTATTTCAAGTCCTTGGAAATTGAGTGATAGGATCCAGCTGAAATGAGGTGACAGATGGTTTCCATTATTGCAAAGGACAGGGCGTATAGCCAGGTACAGGCACAATGCTTGATGCCCATGTAATAAATAGGGAAAAAAGCAAAAATATAGGAAGGTTGGTATTTTTTATCAGAAAAGGTGGCAAACCTAGACAGGCACCCAGGCCATACCCACATCTTGCCTCTGGTTCCAAGATAGGAAATCTTTGAGCGCAAAGGAGGAGCGTACTTGCCCATTTTAACCCACACATGACCCAAACCCAAAATGGTCTCCCAAATGTCAACCTGCCTGACTCAAAGATAAACCTGCAGGTCCCACAGGTTTTAGGTCAACCAGCACCCTCGGGCCAAACGATCGAATTAGAACGAAGGGTATAGGCAACGTAAGTTCGGGGACCGCATCAACGAGCCGATGCGGTCCCCGATCCGACTAGATTTTTTAACCTGCCCGATCATTATCTGGCCGATCTCAGGCCAGATATTGGTCAGGCAGGCCCGTCAGTAGTGCCCATACACGGGGTGATTAGCTGCCAAATCGGTCTAAGGGACCGATATCGGCAGCTAGAATTGGCCCGTGTATGGGCACGTTAAGGATTTCAATAGATTCTCTAAGTTTCCCACTGCCCAGTTGCTAATGGAGCATTTTATCAAGTCATTGTGGTACAGGTATAGAAACTTGTATCCAGAATGCTTGGGACATAGAGTTTTCTGTGTAAGGGATCCAGCGCCAGGCCAAGCCGGCTGGATTGGCTCACCCCCCACGTATGCGCAAGTGAGTGAACGCACACGGGGTTGCAGGGGCCACTGGAGGGGGTGATTCGGTGGTGGGAGGGGATGGGCATGGAACTAGGGGTAAGTGAAAGGAGAGTCACCTGCCTGGTGCCCCACGCCATTGCACCCTAGGCAGGTGCCTCTGCCTGCCCCTAGTTACAGCCTGAAGGGATCTTTCTGTAATTTGGATCTCCATACCTTAAGTCTTCTAAAAAATAATTTAAATAAGATTTAATAGGATTATTTTGCCTCCAATAAGGGTTAATTATAGCTTAGTTATCATCACATACAAGGTACTGTTTTATTATTAAAGAGAAAAAGAAATTTATTTTAAAAAGTTTTACTTACTGTATTTGCTTATAATAAAGTCTATGGGAGATGGCCTTCCCGCAATTAGGAACTTTCTAGATAATGGGTTTCTGGATAACATATCCCATACCTGTAACTCAATTTTCATTAGTGTATGAAGCGCAAGTTTCAAGTTGGCTATTGACACCTATGAACGGCTTGAAGGTCAGTGTCAAAGGAGTCACACGTTTCATTCAAGATTAATAATTTTAAGTAAAATGTTTACTTTAAAACTGGGGAATAAGGCACCTTAGAACGAAAGATTCATTCACCTACTCCAATTTGCCACCTTATAGGTATATATATGGATATGCAGCTGGTATGCAGGATGTTTCACAGGGATCAAAGCCTGGATGGAGGCAAGCAGTGAACACATAAGATGTATACTTATCTAAAGTCATTGGCAGGTGTCAGGGGTGGATTCAGTTGTTCTGAAATAAATGGCATGCCATGAGTCTTATACCCAGCTCCCCCCTTATTGTGAATGTCTCCAGACTCCAATGTGCAAGTGTGACTCTTTAGTTGTCTGTTTGTATCATTTGCTACTACTCTGAGAGTGTACGGCTCTGCATTACCATTGCACTGTGACTGAGGGTGTAAGGGTAGGCATTTTCAATGAAGCTCAGCAAGCTGTATTTATACCCCTGCTGGATAGGCTTCAAACCATTTGTTCTTTAAGCATTTGCATGGTAATTTCAGAACCTTCAGGAGAGGAAAGCTGGATAAATAAAATTATTATTATTAGCAGGTACTGTTCAACAAAACAGCGGCGGAAAATGGAACACACACAGCATTAAATACCTTGTAGGTATGCATTCATTTAGTTTAATTCCCAAGTAGAATAAATCAATTCATCTCAGCTAAATGTGTGAAAGTACAGGTCTTTTTACTCACTGCAAGTCACCCATTTGTAGGTGTCTAGCAAGCTGCAACATGTCAATATGGGGAACACACAGGACGGCTCAGCTTTATTTATTGTGATGTACCAAGAAGAGCTTAAACACAGCCAGCACCAAGGGTCTTGTAGTCCAAACAATCTCAAGTGTATTGCATGTATTACCAACGTTTCGGCCTCCCTTTTTTTTTAGAAAAAGGTCCCAAAAGGGACTGAAACATCGGTTATACATGCAATACACTTGAGATTGTTTGGTCTACAAGACCCTTGGTGCTGGCTGTGTTTTATATATATATGTGTGTGTGTGTGTGTGTGTGTGTGAGATTTTCAGTCTCTCTTCTCAGCGCCAAAGAGTGTTTTCAGGCTTTAGACACTGTCAGCTTGTAAGTGTTGTAGAACTATATAGCAAGTCATAGTGGTGTGGCTACTGACAAAACATGGTTATGTCTTTTTTAAGATCTGATAATATTTCCACTCTGTAACTGTTCATCTAGATGTATTGCTCGTAGAGTGTACCATGTTATAGAATAGTTAAGTCTTAGCAACTATTCATTTTTTGCTTGGTTGCTAGGTTAAATTTGACCCTAGTAACTAGCTGCTGAAATTCCAAACTGGAGATCTACTACACGCAAATAATAAAAAATGAAGACCAATTGCAAATTGTCTCAGAATAACACTCTTTATCATACTAAAAGTCCTCCTTTAAAACTTCTTTAAATCAGTACTCTACATGCAGATTATATTAAAAACATGAAACATGAAGTCCTGCTAAGAAATCTCTGGAGCTCGTGAGCAGACTGGTGGGACACCAGTTGGACAGCAGCTAAAGTCCTTACATATTGAATAGAATTACTATATGCTTCTGACTATACACCAGCTTTGTGCAATGTAAGCGCTAGATCTTCAAAATTTTGACTGAACCCCTTTGGCCCCCAGCAGCTATTTTATTCCCCCTGAGTGACAACTAATGCAAGCACAGAGTTAGTCTTTTGCTGCCTGTGCTTGTAGCAGGGATACATTTACTGCTGCCTGGGTGCTATGTGTGAAGGTGCCTCACTGACAGATGGGAGGGGTGGGGGTTTGGCCAGATGCTGTTGCACGGGAGGCGTGGAAATCTGAACAGACATGCCAGTTAAATGCAATGCATGCTTTATACTGTACCCTATACCTTTCAGCTCTTATGTACATCCCTAAAATATCTACTGCAATTCAAATAGTTATAAACATGCAGATTTAGTCTTATTCTAAAAAAACCCCACAACATTATGTGTCAGTTAATCACATATTTGGTATTTTGGCAAAAGAGTTTGGGGACACAGGTGGTAGCTAGATATATTTGTATTATATATTCTACTTTAATTATATATATATATATATATATTGATCTGTGTATATGGGTACAACATGTTGTCTCTTTGTGTATGAATGTGTGTGTTATTATAATTGAAATTCACAATTGAAAAATGTAGCCCCCTTATTGAACTGAGAGCTAGTGTCCCTTGAATTATAGGTCCATGGTATCAGCTCACTGCAGTTGCCCCTAAGTTACCGAAGGTACACGTGAGGTCACAGAGCACCCTTGCATGAAGGAGAAAAGGTCAAGGAAGCGAACTGAGGGTGGGTCTTCCCTTGTTCACCCATGCTAGTTTATGAGCGTTGGGGGTTGCTTGCCATAGGCTCAGAGAACAGATTGGGGGTGGGTAGCTAGCTGTAAGAGTCTTTGCCTGTGATTGCTGTGCCTGCCTGTTTGTAGAATCTCCTACCACAAGGGGGTACACAGCACGAACAGAAGAAGTAAGCCTAGCTGCTTCTCAGAAAAGGAGGCGGGTGTAGGGGCTGAGAGTGTAGCATCCCATGCCTCTGTAGCACTGACACTGCCTGCCGAGGGACCCCCTGTGAGCTTTGCATCTGAGCCCTCCTCTGCCTCATCTCCACACAGAGGAAGAAGAGAGGCAGATTTTCCTGTGAAGCTCAGGTAAGGCAAAGAGAAGGGCTGGCTGGTTGGCAGATCTCCATTTCCAGAGAGCATCATAAGAGCACCTCATCTGTCTGACGAGTTCTCCTTTTTCCCTATTTCACAGGCAGCTTATTTTGCACAGGAAGCTGTAGCTGAAAAAAGAGAGGTCTTGGAAGGTGAGTGTTTGTGTAGTGCATTACGTGGATGTTTTTTCTTTAAATTACATCTCTTTGTAGGGCCCTTAGGACATAAGGAAGGGCAGCAGGGGTGGGGGGGGGGGGGGTAGCTCGCATCTGTCACTGAATTATCTCTTCTCAACAGATCCATATCCACATCCTTCTGCAAGCTCCCCTCCATGTATCAAGCAGTAAGGCATCTCCTATAGTGTAATCCCCAGTAATCACTCATACAGAGTCTGTCTGGCTGTCAGAGCAGGGTGAAAATAGGGTACCTCCAAACAAATCACAGTCTCCCCTTACGTCCATTATTACAAGATGGCCAAGCTTACATGTCTTCTTTTCCATTCCCTGCCTTTATCTTTCCTGTAGGATTTTCTCCTTCTCAGGTTCCACTATCTCCATCACTCCCTCCTGAAAGCGATAATGCCTGTGCACAAGTTGATGATGGCTTTTGTGCACCTCCCCCTTATATCCTTCCTCTGTTATTTCTGTAGAAATGAATCCCCTAGGTTTCAAGGACATGGGACCCAGAGAACAATTTATATTTTCAAGCATGCATGCATCAGCAAAGCAACAACTACAAAGCTGGAATTTCTACATGTACACTTATAAATACACCCATCTATATGGAAACCACAGGCACTGTGTGATTTTATCAGACACACAAATATGTGTATGTATTTGTGTATGGAAAACACTGTGTTATCTACATGAAATATACCATACAGCAGAAACTCTCTATTAGTGGAGAGATTATAGATTTATATGTAGGAAATTATATCCTTATAGTCACTATTAGCATTGATTTGTAGCACCCTTTACTGGTACTGACAATTTGTTTCATGGATGCCAAGAACAGACACGGTTCAATAATATTTTATTTAGTATAAAGCAGGATTGGTTGTATAACACATACATGTATGAATATACATTTTTGCACACATGAAGATTCACATACAGCAGGTTGCATGACTTATGAGATCATATCTGTTGATAGTATGTTTAATTTGATTTCAATACCTTATTTGCTCTCTTCCATTCCATCAGTCCTGGGGAAGCACTAATCAAATCTGAGTAGGGGTGGCGTCCTGTCTGAAAAGCAGGTCAGAGGGAGCTGCAGGGGCTGCAGCCTTGTGCCATCTTCCTGCTTCCTGTGCCTACCCTCCTAAGCTGCTGCCTCTCCCCCCTCTCTTTCTCCCTCTGCAGACTGCAACAGATCAGAATGGATGTGCTTATGAAAGGCTTGTCCAAAGCAAAGGAAGGTGTGGTGGCTGCAGCCGAAAAGACTAAGCAAGGGGTAGCGGAGGCTGCAGAGAAAACCAAGGAAGGTGTCCTATATGTGGGTAGGTATCTTATGTATGTGGAATTGCAGATAAAAAATCCCTTTGTTTTCTTTCATTATACATCCTTGGCAGGGTCTCTCAAACTTTTAAAGTGGCGGTTCATGAGAACACATTTATGTCATTGTTTATTGCATTGGTTTTTTTAGGAGAATTTAGTACACGCATTGGTACAGTATGTACTTCTGTAACTATTTTTACATTAACATGCCTATATGGGATGCACCAAATTGGTAATGTTTAGATTCGGACGAAGAACAAATCTTACCCAACTATATCGGATCCCTAATTTGTATATTAAAACTTGAGAAAAATGAAAAGATGTACATCTGTGAACAGAAACTGTCACTTTCAGTTGTCACATGACATCAAGGGTTTGGATTTGGTTGGGCAGAACACTAATAATTCAGTCGAATATAAATCCTGCAAAAAGTGCAGAGATATATTATAGTATGGCCTCATATGTGCAAGGTAAAATTGCACTGTGCAAATCATCATGGAAGTGTTGAACTATACTATTTCAAGTTGACTGGTTAACCCCACATAGGAGACAAGGGGGCTTATCTGCTGTTTTGGCAATCAGTCAAGATATGCTTTTGCCTGCACTCAGAATAACTGTCCACTTCTGTTTAGTCAAAAGATGTTGCCACTGCATGTGTGGAAATCTTAAGAAATTACTAATATACTATGACCATTGCCTAAAGAATCATTGCATTACTTGTAATGTAACAAATAATGCATAATAATGTAAATAAGGCATTTGAGGTAGGAGTTTGGATACAATAGAGATGAATGACATCATAAGACTTATTGATGATTTAAAATCCAGTGCAGAGTTCAGCAACAGTGGGCGGAAAGCAGCTCCATTCTTACTTGCAATAGGGCACAAGGTAAATACAATTCCTTTGCACACTGCTCCCTAACTTGTGCATCGCAATAATGTCTCAGATTGTGGCAGGAAGGGGGTTGTAGACCTGTGTTCCCTAGCTCATCCCTAATAAATACAGTACTGCCATAACAGGCAGCTATGAAATCATGGAGACAATTTAGGTCCATACACTCTATTCTGAAACTGTGGCCAGAGGCACTGGCAGGTGCAAAGTACAATAGAGATACTTGTTTGTACCTGCTTGTACTTTGCACCCTGCCCCACCATCAGTGATTAAAGGCCATTAAAAAAAATATCCCCCACTGGAGGTGCAGGATAAAGGGGAAGCAATACTATTTTAGCCAAAAATGCATTATGCTGCCCATACCAGGAGACAGCTTCCGGTGCAGGTGGCCATTTTGGGATTCGAAGAATGCAAATAATGAGGAAACTCCCAGCACTATCATTATGTGCATGTGTGTGAGATTACACACATGGCTGTAAGCACCATGAGCTCCCAAGGAGAATTTTTTGGCCAAAACAGTAATATTTCTCCCAACAAGGCTGCAGAGTGGAAAAAAAATTATGATATGATAGGCAAGGACTGTGTTACTGGGAGCTGTCCAGTGCTGAATATGTCTAGTGCTGTGCAAGAGTTTCCATGCTGTGGGTCTACTATTACCTGCTATGTTATGTTGTGAAGGCCAGAATACTAGTAATGTCATTTAAAGGGGTGTATGGAGATGTTAGGCTCGCTAGATACCATAAAAATCTTATGTGGGTTGGGGTACATTGCACCACAGGGTCTCTAGCATAAGTCAAGCCTATAAAGAAGCAGAAATTAACATTTTTAAATAGCTGTATTTAAAGGGAACTAGCATATTTAATAAAAACAAGATTACTTTGCATTTTAGGGGCTTGCCTACAAACAAAGCAGAGACCTTTCTGCCTTTTATTTACTCAGTAATCTGGGTTTTTTTTAGTGCCAGTCACGAGCAGGGAAAATACCACTTGCCTGATTCATTGCTTACTGATGTGTGTCATGTATAGAATATAGGCTATATCTGTGCTCCCAGAATTATGCACATACTGTATACCCTATTATTGCCAGGTTCCATGGGAGGCTGTTAGAACATTTATCATTTAAGCCATTTACACACCAGTCTTCCTAGGCCTTTGTTGCCTATAGTTAGATCTGAAGCAGCCAGCAGCTGTAGTGGCTATTAGGGTGAATGGAGGCCCAGTACATATGATAGGAGGCAGACTGTAATGAGCAGCAGGGAAGGGAGTGGGCCAGTTTCTGACTAATGCATCCTTACCTTAAATATACATGCAGTAGCCCACTGGCTACCTCCTAGCAATATATATTTTGCAGAGCTAAAAATGTTTTTTTATATTCTGCACATATTTACCAAACATGATAATTTTAGGAGAGATGTGAGCAATAATCTTAGTCAAAGACAAAAATGAATCATTCAAAATACAATGGCAGCATCTCAGAGAATAGGATGTTTCATTTGTTCAAGGGTCTTTCATATTCACCCAGCTTCCTATTTTGCACACTGGCAAGGGGAAGCTTTAAGTATTCCCCATGGTCCCATTCTTCTTCCCCCTTATGTTTCTGTGCTGCTAATTATAGGAAAGCTTAGGCCTCTTAGCGTGACCTCTGTCCTTGATACAATGTTTGTAATATCTTGAGAAACACAGTGAAAGGTGGGGCCTAGAGTGAGCCTTAGTAGTCTGCTCAGTGTCAATAAAAGAGGAAGATTTAGATAAGAATGGTGAAGATATTGATACAATCATACAGTGAAGTATTAGGTATAATATTAAATGTGCTTATAATAGCAAAATCTGTATCAAATGCTCACACTATTAAATGCCCACCCTACAGAAGAGAAACATTTTTCATTTAAAGAATTCACAAAACAGCCATGCATGCTAATTTTAAAATGAGCTGTTTGTGCAATTAAAATGACCAGGAACTGTCAGTTGTATTATTACAGCCTGCATGCTTGATGTAACAGTAAATTATTTCTTTGTGTAAAATTTTAATTAGTACAAGAGCCATACAATTTAGTAATTAAAAAATCTTACAATGCCTTTTTTCAAGTTCTAGAATAACAGAATAGAAGAATAGAATAATCTTTCAGCCATGTGGTCAGGATACAGCACAAGATATGAAGTATAAAAAGTATATTTGCCCTGTATTGCCTTCCTTCTGTACTTTATTGGTAATTCCACGTGAAAATGAATCAAAAACGTGTACAATATATTTCTGCTATTGTGATGAAAAATGTAACTTGAAAACAACATTTTTTTCAAGCATTCAAACACAGAGCAAATAAAGGTATCCATGCTTATCTTGGGTATATGTTTATAAAGGATGCTACCTGCAGCCTTTAAATAGTGCTAACTGTTCCAACATGATACCACACAATGCCCCTTGGTTACTAAGATAGCCAGTTCTGAGTGTATAGCTTTGATTGTGGTCTGCTGGCAAACTGGCAGCTGCCCTGTATACAAGGTTTACATTCTAACCCCTCATTGAGGCTGGTTTGTGCAGTTATACTGTATCAGAATCTGAAGAAGTATGACTAGAAATCAAACTCATTGACAAAGTAGTGATATGTATGACTGGAGTCTCTTTGTAGTTTGATTTGTGCTATTTTGAAATAAATGCCTGGCTTTCATAAATACCTGCTGTTTGCCATGTATGTGATGGAGTAATCCGAAATCAGCAGAGAAGTGATAGAATGTTTGTATTTTATATGAACAGTTCAGTAACTCAGAGCATCCAATTAGCAAGTAGTTATTTACTGGTCTAGTGCAGGGCTGTCCAACTGGTGGCCCGCGACCCCCCTCTGTGTGCCCCCCCCCCCCCCCGTCTGGCTGCTTTGATGGCTTACCTTTGTGTAAGCTTTAAATGGTATCAGTACTGAGATTAACTGGCACCCCGGCATTGCTCACATCTCAGATTCAGGCTGTAATCCCCCTGTATTGTTTAATCATGTAATCTCCTGTACTGTTCACACCTAAAAATGCCTTCATTGTTTTCCCCCTGCATTGTTCACACCTCAGGCTCAGGCTGTAATCACCCACATTGTTCACCTGTTCACACCTCAGACTGTGTCCCCTCAGATTCCCTGTGACACATCCAGCATTGTGTCTCTGTATGCTGCCCGTGTGTGCCATAGGGCAGGCATAGTATGGCACACATAGGCAGGGGAGGGCAAGCATAGTATGGCACACATAGGCAGGGGAGGGCAGGCATAGTATAGCACACATAGGCAGGGGAGGGCAGGCAGAGTATGGCACACACAGGCAGGGGAGGGCAAGCAGTACTCTGCCTGCTTTATGCCTCTCCTATGCTGCCTGTGTGTACCATACTCTGCCTTCCCTATGCTGCCCGTGTGTGCCATACTCTGCCTTTTCTTATGTTGCCTGTGAATGCCTGACTCTCCCTGCCCTGTGCTGCCTGTGGGAGGTGAACCTGGCAGGGGTTTGTTCTGGGAGTTTGTTAGCATTTGGAAATAGTCATTATATGGTCCCTAAGGTGTGTAATTATATGCTGGGGGTTGCTGTCTATCCACAGAAGGAGGCATATGGATTTAAGTGTATGTCTTACTATGACATAATATAATTCTTTCACATATGAATGAAGGGTGATATCCCTTCAGTGAGCACCAACCATTGGGTTTTTGCTGTGTTGCCACCATTAATGTGGGATGGTCTTAAAAGCTCTTGTGATAACATGGGTGTAGTTTGAAGTGGGTGCAGTTTAAAAAAGGGGAGTGGTCAAAACTGGTTTTCATTATCGGCCCTCCACCATGTAGGCCAGAAAAATTCCAGCCCTCGGTACCACAGAAGTTGGACTGCACTGGTCTAGTGCATTATATAGTAATGAAAGTAATAGGGTTGGTAATAGTTACTAGACTGGGAAAATATTGCCTGGGTTCTCTAAGATTGTGCTATGAATGACATTTGTGTTAAAAGCAATGTTTTGTTATGACCATTCTCTTTACTTCATTTCTAAATGATTTATCAGGCCATTATCTGTGGTATGGTGACCAGAGGCTTTTGAAGAAAAGACAAGTTTACATAAAATTTGATCCTAGATGAAACCCTTTTATTTTTCTTCAGTTGGCTCTTTGATAAACATAATATTTTTTTATATAAATGAATAGTGTCCACTGCTGTTCTTAGCTGGATAAGCAAAGCAAAGCCAGTTGCAATGTAAAACTGTTTCCCACACCCATCAGAACCCTGCATCTATCTCAGCTTTCTTTCACAAGAACCATTGGCCCAAGAAAAGTAAGCAAAGGGGACTCATTTACTAAGATACATACAGTACAAAGTGCAGTAAAAAGTATAGGAATCTTTTTTCCCTCAATACAAAGATTTTAACAAGAATATATTAACATGACCATGCCCTGATTTTCCCAATCCTGACCTCTTTTCACCCAGTCCACCAAACACCTCACCGTAGTGGAAGTCCAGTCCCCTGCTTCAACTGGGCCGCTGACAGGAGTCTTGTCTGTGCACCATTATGGGGGCCATACTTAAACATTTGTGATGGAAATTTAACCAGATGTGGGGCCTTCCAACCCCACTGTGCTACTTTGTCCTTTATGATCAGGTACAGGGGAGCGGGCCCTTATTCAAAAGTGCAGGTGGTGTTTCTGTATTATGGCATAATAGATTAACATTTCTTTTAATGTGCCATCTGTAGTTAGCAGTAGTAGACAAGATCTGCATAACCCAGCATTCTGTGTATACTCTTATCAAAAGAGAGACTGGTCTAATTGATTAGTTTCTACAGTCACCAAATCTGGCGTGACCCATTCACATCGTAGCTACATGTGTGAAATACAAATTAGAAAAGTTAATTAAACACAGATGTTTCCGTGCCTTGATCTCCAGGCAAAAATCTTCACCCTCTTGTCCCTGAGGGAAAGCCATTGATAGGCAATTCTCTGAACAGGATATTTGCTATTGATTCCTTGAGATGTGCAGCTGCTTTTTCCGGGATCAGATGAGTTAATCACAGTTTGTCTGGGTATTTCTTTATGTACAACTGCAATCATAGCCCTCTGGGGCTCCTGGATAAAATGTTCAGCCAAATTAAATGGTGGCGATCAGCAGCTATTATATGAGCTATCCATTATGCAGACAGGCAAGGGCAGTGCTTACTAAGGTTTGACTCACATCATATACTTGCAATAGGCTCATTATTTCCAGCCTCATATTCATCTGGGGCTTCAATGTCTGGGCCGCTATGCTCCTGCTGCTGCTGAATAATCTCCCATCTTCCTCAGCAGCTGGAGGTTGAGGTTAGAGATTTGTCATTTATGACAAATAGAGTTATATATATATATTACTTCACGCCTGGCACACCCTATAAAAATAGTCACAAATTTATTGTGAACACATTGCACAAAAAACAATCCGACGTTTCGGTCCTCAACAGGACCTTCCTCAAAATGGGTTAAGTATTTTTTGTGTATAATAAATTTGGCTGTGAACCCTGTGATATACATATTTTTTGCATTAAAGTGCAGATACTCCAAGGACTGATATATATATATATATATATATATAAGAATATTTTAAGGAAATGTTTCTTTACATAATGAGAAGTATATTAAACGCAAATAAGCTCGTAGGCAGGGAAGTGATTTGGGGGGGTCTTTTTTTTGCCAATTTTTCTCTTAAAGAGATACTGACACCAGAAATGAAACCTTTTTTTACATCTGTCATAACATTGTCTTTGCATGCTATTTATAATTTTGCCATAAAAGTATTTGTCAAAGCTTTTACATTCCCTATCTGATGCCCCATGTTCCTCTATGAGGGGGCAGCCATATTTGTCTGTTAGCATTAGAAGCTATAACTGACAGGCTGAGAAGGGACAGTCAGGCTGGCAAAACAGTCAGGTTTTGGGATTTCAAGTAACAATTACTTACAAAAGCAAGCCTATCAGCAACAAATGATCAACACGACCTATAGGCAACTTTTTATGTAGATTCATATTTTAAAAAGTAGTTTTTTCGTGTCAGTATCACTTTAATGCTGCACTATATCACAAATTCAAAAGAAGCAAAAATCATGTCCTCCACTTTATTTTTTCCTGCTATTACTTTCAGCACTGGTGGGTCTGGCCCTGTAATATCTGCATTCTGTTGTTTTTTATTTTGTTTTGTTTTAGGTTCCATGTACCCTTTTATAAAACCTTTGGAACCTGAAATATCTGCCAAGAGGAAAATTATACCTATAAACCAACTTACCCTTTTTTAATAACAGTCTATTATATAAATGCTGAGGTAGATCATGTAGTAAAGGAGTAGTATCAGCTATATGCCTTCAAGAATATTTTTTCAGAAAAGATGCAAACACCCAAACATTTTTAAACCTTTCAGTACAGTAAGAGGTCCATTGTTGGTATGTCTAGCCAACATTCTGTTGGTGGCACTACCATGTGTGTAGTTTATGATCTAGGTTTTACAAATGGTATTCTGAAGGTAATGTTGCTGTAAAACAAAAAAGGAGAATGTTATAAGTAAACCAAGATGTGTATGATTCTTGTTCCCAGTTGTTTGAGAAAGTTAGACTTCATATTGCAAGTCTGCCTGGTATTCTAAAACCCAGGAATTGGAACTTAGTAGTCCAAGCAATAAATAGTGAATCTGAAAAGTTGAAAAGTGTTATGATCTATGCTTTTAGGAAGATCTCTTTCTAAGAATAAGTGAATACCTTGTGTTGTGGTTGAATTACAAAAGGCACAAAAAGATGCTTGACTTTATGTTTTTTACTGTGTTTAGGAATCAAGACTAAGGTTGTGTGACCTATATATAAAAAAAATTGCAGTAGGGGTGCAATCTCTGGTTTCCATTAATTTTATATATTTAGCCATGTATTTTTGCATATATTTATGCATGTGTATATTCTTTTCTGCACCAGAAAACTTAAACTAAATATTTTCCTATAAGGCAGAATTTGGATATCTGGTATGCCATTAAGGGATATTTTCAATATACAAGATTAACCTGTTCCACGTGCTTTTATATAGCGTTCTAGACTTTAAGATCTACAAGGCAGGGATTCCCTCTTGTGCCAACTGTTAGCACTTAAACTTGAAAGTATGTTGTAGTTATTTGTATTTTGTTTTTTTTTTTATTGTATTCAACCCTTCTGTTCTTTTGTATATTGTTCTGCTTTACAGCACTGCTTACACTAGTAGCGTTATATAGATAAAAATATACATACAACCTTATTCTAAACCTCAATGTAATTCCACATGTTTGTTTCTGGTTAATCCTGCAGATTGGTGTTATATTCTTGTGATTGGCAGGAGCCAATATTTATATAGGCTTGATCCCTTTCATGTATATTTAAAGGTGTTACAGTTGTCTCTTGCCCAAGTATATGCCACACAGGCAAATGAATTGACTATTGTCTTGATCTGAAACCATGTACAGCATCCAGTACTGCAGGGTGTTGATTGTTGGGAGTTAGCCAGCCGGCTTGCTCAACAAGTAGATAACTGCTGTAGGCAATATCAGCTAAGGAAGCACAGTGTATATAAGGAAACTCTAGATTGTGTCAGCTATAAAAGTAAATGTCATAGAACCCTGGACATCTTGTAGTTTGTACAGTAGTTTGTGCAGCAAGGTACCTGTATGTTTTTTGGGGTTTTAGAGGAAACCAAGACTCAAGACAATTTCTGTTATCATCTTGCCCTATATTTGCCATTTAGCCCTAATATACTTGGTATAAAGACTCTACTTCCTACATCTGCTGCTCCATGGAGCAATGAGTTTGCTGTCTTTTATGGGGCTGTTATAATCTCTCAGAACAAATTCATCTTCAAGCAGCAGGTCCTTTAGAGAGCGTAGTTCTGATGTCAGCAAATTATAGTGAAAAGAAGTAATAAGAAATCTTACCTGCTCACCCTGGCACTCCAGGCAGTGAAACTTGGTGCACAAATGCCAGAGGGATTGGCACCCTCCCAAAATACAAGCAAAAAAAGTTAAGCACCGGCACTCAAGTTGAATCAAGCAGGGCAAGCCCTTGCAAATTTATTTGCGAACGTGCAAATTCTAGTGAGACAGTGATAAATCCTTCTTATTAACTGGGTTCACAGGTAGCTAACAAGAGATTTCAGCAGCAAAGAATGGTTTACTTCTTGATTCATCTGACAACGGAGCCCACTTCATTGACATGAACTCCAGTGTCAGACTGGGATGCCAGGTGCCCACCAGAAAACCTTAGAGAAATAGGGACTGACCATGACATAAGTCAAATGGTTAGAAGCAGGATCCTTCCCAACCCCACTCAATCTGTTGATATTTTGTTCCTATTCTGATGGGACGCTTTTGTTTTGTCTTCTTTTGTAGTGGACTGGGGAACTGCCCTGGAAACACCCCATTTGCTGCCAGATTATGATGTTTTGGATGTTATTGCACAGGAATTTTAGATAACATTTCTTTTCTGTATGTGTATATTTAATGCAAGAGGGAGCTGCTATATTGCTTTCTTTAAATGAGTCCATAGACAACAAAATAAAAAACACTTTCAAGTATGTCAAGGCAAGTAGTGATGAGCGAATCTGTCCAGTTTATCTGTCCATAAAATTTGCGAAACGGAAAGAAAATTCGCGAAACGCATTTGTCGCAAAAAATTTTTTGTCACCCGCGTCTATTTTTTGTGGCCCGCATCTATTTTTTTGTCGACCGCGCTCTTTTTGATGCACCCGCCCCCTTTTATGATGCAACCAATTTGATGCGCGACAACGAATTTTCACGGAAGCTTTGCAAAACAATTCGCCAATGACAAAATGCGGAAATTCTCTGCGAATCCATGCCTGGCGAAAAAATGTGTTCATCACTAAAGCCAAGTAATATGGCAACTTCCACATACAAATAAGACACAATTATACAAATGTTCGGTACACATAGTACTTATATTTATTTTCAGTTGAAAGAACAGTTAATAGAAAATTAATTCAGTTCATAAATGGTGAATATTTTCCCTTCAAGAGATGTTCCAGGGGAGAGAGAATTCTGTATTTTATGGTTTAGGAAATGTTATTAAAGTGAAATGATTTGCATGGTGGTTTGACAGGTGATTGGAGAGTCGGGCAGATGAATATTGCATTTAATACAAACTGCAGTAGTGACAGATGGAGAACGTAAGGGGTGGAAGGCTATAGTTATCTAAGTGTGGGTATGATCAGCTAGGGCATCTGAATATTTTAAGAACCAGAAGTCTAAGTGCTCCAGCAGTGATTGTGATGTAAATTGTGGCATCATATAGAAAAGAGACTGAACGCCAGGAATGCAATAGCAGGCCAATTATTCACAGATAAACATTTAAAAGTAAATCTAGAATATTGATTCTACTGATATTATTGGCAGTAAAGAGCAGTGGAAGCATGTAAGACACTCCCATCTGCTCACACTGAATATAAATGATCATTTTCTGAGCAAATGTACTATTAATAGCATGTTTGCCTTTAACCAGCTGGTTAATTCATTTGTAACTGCCATGTCCACACAGGTTGAATATTGAAAGGCAGATGGGTCTTTTAATATATGTTTTCTTGGAAATGGATGCCGACAGTTGTGTTCTGCATCCAAATGACCTTTGTGCTAATTTCTTTAGACTTTTAGACTGTTAATAAATTGCATATATTCCTGGAAGGACTGCAGCAAACAATTACAATTGCCCTTTGTGGTCAAAGCAACTTTAAGGTACCAGTGGGGCCAGGGAAAAGATTTCAAGCATGGACCCTCACTGCCCCAAGAAATTTGTGATAGAATAAACTTCAAGAACATGAATGTTAACATAATATGGCAAGCCATGAAGAAATGATAAGCAGTTGCTAAATTAGACATGACCCTAGGTGTTCCGCTATGGACCAACAACCATGGGAGCATATAAACAAGAAAATGGGGACACTCCAAGGTAATTAAATTAAAATAAGAAGCTGTAGAGCTCCTCCAGTTCATTAAAATATAGGCAAACTATTCAGAATGCTTCAAAAAGTTATACCAGATGAAAGGTCTACTGGTGGGCAGGGTCAGACTAGGGGGTTCCAGGCAGGGCCGCCATCAGAAATCACCAGGGGTTACATTCTGCAGGGCAGGTACCCCAGCATCCTCCAGTTGTCCTCCAGCTCACCCCAGCATCCTCCTGCTTCCTCCAGGGCCCCCCAAGCATCCTCCAGCTCCCCCAAGCATCCTCCTGCTCTGACACGCCCATTCCCACACCTTGTGTCTCAACCCTTTCTCCCTGTAGATTGTAAGCTCTTTTGGGCAGGGCTCTCTTCACCTCTTGTATCGGTTATTGATTGCTTTATATGTTACTCTGTATGTCCAATGTATGAAACCCACTTATTGTACAGCGCTGCGGAATATGTTGGCGCTTTATAAATAAATGTTAATAATAATAATAATAATAATAATCCTCCAGCTCCCCCCAGCATCCTCCTGCTTCCCCCAGGGCACCCCCAAGCAACCTCCTGCTCCCCCCTGCATCCTGCTGCTTCCCGCAGGGCCCCCCAAGCATCCTCCAGCTCCCCCCAGGGCACACCTCAGGCATCCTCCAGGTCCCCCCCACTATCCTCCTGCTTCCTCCAGCCGGATTCCCCTCCCCTGCTTCCTCCGGCTTGGGTGCCATCCTCCGCTATGTCCCGCGGCTCCCCGCTTCATCTGAGCTTTTATAAGGTTGCGCCTCGTACGTGTGACGTCAGTACGCACGGGCACAACCTTATAAAAGCGCAGATGCAGCGGGGAGCCACGGGAGATAGCGGAGGACGCCTGCAATGACAGGGCCTGGGCCTGATTGAAGGGGGCCCGAGCTAAGAAAACTCTAGTATGGCTGGGCCCTCTTTAAAGTTAAAAACGCCCGGGCCCGGGATGAGTGTCCCCCCTGTGCCCCCCTGATGGCGGCCCTGGGTGCAGGGCCCACCAGGGCTTCTGCTTTAGGGGCCCCTTCACCCCCCAATGGCCCCTGCCATGGCCTTCACACACCTCCCCACAGGGCCCCCACCTGTCTGCCCCCCTCCCCGAGCACATGGAAATGAAACTTACCTGCAGTGCATTGGGGGAGGGAGACCAGAGGATGGGTGGAGAGCCCACTGGGTTTTTTCCCGGTGCCCCGGCGGCCCAGTCCGACCCTGCTGGTGGGCTCCCAATCCTTGTAAACCCTGGACATATGTCCATTTTGCTAATTTATTAAAACACCCTTGTTTGAGGTCATAAATTGGCCCTCTACTATCTTAGTTATGGCATATGCCAATATTGATCACTAAAACTGGTAAATGAGAGCTAACACTATTTTTCCATTTGTGAAAATGAAAAATGCACATTGCGCCCCGACACAGCATAACCAGGATTGTAGCTTAGAGTGCTGGAGATTTATATAGCTTATTTCATTTTGTTTCTTTCCAAGGCAACAGTGGCAGCTACAGTAATATCATCATCCATTTCTTTTAGGTTCCCATTGGAGGCTGCTATGTAAATATAAACTAGGAGGAAAGTGTTTTGCTCCCTTAGGAGGTTATACAGTTTGTTTGCATGAAAATAAAATCTTAGGCTGTGGCATTTTTAGCCAAAGCATTTATTAATATCGCCAACAATTGCTGGATAATGTAAATGCAGTTTATTTAGTAGCTCCTGGGATGGAAGCATTATGCTGTTATATTACATAATTTGTTTTATAAAATTTGTGTGTTAAGATCAACGGTTGTTATTTAAACTCCATTTCTAGAAAATCCAGAGCAAATCAGCCCAGAGCATGGTAGTCTGTAAATAACAACAGTGCAATCAAGCAGCTTCCTCAGTGGTCTAAGGGCTCTGGCACACGGGGAGATTAGTCGTCCGCGGCAAAATCTCCCCGAGACTCGCGAGTCTTTTTCGGCAATTTCCCGAAATCGCCCCGCCGCGTCTGCCATCCCACCGGTGACTTACATGTTCGCCGGTGGGATGGCAGGGGAAGGCAACTCGGGAAGATTAGTAGCCCGCGAACAGGGAGTTTTGCCGCGGGCGACTAATCTCCCCGTGTGCCAGAGCCCTAAAAGAGAAGAAGCCATTCCTGCTGTTGTCTCTTCTGTTGGCCGGTGAGGTAATCATTACAGTAGCCCATGTCACTGGGAGAGCACAAAGCCACAATAAATTAATTCCCAATAAAATGTTTTTCTAAACAGGTTCTGTGGGTTAATATGGTTAATATGGTTTATTATGAAACAGGCATGGGGGGGGGCAGTTTCTTTAGAACAGCTTAGGGTTTAAAGTAACAGTAACCAAACAGTAACCAAAAAATGAAAGTGTATAAAAGTAACTAAAATATAATGTGCTGCTGCCCTGCACTGATAAAAGTTGTGTGTTTGCTTCAGAAAGTCTACTATAATTTATATAAATAAGCTGCTGTGTAGTATGGGGGCAGCCATTCGAAGGAGAAAAGGCACAGGCAAATAGCAGATAACAGATAAAACACTATTGTATTCTACAGAACTTGTCTGTTATCTGCTATGTAACCTGTGCCTTTTCTCCTTTTTTCCAGCTTGAATGGCTGCCCCCGTGGCTACACAGCAGCTTATTATATAAATTATAGTAGTGTTACTGTAGCAAACACACCAGTTTTACCAGTGCAGGGCAACAGTGCATTCTATTTTTATTACTTTAAAGCTCTTTTATTTGTTGGTGTTACTGTTCCTTTAAAGCAAGGTGCACTTATATCACCACTGACTGTTGACTATGGTTTTCTGTCCAGACCTCAGTCAGACCTTTAGCAATGGCCTATAAAAACCGAGCTCACATGTACCAGCAGCTTTACAGGTTACAGGTGATGCACAGTTATTAGGGTTATTATGGGGCAGGTGCAGGTGACAGCCCTCACCCGTACTCCAGAATTGCAGAGCCCAAGCATTTGGATCACGGATGAATCTGTAAAGGTATTAAGCCTATTTATACCTTGGTATTATCTTCCTGTTACCTTTTCTTAAAAAATCTTTATTGAGGTCAGTCTTACCATCATTATTAAGCAACAATAAAAATAACATAATTTGTTTGCCACTTCTGGTTATACACAATTTTCATGGTACACTATGGCAGTGCAACCATTGTTGCAGTGCCATTCATTCAAATATGCTAGGAATGAGTGTACTGTACACAAAGGGAGCCAAACCTTTATGTAAATATAATATGAACCATACCAATAAATTGTGCTGTTACCCTTTAAAACAGGTCTGTCTGGAGGCCTGCAAAGCTGATGTGCCCTCCCCAAGGGATTTTTGCTTCATCAGCTTTCCAGCTGGAAACCCCAGTTACTTGGTTCTCCCTAGGGGGCACAGTATCACAGTTTGAGAAGCACTGCTTGTTAGATATCCTTGACCTTCAGACTCAAGTGTACTTGCAGAAATTCTTGGAACAAAGTGCTTTCTCAGTGTGCAGTGAAAATAATCAACAATGTAACCTTAGCCTGAATGTGTGGGTCTTATTGCAATTCTTGCTGAATTAGAGGAGCACCAATGACAGAGCTACCGCTACTTTGAGCAATCCCAATTGATCTATCATTGAAAGCAAATCTTTTACTTATCTGGTTTAGCCATTCTATCTACTGTAGCATGACAAGATAAAACACAAACTAGAGATAAATTCATTCACTGAAATATGTAGAATGCTAAGTGAAAATGTGGTTTTCTCGCAATTATGAGGGGGGGTTTACTTGTAATTAAATTACAGTACTGTGTAGGTAGTGGAATACTGAGACAATTGGTAAATGGTCTTTATTTTTCTTCTTTATGGTTTTGCATTACATAATTTTCTGCACGTCTTGCTGGCCTAAAGACAAATCTTAATTTCTCTTTTTTTTCCATTGCAAAGTCTTTAATCAGTGTTTAACTCTGTATTGAGTGACTATCCCAAATGCACATGCAGTTGGAATAAGTATCTATTCTTCAAGCTAAGGGACATCCAAGGGGACATTCGCTTATGACCCACAGACACAGGCAGTGCCATATCCATGGGAAAGGTGCAGGTCTTTCACACAATGCATATTATTATTTAAATAATGCACTATAAATGAACAGGATATCAAAACCAACACTAAAATATTGTTCTTTCTTTATCTTAGGAAGCAAAACCCGAGATGGAGTGGTGCAAGGAGTGGCTTCAGGTCAGTGTTACCCACTTTCAAAGCTGTGTTGTTACTGTTGCTGCAAAGGATTCTCTAATCTGTATGACACACATCCTCAGCCTTGGGGCATTCTGGGAGGGGAAGCCAGCTTCACTTATAATAGGATCAAGAGCTAAAGGGTGACTAGGGTCTCCCATCATGAGATAATGTATTTAATGCAAATAGCTGCTGCTCATCTTGTGCTTGTTTGTATCATAAAACATGCAAGAAACAAGTGCAGATACATATCATTGTCAGGGAAGGATGGCTCTTGGTACACTTTTTCCACAGTAATTATTAGGCTTACTTAGGGAGGTAATGGTAGAGATACTAATACTACTAATGCTTTTTTTATATGTCTGGTTAGAGCAGAATCTGATTGCCTTCAGTCATTGCCTCCTTAATTTATACCATAGGCAGGAGAGTGTGGAACAAAGAGTAAGTCTGAGCAGCCCTAGCCTTTGGACAATAGATGAAGATAAATGACTGCATTAGAGAGAAATACAGTAAAAAAGGGAAAGATCTACATTATGTACCTAGGCAGGCCGTAACAAAGTTATCGTACTTAAATTGATCCTTGCTTTGTAACTCAGGGTCCTAGTGATTAGTGTATGCAACATACAATTATTCAGAAAGAAATATATATTTATAGGTATATTATTGCCTATAAAAAAAATTCTTCTTAACAGAAACAAAATATTGTTTCTTAAGTAACCTTGGTATGGTGGTGTGTATGAGGATATATATGCATATGTGTGTATGTACTGTATATAGGCCAAAATAACAAATGATTCCAGTCACAAATGATCCCAGCCTGTAACCATACCTCTCAATTCAGTTAAGTATATCCTTAAATGATTCTGAAACTCCTAAGTTATTAAGGTAATTATGTGCACCAGTGGTTAAAAAGAAGGACATTAGAGGGGCCATCTGCCAAATGCAAAAATGCAGCCCTTGGTGCTTATTCTCAGAGCACTTGCTCCTGGATCTTTGATGCACACTGTACCTCATGCTGCAGAACGATGCTTGCAGGCATGTAGTTAATAGGGGGCACATTTAAAGCCTGCACCCACTGGTGCTTCTTAACTTGCTTATCTGAAGTGCAGGTCATTGTCCTCCATTTGGCAGTGTAAGTACCTCAACCATCAGATGTTTACCCATGGGTCAGGGTGAAAAGTGTGAAACCATTGTGGCTTGCACCTGTTTTTGCCCTTTACACCTTGCCACATGCATAATAAATGACCCATTCGATGTTACTGAAGCGTTCCTTATCCATTTACAGACATGAGAATATAAGGGGTCACACATGACCTCCTAGGCAATGTGCAAAGTGCTAACCCTGTCTTCAAGAATCATCTCAGCTCCTGCAGCCGCCCTGAAGCTTATAATGCTGACTGCGCTTCCCCTGCAATACCTAAAAGTAAAAGTAAAACAAGCTCCATAGTCTGAATCATAAAGACGGTGTACATATTTAGAATTTCAAATGGTGAATAAGAGGAGTGGGAATTTTTTTTGCAAACCTTGGAGTTTTTACATGCCATAATCACTTTAAAGTGGACCTGTCACCCAGACATAAAAATCTGTATAATAAAAATCCTGTTCAAATTAAACATGAAACCCAAATTCATTTTTATATTAACACATCCAAACCCATTATAAAGGCATTTAAAAATCCCAGCTGTCAATCATATATTGCTTGCCCCACCTCTATGCCTTAGGCATAGAGGCGGGGCAGACAATAACTTTAGCTTTCCATTCAGCACTTCCTAGATATCACTGCACATCTAACGTTTCCCCTCCCTCCTCCTCATCTGATTGTGTAACCAGTGCATGGGCATGGGTATCAGGTCCCCCATTCCGGCACAGAAACAAGATTTTGGCATGATACAAAGCTTGTCTTCATAACAGTGTCCACAAAATGGTGCCTGCCTGCTTGCTTTGATTGAGCAATTCCAAGACGGAAGGAAACAAGATTTATATTATTTATATAGAGTAAGTAAAGTTTATTTTGCTCAACTAACAATATAGAAAATAATTTGGACTTATTTCTTAGGGTGACAGGTCCACTTTAAGCAATAAGAACAAGGTTAATACCTTTTATTTGTTTGTTTATTTTTTTATACATGTTCCTGATAAAAAAACATGACACCGTGACAGTTTAGCTCCAGCCATGAAAGTCATAATGAATAGGTAAATAGCCCCATAATGTCAGCTTCACTTACAATCCTACCCCATTTAGGCTCACTGTGATAGAGTGGCTTAGATTTTTGGCACAATCATTCAACTGACTTTGGTCAACTGCACGTAGACCATTTGCCTGTAGTGTAACTTGGATGCAAATATTCAGGTTGTTACAGCAAGCCTTACATTCACAGGATTCTACAGGTCAAATGTTATTATAAATTTGCAATCCAGCATGATTCAGCCAGTCATACAGAAGTTGTATAATGTGTCCATGGGCTTTTCAGAATGTTCCCTAGCAACTGCTTGACTGCTTGGTTAAGATGAGTTTAGCTCTGTAGCCTTTATAACCTGTTCCAGGAGAAGCAGCTTTCCTGTAGCTGAAAATAGTAATAAAAAAGTTGCTGTTAAATTCTTCATGGGGGATTAGAGAATAACAGGTGAACGCATAGCAACCAGCAAACAAATAGCATTTACTGCCTACTGTCTGAAAGCAAACATATTATTGATTGTTGTGGGATACAAGACTTTGAGCAATTGTTGTGTATTTTATCCCAATCTGTGGATCTAGCCTCCCTATGTGAGGGGCTGGGCTGGAGCAGTGGGTGGAGGTGCCCAGCTGGAACACTATTAAGGTTATAATATAGGATGAAGGCTTATTGGCTTTCTTAGATACCTAAAGAAGGCCAGCATGAATGCTAGATATTTGAGGAGAAAGTATAGTACCTGAAATTCTTGTAACTATAACTAAATGGTAAAAAACTAAGTTTTGTTATATATTTGAAACCTAATTATGAGCTAAGGGAGTGGGACTTTACAAGTTTTGCTACCTCAAAGGGAGTTTGAACTGAAGAAGACCTGAAACAACCACTACACAGCCCAATAAAGTTTACAGTAGAAAGTGTGCCCTCAATAATGCTACTTTCTATAGCTTTATGAGCAAACCTATATTTGCAGAACTGTCACATTTTCTCTTGTTAAGGGTTGAGAGGGTTGTAGTTTAGCTGGACAGCAACGGGCTGGAGTTCCCTGATTTATATTATTTATCCTTTTCTCCAGTGGCTGAAAAGACCAAAGAGCAGGCATCTCAGCTTGGGGGAGCCGTCATGTCTGGGGCTGGCAACATTGCTGCAGCTACTGGACTGGTGAAGAAGGATGAGTTCCCTACAGACATCAAGGTGAGTGAAATGCGGATTTTGTGTAAATATGAATGAGTTTACATGTGAAACAGCTGTCTTCCTTACAAGATGAAATGGATATTCTTCATTTCTCAAGGTCCTAGAGACAAACAAATTCCTTGCCGCTCAGGTCCAGTATACATAAACATTGCCTCTGTTCATTGTTCATTGTTCAACAACTATTCAGTTCCACTAAAGACTTGTTATTGAATTGATCAAAAGGATAAGCAAACACATACATATTAGCCTCCAATGAAGTAGTTTATCTAACTACTTATTTCTCATAAACTGCCTTTTTGTGGCCTTTTTGCTGCCTTGTTGTGCTTTCCACACTGTGTTATGCATAGCAAATGCCCCCTAATATATTATTTATGGCAGGAAGGAGTTAAAAGCAAACTACACCCCCAAAATAAATAGTTAACAAACAGATAATGTATACCCTAAAAAGTGACCTATTAAAGAATTTTACCAATCTTAGGCTAATTTCCTAAATTAGGTAACTCCCGAAAAAAGCAAGTTGACAGCTTTGACTTGAGCGAGTGCTAGTTTCTAAATACTACCCAAAATATTCACCCATACAGCTACAGCCACACGGGGCTGATAATGGATGCAGAAACATAGCTATAGGGGTTGCAGACATGAGATGCATTTAAAGACCAAAATCTGCTCCATGTGTCTGTACCCAAGCCAATGTAGCACCAGCGGAGGTTGGTGGATAAGTTGAGCATCAACTCCGTGTGGCAGTAGCATGTCTCTCATATCCTGCATATAGAATTCTACATTGGTCCTTTAGCCCACAGTTTCTTTTTTCTTCTGTGGTAAAATGTTAAATTGTTTGTATCCTTTTTGATCTTCTGGCCTGGACGCAGGGCAAGAATTCTGTGCCGCGCACCCAGAGGCCGACGCCCTTTACCGCCACACCCCCAGAATCACACGCATGTGCATTGTTTGACTTACACCAGGAGCACAGGGGACACACGCCTAAATAGCAGTGCTCTGGATGTAAGCAACTTCATGTGCGGCTTGCCAGCATGCCACCCCTCAATTTGTGCTACCCTAGGCCTGGGCCTTTGTGGCCTTGCCACAAATCTGACCCTGCCAAGATGTGGTTACCCCTGTAGCTATAATTCTATTTCTATCAAATGAGTCTCACCAAGCGGCAGAATGCACAAACCAAAATGCATAGTTTTAGCCAGCTCAGTGCATGCCTTGAAGGCATACAAAGCATATGTGTATTGTGCTGTTTAGCTCATCTTAATAACCATTGTTTAACTGTGTAATGCTGTTAGCACTTTGGGGCTTGCTCAATTTCCAGCTCAGCTATTGCCCCTCTACTGACCTATATGGTAATTCTCTGGACCATGCCCATGCATTCACACAACATGCTGTTATAGCTCAAAAAATGTGCAACAACAGGCTGCGGGCTGATGCAATTTACATAAATGGAGTGGCAACTAACACATTTTGTCTGTTTCAACCAATGAACCCAGAAATCAAGTGATATCAATGCAGCCCATCAAACAAGATTTTACAGTGAAAAGTCTTTTTTCTTATTAAATATTGGTCCTGATTCCATGAAATCACACAATGACACTGTCAGCTGAATATCCAAGGGTTCAGTTTTTTGTAGGAAGCAGAATACAAATGCTTCCCTTGCCCTAATAACCTTGTTTTATTCAAGGTAGAAGCCTTTGTTATTTAGATGTTTTGACTGCAGAGCAGTATTGTTTTACCAGCGCACTGATTTTTTTAAGCAAGGTTTGATGGCAGCTCTTGTGGCTTAGGACTGAACCCACTAGGTTCCTTAAAGACAGGTATAAAAAATACATCTTCTGGAAACCATTTCCATAGCAGCTGGATCAGATAACAAAGCCTGGAGAGCAATGGGTTAGAGAAATGAAGTGGAAAGAATATAGAGATAATAAGAGGGCAATGTGCCGGACAGGGCAAGCTGCATGCCCCCTGCTTGTGCACAGTGAGAGATCTTGGAGTACAAAGGCAGCTCTCAGAGACAATGAGGGGACCGTTTCCAGCTTAGCTTATAAATAGCAACAGCTGAGAAAATGAGGCCACAGCTTATGCTGCTTGGATGAAAACAAGTAAGAGCGGAAGGCAGCGTGTAGCACTCTGTAGTGATTGGAGGGACTAAGCATGCCCCCCTCACCCCAGGTCCCCTTTTGATCCTGTAAATCCCTCTGTACATGTGACCCATACATACATCTGGGTGACCGTCTTCCCTGTCGTTGCTGATTACAATCATTTTACACGACTTAAGGGCGATTTGCTTTCCCTGCTATATGAAGTGATTGTCTATTGTGTGCAGAGGAATAGAGCAGGTATAATGCCTCTCCGGCCCATATGTAACTGCTGCATAGCTGCACTAATATTGTAGTGACTAAATGATATTTTTTTTTTAACAAGTGTTATCATGCAAGCCACCATTTTGGCAGGGAGTGTGCCTGATGCTGTGACCATGTATGCAAGAGACAATATGGCCGCTGTGCAGGGCCTGTGTTCATGATCACAGAGTGTGCTTAGAAGGTGTGAAATTTAACCATGCATCTGATTAGCACTTTTTTCTAAGCTAGGTGTAGCTAGGTTAGTGACATCTCTCCAGGGAGTTCTTCTCAGGATCTTATTTCTCAGAGCATTAACCCCTGTACTGCTTGAATTAAATTACAGCCTATTTGTGGAACCTATACCTTTTGTGTTAGTGCCAGGGACATGAATTTAGGGTTGATAATAGCTGTCAAAATGGTGATTAGTCAGGAAATGTTACCAATACCATATAATGGACCAATAACACAACCTGCTTTCACAAAGATCTTCAGTTTTTGCATGTTAAACAGTAACTGCCAGGGTCCATGTTGGTACATTATATATTTACCATCAGTCCTGACACTAGACATTCTCTGTGCAGCTGTTATTATTTCACTTCTCTGCAATCTCTACTAACAACTAGCATATAATCCCTCTCTGATTCTTGTTTCCTAACAAATTGCCAGCTACATTATTTAGTGTTGATGGAGGCAAGCGTGTGGCACATTGCAGTAAATCTAGTATGGCCTCAAATACCTTGTGGATAATGGCAATATTACAGCCTATGTTAACCCAATGCATGAAGTGCCTAACACATGTTTTTGTTACATTTTCCAGCTTTTAGTTACCATTTGCTGCTCTCAACTTCCTCTCCTCTTATATCCTCTCACCTTAAATACATGTATATTGTTTGAGAAAAGGGATTGTTTTGGCCCCATAAACCTATGTTTTGCCAGTTTGGTTACAGGGATTAAAAAGCCTACCAATTGCTTCGCCAAAAGCTTGAATGGGTCAGATGAAAACCAGTAAATGCCTGTTTGTAATGATTGATCAATGTTTATTTGAATTTATGAAATAGACAACCTCATATTTGTTGCTGTCTGTGTGTTCTATAGGGATGAGAGGGCAATGAAACAGGGCAATGAAACAAAATGGTTAACTGAAGTAACTGTGTCTGCCCCCAACAATGCTTGATAAATTTGCATTCACTCATTCAGATACTTGTTTCATGAGATTTACAGATTCCAGGACAGTAAGACACTGGCAGGGGTCTGGGTATTACACCGGCTTACAGGCAACATTTTCCATTAAGCTCTTTCTGTTGTGCGGATTTTATTCTATACTGTGCAGTTTTAGCTTGAGTTACACTGATGAGCAGAGATGGATAGAATACTCTGCTTTCACTGCAAGGAGGTCAGTTCTAATCTGAGAATCTAAGGATGTTATTGCTTAGGTGAAACCAGACCTGTAGTAATAAGTACCTCTAAAATTGGCTGACAAAACAACTTGGCTTGACAGGAACCATTCATACAGCCAATACATGCACATATACATGGACAGATTTTCCCATATTTTACACTATCAGCACAAAGGAATGTATCAAGCCTCTTTAATGTATTAAAAATACCAAATATACAGTACAAAGTATTTGTGTTGTGCAAACATAGATCCAGAAAGGAATTTATGCTACTGCCACATTCTAAGGTTTATTGAAAAGATTACTGTACTACAACAACATTAATAATATAACACATACCATAGAAGATTTGAGACCTCAGGCCCCCAATGAGCCCTGCTTCCAACAATATAAGAGATATGGCCATGTAGCCTTTAAGTAATGTAATGGCCATGTAACCTTTTAGTAATATCGAACTAGTGAATCCAAACAATAACCTTTTTGTTTGTTTTGTAGCCTGAAGAGGAGGCCCAGGAAGCCTTGGAAGAACCTGCAGCTGAGCCTCTCCTGGAACCTGAAGGAGAGAACTATGAAGAGGCCCCACAGGTGAGATAAATATGCAGCAAAAATCAAGGCCCACCTTAATATAAATGGTTATGAGAGGGACAAGCACATACTAAAGAGGCCATTCTAAAATAAATAATGAAATCAGCTAATATAACGTTCACCCCAATATGGACAGGGGCCCATACAGATGGGGCATTTCAGTGGATCTTGCGCTTTACACTTTGCACTAAATCCGATGCAGGCTGCAAAGCTTAGCTTTAAACCCTAAATATGCTGATTTTCTAACTACACTATGGCTGACTAGGAAAGCCAATTAAGATTGTAATGTGGCACTGTGATAAAAAGTTACAAAAATTAGCATCGCCTGTGGAAAATACTGATTTTATGCTTGGGAAATGCCCAACATATTGGCATCTTATACCCCTCGGCACTTCCTATCTTGTGTGTCTTAAACGCCGGTAAGCTAGGGGGTCTTACCAATACAGAACTGACAAATGCAGGCAGCACTTAATTCAAGAGGAAGGTGCAAATCTTAATAGTAAGATAATAATAGTCTTAAATTTACTCACATTTAGTAACCCATAGCAACTACTCAGATGTTTGTTTTCAAATAGCTGACCTGTAAATGCTACTTGCTGATTGGTTGCTATGGTTTTTAGGCAAGAAGCAAACTTAAGACCATTTATTACAAAACCCCCTAAGTGTGCTGCGGGGTGCAGTGTACAAAAAACTTGGTACTGTGCACCTTACATTAAGATGCTTGCAGTATAGATTCTCATTAGCTGTACCACAAAACTCATCTAGGTTCCACTGTGTCTCATCAAGAAGCCTGTTTTGCTCAGAGTAGTTATGCAGAAGAACTTTTACTTGATTTTATTTATGCTGGCCCATTAAACAGGTTTAATACCTGATATATAGGTAAGGTAGATAGATAGGTTATGACATGTTGGCATGGTTACCTGCAGTCAACTAAGTCAACTAACCCCATATCATTAGGATGATAATGATCCAGTCCTGGATTTTGTTAAACATATTTTTTCTTCATACTAAATGGTAACATGAAATAAAGTCTTATAGTTCCTGGGATAGATCATAAACACCCCGAATATGTCTCTGTATTAGGGTTTGTCTGGCTTTCAGCCACGCACAGATTGTCTTATCAAAACTACCTGCCCATTTCCAGAAGTCTAAAATCGCACAGGCATGTCCCATGATTGATATGTAATTTGGTCAATCATGGACTGCCACATTGTAGCCCCACTCAAAAATGTCATTGACCCACCCTCACACATCACTGGCCTTCCCTTGACATCACTAGCCCCACCTCTGATGTCACTAGCTCCACCCCACTGCCCAGATTGTGAAAGAAGCAAAGGTGGCAACCATACTCAATACCTGCTTTGCAGTACATGGTCACCAAGTCAAGGTCTGCAATTTTTTACTAAGATGTATATTAAAGTCCTAGAGCTCTGAATACAGATGAGTGGCTGAGCTTCAGCCACTAAATGAACAGCCTTCTGCTCCATTTAAATTGGCCTATGGCACATGTTTTGATGTCCACAGTGCTCTCAAGAAGAACCTCCAGTTAAAAAAAATGGTAAATGTCTGCCTGTGGCAGATTCTGGCATACAGAATACAAGAACACTCACAGCCACTATCTGATGTAGACAGAGCAGTGAAAGCGCTGATAGGACATTTTCACTGCTGTGATTCTACCTGAGAGACTCAAAAAACTATATGCACCATATCTCTAAGAACTTTGTTGTACACATACTTTGTTACACATATTCTCATAGCTTAACATCTCAGGGCTTAACATCTTAAGTACTACAACTAAATTAGTGTTTTGTTTTTTCTATTCGTGTTTTGGTAAGATGTGGATATGGCAGGCAATTTATGTGATATGTGTATATACACATTGTGCCTTTGTGTATGATCATTGTTATATCTCTTGAGTTTTTAAAATACCAAACGCCCCTAAACTGTTATATGTTTTAGCTACACACATTTGTACTTTGTATTTATGTGGTAGTGCATATTTAGTGAATGGCCTGTAATGAATCTACATTTAATAAATTAGTATTACATCTTTGGCTAGTTTGGAGTATTAGTGTGCCCAGTATTGCCAGTATCATTTTTCTATATGTCCTACCAAAACTTACCTAGCTGCTAGCTGCTCTTTTGTATAACCCCAAGAATCCTCAAACATTTACTATTCAGAGATTACCAAGACAGTAGTTCATCAAGAGCTGCAAAAGTACATGTTGTGAGATCTTTGTTGTGCTTTATGGGGATAAAATGAAGTTTTGTGTAATTAGTGAATGACATGTGTTACAATGGTACAACCCGACAGCTTGCCTAACTGTTTCACCAAAGTGCATATACTAATTTGATCTACAGCATTGCTGCAGAAATCACTTTGACATGTTATTTATTGTCAGAAAAGGTAGTGAGTGGCATAACTAGAAATTATGAGACTCAACAACAAAATCTTTTTAGGATGCCCTGTCCTCAAAACATTTGGTGAAGATGATCTATTTGCCAGCATATACTGATACTGTACATCAATCCACCTGCTCTTCTTCTTAGACATTAGCCCTGCCTTCTGTATTGTTACATCCCTAAGAGAAGCCCTTTACTTGTTGTTGATGGTTTAAGAAATAAAGTCCCCCACAGTGGTGCAGGTCGAAACCTCCAGCCATCTGCAGGCTCAACTAAAAATAGGAAAAGGCTTGTGAGCCTCCGCTGCCTTTTCATTACCTTCTCTCCCTCTGGTGGATATCAATGAAAGCTCAGACAAACCAAAGGCATCTCAGAAAGTGAAGCTGCAATTAATAAAAATGGTCTTTGCAAAATGTGACAATACTCATTCTTGCTGCTGTGTATGAGCCACACCAAAGTCTGGTCCTTGTCAGCCCATAGTACAATAGGTATTTGTAGATGTATTTTCCCCTGATGCTAAAAACTTTTCAAACGACTTTAAATGTAAAAAAGTTAATGTGTTTATTGAAATCATCCGGACCACTGTATAATTATATCACTGTATAATATATATCAATATACATAAATGATTTTTTTCTCTCTTCTCCAGGACGATTACCAGGAATATGAACCTGAAGCATAACAACCCAATATTTCGGGCCCCTCCACCAGCAACATCAGCACAAAGATAGCTATAATGAAAAAAAAAGATACAAATAAAGTTTCCCTTTCCTAAGCCCCCCTTTCAAAAGATGGATGAAGCCCACCTCCCTTTTCTCCTAAGAAGTGACTTCTTCCTTCAGTTCACCTGCAGAGAACCTCATGTGAAGTGATTTTATGTATGGTAACCCTTAGCGTTGAGTCATAGTCCAAGCAAAAATGGATGTTTAAAACAAAGAAAAAAAGAATCCCTTGATAATGTATGAAAATCATGAATGCATTGTTACTGTCTTTGCAGTCCTTTTGCCCCCAAGGAATTATTTCTGTTTCCCTCCCAGAGAATAATTGTTGGGGGTTCGGTGAATTTTGTGTCTCAGATTAATTTTGTAAACTGTTTTTGTTTTTATTTTTTGTTTAGATGTAATAGCTGACTCTGTGCCAGGGGGGCCTGCAACTCCCTGCAACCGACCCAGCTAATACTGCAGCGTGTCTACCTACATAAAATAAGCATGTTTTATCTTTTTATATACATATGGTGCACAAACACCACCAAAAAAAAAAGACTTTTCCGTTTAACTACTCGTTTGCCCAAAGTGGGCATTCGTGAAGTTTAAAGGAAAGCCAAAAAAAAATTTAGCTGTGGATGACTGACCTTTGACATAGTTAAATCAGTGTTATAATGTGAAAGTTCTCTCTTTTTTCGCTGTTGTTTTTTTTATACATATATACATATCTACAAATATATATCTGGTTTAACTTATTTGTGACCGTTCTGTAAAGCGGAGAGAAATCTGTGAGAATCCATACAGAATCTTTTGAATGTTCTTGTGTTCCAAATAATTTTGCAAAATGAATAAAAAAAGATTAACCAAACACGTGCTGAGGAAGGGTGGATTTTTAAAAACGCCAATGTGTTTTACTCATTTGAAACATATCTGCCAAATTGTAAAGAAAGTAGATTGCTAAATCAACTGTAAATTCCTTTTACCCCATATCAGAACAGCCTCTGGGGAATTGGTGGTGGGTAAGTACCTGGTAGTTTGAACCAGTTGGGTATTGCAATCGCCATAATCCAATCAGGGCTGTAGGTCATCATGGTCAGGCAGTTGGCACTGAGGAAAAAGCTGGTTCTAGAAATGAGAAGAACAGAGAGATAGCTCATTGGCGACACACAGGCTTTCCATCTGGACAATGGTAAGGCTTCCTAACTTAAAAAATAGGAAGAGTTGGATGTGGAAGGTGTAAAGAAGTGGGGTAAAGGCAGAAAGAAAGGCAAGGAAGCAGTGTGTGAAGGCTATGGAAAAGAGGAGGTGCAACATTACAGCTACCTTATTATTTGTACAGGTATAGGACCTGTTATCCAGAATGCTCGGGACCTGGGGTTTTCCAGATAAGGGATCTTTCCATAATTTCTATATTCATAACTTAAGTCTGCTAAAATGTATTTACATATTGAATAAACCCAATAGGATTGTTTTGCCTCCAGTAAGGATTAATTATACCTTAGTTGGGATCAGGTACAAGGTACTGTTTTATTATTACAGGGAAAAAGGAAATCATTTTTAAAAATTAGAATTATTTTCTTATAATGGAGTCTATGGGAGATGGCCTTTCCGTAATTCGGAACTTTCTGGATAACGGGATCCCATACCTGTACTAGTTTAACACTTGTTAATTTTTGGAAAAAGAGGCACTTATCCAAGTCAAGTGAAAAGTGTGAAAATGTTTTATCATTGTACAATTGTTTAGTTTTGTTGTGTACGTTTTATTGGTAGTTTTACTCTTCACTTATTACAGGTCTTTACTCCATATTTACAGATATATACCAGGAGGTTTTGCAAGTGTGATCTGGTAACAGGTAAACAGGTGGAAGGGAGATATATTTCCCCTAGGTTCATCTCCTACTCCCTCATGTATAGTGGTGCTGAGGGGGTTAATTCCCCAAAGGAATCACACCTGGGGAATAATTAGCAGGCTAGATAGGCCTGCAGTCAGAGAGTGAGGGTCTGGAGCTGAGACTGTGGATGGAATTTGCTGTGTGAGGGTCTGTGCCTGCCTGAAGCAGCTTGGAGCATTTTCTCCAAACAGAAGGACTCTCAAAAGGTACTGTGTCTCTGGGGAGCTGTGTCTTTGGTTTAGCTGGCAATCCCAGTAGGGGACCGGTAATAGAAAGGGAAGCACCCTGTGTATTAGTTAGAGCCCAAGTGTGGCAAGGGTTTTGTTTACTTTTGTTTTGCTTATGTTCCTGCTGGATACCAGAGTCAGTCACTGTACACAATAAAATGGACTGTATTCACCTAAAGGACTGTCTGTATGTCTGATCTCGCTTACATATGGTGGAGAATGCGGGCAGAGGCTATTTTCTCTTGGAAATAGTGAAGACAAAAATTTAAAGAGACAGACACTCTTAAAGGTGAAGTTTTTTTTTCCCTCTCTAAAACTAAAATGGAGGAAGTATTAAAGGTGTTGCTGCAAACCCAGCAGCAGAACAATGCTACTCAGCAACAAACTAATCAGTTGTTGGTTGCACAAATAAATGCACAAGCAGAAGCCAGTAAAGTTACTTTAGAACAACAGCAGCAAGTGAACTTGCATTTACAGCAGTGCATCCAAGCACTGGCTGAGAAGTTACAGGGTAGTACTGCCCTGGTGCAAGCACCAATAAATATCTGCAAAGCTGTGCAAAGGTCTCTGCAAAAGATGACGCCAGCGGATGATGTGGAGGCCTACCTGGCTGTGTTTGAGAGAGTTGCAGCAAGGGAAAAGTTACCGCCTGACCTCAACACGGCCGATCAAGTAGTGGAGAGGATCGTCGTAGAACGGTACCGGAAAGCTCTACCCCGGGATCTCCAGTGGTGGGTTGGCCAGGCAGACCCCCAAGATATGACCCAGATGGTGGAGCTCGTGGAGCGGTATGTGGCTACGGAGGGTTACCTCGGAGAAGGAGCTTCCCCACAGCGCCCTGGCAAGGCTCAGAGACTGCAGGAGAATCCTGGTAAGACTGTTCCATTTCTTAAAGGGGTGGTTTCCCAAATTAACAGGGACAGAAACTCCGGTATGGCCACTGGACTTAATTCAGGCGCCAGGGCTAGAGTTATGCCCAGTCAGCGGCAAGAGGCCTCTGATAGAGAGAGAAGGGGGGTACAATGCTTCCGATGTTGGGAGTTTGGTCATTTTGCAGCTAATTGCCCCCTAACAACAGAGCCTATGGATTGTAGCTGGGGAAGATGGAAGTCCCTGTATGCACACCCTGCATGCCTTGCTTCCCAACAGGAAGAGACTGGTAAACAATTTTGCCTGGTAGGCATAAAAGGACAGCAGGTATCTGCTCTACTGGACTCGGGGAGTTTGGTAACATTAGTTCGTGCCAGTTTGGTGGACACAACTGACTCTCTGAACTCTCGGGTTGGGGTTATGTGCATACACGGGGATACAAAGGAATACCCAACTGCTGTGGTTATGATTGAAACCCCATGTGGAAATGTTAAAGGAAAAAGAAAGGTAAAGTCACTTGGGGGTGCCAAAATGTTAGGCACCCCCAAGTGACTTTAACCGCCTACCTTTTACCCCGGGCTGGTGCCGCTGTCAGGAGAAAACAGCACCAGCCCGGGGTAGCTGCCGGCGCTTCCTCCTTCCGGCTTCGCTGCGCGCGCATGCGCAGTAGAGTGAAAAGCCGAACTTAAACATTTAAGTCGGCTTTTTCGCTCTACTGTGCATGCCCGGCCACCGGCAGTTTAGGAAGTGGAAGGCGGAAGGAGGAAGTGCTGCACTCCAGGTACCCCGGGCTGGTGCTATTTTCTCCTAACAGGGGCACCAGCCCGGGGTACAAGGTAAGCGGTTAAAGTCACTTGGGGGTGCCTAACATTTTGGCACCCCCAAGTGACTTTGCCTTTCCTTCCCCTTTAAGTATCAAGTTGGGGTGGTTAAAAACCTAATGCATGCTGTGATACTGGGAAGAGATTTTCCATTGTTTTGGCAGCTGTGGGGTAGAGGGAGTAACACTGAAAAAGGGTCCCCAAGGGAGGCAGAGGAGCCTGACTTGTCCCCAGAACCCTTTGCATCTGGTGAAAGTGCTGGAGAGGATGTGGTAACCCCTGATAGTTCCTCACCCCTAGAAGTATTTGCTGGCCTGGAAGATGAAGTACAGGGGGGTGACGTGGTACCTGACTTAGAGGTGTCCCGAGACAATTTTGGTACTGCCCAAATGAGGGACCCAACTCTGTGCAAAGCCCGAGAGGGTGTAAAAGAAATAAATGGGGAACCCCAGTTTCCTGGGGCAGAAACATTGTTCCCACGCATGGTCCTGAACCCGGATCTGTTATATCAAGTGAGCAAGATAAGGGGTGAAATTATAGAGCAACTGGTGGTGCCTCAGCAACATAGGAGGGTGGTGTTAGATATGGCACACCGACATGTGCTTGGGGGACACCTGGGAGTTGATAAAACTGCAGACAGAGTCCTCCAGAGGTTCTTTTGGCCTGGGGTAGCAGGGGATGTTAAGCGATACTGTAACTCCTGCCCTGACTGTCCGATAAATGCACCCAAGCCTCATTATAGAGGTCCGTTGTTTCCCCTTCCCATCATTGAGGTTCCCTTTGAGAGGGTTGCCATGCATTTGGTAGGTCCCCTGCCAAAATCCGCTAGAGGGCACCAACACATACTGGTAATTCTTGATTACGCCACCCGATATCCTGAAGCAGTCCCCCTGAGAAATACTTCGTCAACATGTATTGCCAAGGAGTTGGTTCATTTGTTCTCCCGGGTGGGGATACCAAAAGAGATCCTGACCGATCAGGGTACCCCATTTATGTCCAAGGTAACCAAAGAGTTGTGTCGCCTCTTAGGTATTAAACATTTACGCACGTCTGTTTACCACCTTCAAACTGATGGGCTGGTTGAACGGTTTAATAAAACCCTGAAGGCCATGCTGAAAAAGGCTGTAGACAAAGACGGGAAAAACTGGGACTGTCTGTTACCATTTCTGTTGTTCTCCATCAGGGAGGTACCTCAAGCCTCAACGGGGTTCTCACCCTTTGAGCTTCTGTATGGTAGACACCCAAGGGGGCTGCTAGACATAGCCAAGGAAACTTGGGAACAGGAGGCTACCCCCTATAAGACTGTGGTAGAACACATTGCACAAATGCAGGAGCGTATTTCAGCTGTGTTACCCATAGTAAGGGAACACATGGCACAGGCACAGGAGGCCCAAAGCAGGGCTTACAATAGGTCTGCAACAGTAAGGAACTTTAATCCTGGGGACAGAGTGTTGGTACTTGTTCCCACAGTTGAGAGTAAGTTCCTGGCCAAATGGCAGGGGCCATATGAAATAGACGAAAAGGTGGGTGAGGTGAACTATAAAGTAAGACAACCTGATAAGAGGAAACAAATTCAACTTTATCACGTGAATTTGTTAAAGCCATGGAGGCAGCAGGAGGTCCTTGCATCAGAGCCAGTACCTTTGCCTCATGGAGATAATTTGGTTCCTGAAGTAAAAATTGCAGAAACCCTGTCGGTTTCACAAAAACAGGAAGTAAAAGAGTTTTTGATGAGAAACAGGGATGTCTTTTCTGACCTTCCTGGGCGAACCAATCTCATTAAACATGATGTGGTTACTGAACCCCAGGTAAAGGTAAACGTGAAGCCCTACCGGATCCCTGAGGCATGGAGACAGGCAGTCTCCGAAGAGGTGAGGAAAATGTTAGAACTGGGGGTAATTGAGGAGTCCCACAGTGATTGGTCTAGCCCCATTGTTTTGATTCCCAAGCCTGATGGAAGTCTACGGTTCTGCAATGACTTCCGTAAATTGAATGAGGTCTCAAAGTTTGATGCCTACCCCATGCCCAGGGTAGATGAACTTATAGAGAGGCTGGGCCCTGCTAGGTACCTCACCACTTTAGATCTCACTAAAGGTTATTGGCAGGTACCTTTAACTGACCAGGCTAAGGAGAAGACAGCCTTCTCTACCCCGGAGGGTCTTTTTCAGTATAATGTGTTACCCTTTGGTTTACATGGGGCCCCTGCAACGTTCCAAAGGTTAATGGATCGGGTCCTTAAGCCACATAGACCCTACGCCTCAGCCTATTTAGATGATGTAGTCATCTTTAGCACTGATTGGGAGTCTCACTTAGCAAAAGTGCAGGTGGTGCTAGACTCAATATGAGAAGCTGGACTTACTGCCAACCCTAAAAAGTGTGCAATAGGCATGGAAGAGGCCAAGTACTTAGGCTATGTGATTGGAAGAGGTGTAGTACAGCCTCAAATAAATAAAGTAGAGGCAATACAAAAGTGGCCCCAACCAGTGACTAAGAAGCAAGTTCGTGCTTTCCTGGGAATAGTAGGCTACTATCGCAGATTTGTGCCTAACTTTGCTTCCATTGCAGCTCCTCTAACAGACCTTACAAAAGGGAACAACTCAGTGATGATCAAGTGGTCTGCAGAGGCTGAGAAAGCTTTTATAGAGCTTAAAAATTCCCTGTGTAGACAGCCGGTACTTATAACGCCCGATTTCAAGAAAGAATTTGTGGTACAGACAGACGCCTCAGATGTAGGACTGGGAGCTGTCCTCTCCCAAGTGGTAAATGGTGAGGAACACCCAGTAGTCTATTTAAGCAGAAAGCTTACACCGGCTGAGAGGAGGTACTCCATTGTAGAAAGGGAGTGCCTGGCCATTAAGTGGGCATTGGAGGCCCTGAAGTACTATTTACTGGGTCGTAAGTTTAGGTTGATCACTGACCATGCTCCCCTTAGATGGATGTCAGAGAATAAGGAAAAGAATGCTCGAGTCACCAGATGGTTTCTGGCTCTGCAGAACTTTAAGTTTACAGTGGAGCATAGGTCAAGGCATTGCAAGGGAATGCAGATGCCCTCTCAAGTGTTTATTGTCAGGTGGCTCATTGTGCTCAGCCCTACGGGCTGAAGCAGAGGGGGGGGATATGTGATCTGGAAACAGGTAAACAGGTGGAAGGGAGATATATTTCCCCTAGGTTCATCTCCTACTCCCTCATGTATAGTGGTGCTGAGGGGGTTAATTCCCCAAAGCAATCACACCTGGGGAATAATTAGCAGGCTAGATAGGCCTGCAGTCAGAGAGTGAGGGGCTGGAGCTGAGACTGTGGATGGAATTTGCTGTGTGAGGGTCTGTGCCTGCCTGAAGCAGCTTGGAGCATTTTCTCCAAACAGAAGGACTCTCAAAAGGTACTGTGTCTCTGGGGATTTGTGTCTTTGGTTTAGCCGGCAATCCCAGTAGGGGACCGGTAATAGAGAGGGAAGCACCCTGTGTATTAGTTAGAGCCCAAGTGTGGCAAGGGTTTTGTTTACTTTTGTTTTGCTTATGTTCCTGCTGGATACCAGTCAGTCACTGTACACAATAAAATGGACTGTATTCACCTAAAGGACTGTCTGTATGTCTGATCTCGCTTACACAAGATATACAGTAACATTTATGAAACCTAATGGAAAACATGTAGATTGTGTTCTCCTTTTGTACTGAGGTCATTATGTTCTAAATATCTGTTCAAAATATCAGCCCATGAAGGGAAAGATAACAGCTTTGCATGACTGCAGCTGTGCTACACTAATGCATGTCCAACCATTCCAACTAAAGAAAGTCAATAAATACAATAATAATGACTGCCAACGTAACCATCCCTGTCAGGTATTAGTGGTAACTGAAGAGGAGCAAAAGAAAAGGAACATTGTAAAGGAAAATAAAACTGCAGGGAAGAATAATAGGGTTTGTGGAAAAAGATAAATAATAGAGGGGGTACCAAACAATCTAGGGTAATGAAACCTAAAATGCTGATGACAAAAACATTGTTATGTTATGATGTTAGGGAGTAAGCCAAGGGAGACATTACAAACCATTTCATACTACCAGAAATGCGTAGTGTGATACTGCTTGAATGCAGACATCTTAATGATAAAACAAAAGAGGGGCCATAGTGCAGACACTATAGACTCCTTCTAAATCCCCTAATGCTTTTCTCTGTAACAGGCCCAGAACAGTTTCATACCGGGAAATAACAGTTCTAGAAATGTATAAAAAATCTTTTGCAAATGGCACAAGAAGAGATTTTACCCACTGTTCCTAGTACCACAAATATACAGGACAAAACCAACTGAAATCATCCTCACCTCTATTAGAACCTCTCCAAAAGCACTAGAAACAGCACTTGTTACATGATTCTCACCTGAAAATGCAAGTGATTCTCATAGGATCCAGTGCACAAAACAACCCAATAACAACCCAAAATCTCACCATTTGACATTGCTTTTAAGAGTTGTTAACCCTCTATGAATAAAGAAGTTCTTGCTAGTCACTGAGTATTAGTTCTTTTACTTCGTCTTTTACATTTTAGAAGTGTGATACCTAACACCAATATTGGAGCATTTGGAGCATTTACATGCTTTGTTGCATCCACTTGTCACTTGATCCTAATCCTACAGATGACAGACCACTAGTTGGTCAGCCATCAGGGGGGTGCAAAGCTGTAGAGGACCCTGAAAGACAATACTTAGTACTGATTAGTATGTATGACACAGGAGCCTCCTGTCAGGAGGCCTACAAGTTTCAGCTGTATGGGGCTCAGGTGTAAAAATGAGTTTCTGATAGTAGCCCTACCAACTACACACCAGTGTGGTGCACACAAAAGTTATGAGATAATGGAATGACAAAGCTACGCAATGGCACTATAAAACAATGTAGTGTCATGTTTTAGAAAACAAAACCAGCTTTTCCCTCTTATACTACTCTGGGGATTCTGTCAACTGAAAATTACAAGATTTGTTTTTAGAAGGTAAATAGATCAAGCACTAATATGCACAGTGGTGTAATTTGTGGTTTCTGGGTCCATCAAATCCTTTGGGAAGATAATCTGTTTCTCAGGTATTTCTAAGACTGAACATCTATCAGGACCTCACAGGATTTCTTTTTCATCTAGGGCCCCTAACACCAGCTGCGACTGCTGCATCTATTGCTGCATCCCTGAATATGACTAATCTTACTTATCTCAGTATATTCTGAATTAATAATCTAGTCTACTTTAATTTGTTGCTTGAAAACTGTGCTGAAAATTTGTTCTGCTGGTAAATTACTGAGAACAACCAAGGTTCCATTACATACAATATCCTGCCTAAGCATTGCATTTTATGTTCAACTCACTAACATTCAATTCGGGAAATACAGCCCCAACTACATTACAGCACAAAACAAGCAGAAGGTTCCTAATTTCTGCCGTATACGGAGAAGATAAAGCATTCAACCAGTTTTGAATTTGTTGCCCCCATGTGGCATGATTTAAAAACGGCTGATAAATGCAGAGAAATCACTCTATTTCTGCATTCTTGATCTGATGTGATCTTATCCTGCATATGTAAATATAAATTCATGAAAGAGTGATCAGTATATTATCCTCTACATCAGTGTTTTTCAACCTTTTTTGGGCAAAGGCACACTTGTTTCATGAAAAAAATCACGAGGCACACCACCATTAGAAAATGTTAAAAAATTTAACTCTGTGCCTATATTGACTATATATAAAGTAATTCTCTTGAATAGGAATCAAATAAACACAAAGAAAGTATTTTATAATTACTTTATTATGAAATATTAAGTAAACAAAATAGTGAAAAATTTTCTCCACAAACCCACCCCCCCCACTGATTTTTTTTTTTTTTTTTTTTATACACACAAAAATTTTATATTATATATATATATATTATTATTAATTGTTTTCTTACATGTCAGGCTGTCTTGGGGTGCGGCATCCAGGGGTGTCCCGGGATTGTCCTCCAGTGGGGAGTAGGGCGGCTGTGCATGGGCCTGGCCCCTGGTGGATCTGGTCTGTCGGGGCAGGGCCTGGGCAGTTGCTCCCCCCGGTCGGGTTGTGCCAGGGCAGGATAGTGCTGCCTCTCCTCTCTGGTTGCTCCGCCCTCCTGGATCCGATGCCGGATGACGTCACAGGCAGTGACGATTTCCGGGCATCAGGGAGCCAGGAAGTGGAAGGTGTCCCAGAGGGGACCGCACCTACGGCACACCGCGGAACAGCGGTTGAAAAACGCTGCTCTACATATATATTTATTATTGTAGTGACTACCCCCCTCCCCTAAATGATTAGAGATGTATAAATCATATATTGACTCATACATTATTACCAATGTCTGTACTGGAATGTGCTCAGCTTCAATAGGCAGGCACAGGGAGTGAATGTGTGATTGAAAAATATGGTAGCGCTTAGAGGGAAATTTGGGGTGACCCAGTGTAGGAACTGGGGTTTCTGAACAGCTTGTTTCCTTCCAATGAGTCTGCCATTCCTTCTGTTCTAAGAGATACAGAGTGGATATCCTACATTTAAGCACTTTCTAGGCAAAATCTGCCTGTCACCACCTAGTGCATGACCTCATTCAGTCACTTCTCTTGGTGTAGACCTAGAACCAGTGCCACTTAGGAAATTGAGAGTGTTTCTTTGAAAGGAAGTAAAAACAATTACATTATTCATTTTTTAAAAATACATATTTATTAAAATAAGTTGTCTCAGAGTTGATATTGAAATATATTGAATATATTGTCAGAGAATGTAAATCTAAACCTGCAATAATACAGTCATTAGAAACAGCGTGACACAATTCAAATTTCAGATTTAGTTGAACGTATACCTTTGATACATGTGCTTTCCCACTGAATTGTATTGTTTACGTAAGAGAGAAGACAAGTCAGAAAATATGACTTTGACTCACTTGCCAAGAATAACCTTTATAGCACAGGTCTGGTAGTTAAAAGGAAACTAGTCCTTGATGTTGTACACTGGGTAATCATTTTCTTATTGGGTTTAGGCAGCATTTGTAATGCATTGCTGCCTCACAATACTCAAAACAGGCAGTTTAACTAGCTCTGGATAAATCTGATTTCTTAATTAGATAGATTTCTGTCTAGGTCTGCCCTAGGCACTCTCTGCCCGCTATTGGTGCATGCACGTAGACTATTGCTTGTGATAGGGATGTTAGACCTATACAGCACTGTGGAATATGTTGCCACTATAAAAAAGGGCATGGCCGGTCCCTACTCTCACTGTGCTGAGGCTGGCTTGTTGACCCCTTGATTGATATTTAACTGTGGGGCCACACTGCCATGGTGGTGTCTTATGCTTAAAACTGCTGCAGTCTGTGTCTCAGCCAAACTCAGCTTCATTTATATGGCTTTCTGCACGGCTGCATGAATGAATCAGTGTGGGCAGTATTGTAGATTAAGTAAGCAGTCATGTGTAAAAAGCCAGAGATTGGAAGAGAGGGGGAAGGCTACAATCAGCCTAAGGCAAAAGCTATCTTTTAATACTTTAAAGCAACCTACTTTTTTCTCTTCAAAGGAAAGAAGGAGATTATACTGTATTTAGGCTGTAATAATACTTATTCTCAATGACTTATATAAATACAGTATTGATGCTGCACCCTGCACTGTGTATCAGTGACCTGTAATCAAAAGTTTGAGTTTTGTGTGACTTTTATTTTCTTTAATATGACCACCTTCCCAGCCATTGTAGAAGTCCATACTCTCAGCCTTTATAATGTAACAGTGATGGAATATAATGGGACATATTTATTTAAAAAAATTACACCAATAATGCACGAAAAGTTTTGCTCAGAGAAAGTGTTTTTTATAAAGTGCCCGGATCACAAAATGTTTGCCAAAATGTTACAGTATTTTTCCTATATCTGTGACATTACACATTTGCTTTTGCTGTCTAGCACATTTTTACACCCGGCGGTTTTTAGACCTCAAATTAGTTGTATGCAAGAAGTCCATGTAAGACTTATCTATCTATCTATCTATCTATCTATCTATCTATCTATCTATCTATCTATCTATCTATCTATCACAGTGCTTTCCCCTGTGGCCCCCCACCTGTCTGGCTGCTTTGATGGCTTACCTTTGAGTAAGCATTAATTGGTATCAGTACTGAGATTAACTGGCCCCCTGCATGGTTCTCACCTCAGATTCAGGCTGTAATCCCTCTGTATTGTTTAAAAATGTAATCCCCTGTGTTTTTCACACCTTTTAATACCTGCATTGTTCACCCCCTGCAGTGTTCACACCTCAGGCTCAGACTGTAATCACTCCCATTGTTCACTTCTTCACACCTCAGACATAGGTACAGTAGGCAGAGTGTGGCACATACAGCCAGCATAAGGCAGGTAGAGTATGGCACACACAGGCAGCATAGGTCAGGGAGGGTATGGCACACACAGGAAGGGTAGGGCAGGCAGAGTATGGCACACACAGGCAGGGTAGGGCAGGCAGAGTATGGCACACAGAGGCAGCATAGGGAAGGCAGAGTATGGCACACACAGGCAGGGTAGGGCAGGCAGAGTATGGCACACACAGGCAGGGTAGGACAGGCAGAGTATGGCACACACAGACAGCATAGGACAGGCAGAGTGCTGCCTGTGTGTGCCATACTCTGCTTGCCCTATGCTGCTTGTGGGAGGTGAACCTGGCAGGGGTTTGTTGTGGGAGTTTGTTAGCAGTTGTAAATAGCCATTAAATGGTTCCTAAGGTGTGTAATTATGTACTGGGGGTTGCTCTGCTATCCACAGGGGAGGAGGAGGCATATGGAATTTAAGGGTATATCTTAATATGACATAATTCTTTCACATATGAATGATGGTTGATATCCCCACAGTAAGGACCAAGCATTTGGGATTTTGCTGTGCTACCACCATTGTGATAAAATAGGTGTGGTTTGAAGTGGGTGTGGTTTTAAAAAGGGGAGTGGTCAAAACTGGCTTCCATTAGCAGCCCTCCACCATGTATGCTAGAGAAATCCCGGCCCTCTGCACCGTAGAAGTTGGACAGCACTGATCTATCATATATAAAGCATATATATCTAACCTGTAATCCTGCAGTTCCCAGCATGCAGCAGCAGGGAGAATCTTTTTCAGTTTAAAAACAGCTGGAGGGCTGCATGTTGGGCATCCTTAATGTGTAAATAGAAAACATTTAACATTATGTATGCCTTTTATAGTTATCACAGCAATTCTTTTCTTATTGCCCTCTGGAGCAATTTCCCTCTCAGCCCTACTCTTAAACCAGCACTGAGTGTATGTTCTTATTATCTAGAAGGATTTTTGTATTGAAAAAGAAACTTATTTTCAAAGGAAGAGTTACAATTTACTGTGTACCCATTTCTCCCCCTGCAGTGAATCCAGCTGTCTGTCTTTAAGTGTGAGAGAGCAGCCATGAAAAATATATAGCTCTTGGGTGAGCAGACCAAAAAGAGCACAACAGCAAAAAGCAAACAGCTATTTCTTTGGGTAGAGTGTTTTGTTTTTTTCTGTGCTCCAACACAGTTGCCAGAAACATTTACTGCTATATATGCCAGATGGGCCGTGCCTAATAAGAACCCAATGTTTCAGAATATAATTATGCCCAAAGCCATTGAATAATATCACTTCACAGGCTGAAAGGAGATAGAAACAGAAGTCACCAAGAGAGGGCACTACAAGCACTGTATAGCAACTAGCAGGGCTGCTAGGGCTTTTTTTAATACAATAAACCTGGTAGTAGCAAAAATTGGTTTAAAAATGCCAATTATTTAATATAGCAAAAGCTTTTATAGAGACATGTGATTTGAAAAATAGCTAGGTATTGGGGCAGCCACAGTACATGAAAATGGTTTCATCAGAAAAGAGACAACCAGACTTGAAGAAACCTTTGCAAAAAGGTTCGGGTAGCACAAGTTTGTAAGTTTTTGTAAGGTTTCAGACTGTCAGCAGGTTTAAAATAACATTGACTGATAATTATTTATGTCGCATGTCTGTGGCTTGAGGGAATTCCAGTCTCACAGTGTGATAAAACCAGCACTAAGGTGACCATACACGGGCCAATAAAAGCTGCAGACGGGCTAAGTCGGTAGCTTATTGGCCCGTGTATATGGCCCTCAGATGGGTCTGCCTTACTACTATCTAGCTGAATATCAGGCAGGGTTAGAAATCTCGTCAGGGCAAAGGAGTTCATCGGTGCATTGATGTGGTCCTCATGCTGCATCCCGTGATCCAGTTGTTCAGGCTGAGGGCTGAATGATTAGATCAATCCAAAATTGCTCTCCTCGAGGTGGGCATATTGGGGAAAGATTCACCACATATTACCACTGATGCATAAATTCACTGAACTGTGCACAATGGGGAACTATATCAGAATCTACAGCTACAAATCTGCTCTGTTCTCCTATAATACCACCCTTCACCAAGCTAAACAAACCTACTTCACTGCACTCATTAACTCCCTCTCTAAAAAACCTGCACAACTCTTCCCTACCTTTAACTCTCTGCTGTCCGTTTCTCCACCCCATGTGCTTCAGTCACTGCTCAAGTTATTGCAGAGCACTTTAAAAATAAAATTGACACCATCAGAAGTGACATTGCACAACGTAATCCCCATAACCATTTACCTCCCTCCCTACATACTACCCAGTCCCTCCTTGGCTCCTTCTCCCCAGTGACTGAAGAGGAAGTCTCATCTTATCTCTCGGATCGATCCTTCAGTGCCTCTTACAATGGAGCATCATCTTCTCCCTTGCCTCTTTCTGTTGGGGTTCCTCAAGGCTCTGTCCTGGGCCCCTTACTATTTTACCTCTATTCCTCCTCACTTGGCAAATAAATCAATTCTTTTGGCTTTCAGTACCACCTCTATGCTAATGATGCTCAGATCTATCTTTCCTCTCCTGATCTCAAACCAGAGCTTCTAACTCTTGTCTCTTACTGCCTGTCCACTATCTCCACTTGGATGTCCCAACGTTACCTTAAATTAAACCTCTCTAAGACTGAATTGGTTCTCTTTCCCCCATCCAACACCCACATTGTTCCCGAGGTATCTATAACGGTTAACAATTCTACCATCACCCCATCTTCCCAGGCCTTGGGGTTATCCTTGATTCTGCCCTGCGTTCATTCCTCATATTCAGTCACTTATCAAATCATGTCACTTTCACCTAAGAAATATTTCCAAAATATAATCATTATCACCCAAGATGCTGCCGAAATTCTTATTCACTCTCTTATAATATCTCGCCTGGACTACTGTAACTCCCTATTAATTGGCCAAAGACTGTCCCCTCTCCAGTCCATAATGAATACTGCTGCCAGGCTCATACACCCCTCCATAACCGCTCCTCCGCTGCCATGCCACTCTGACAATCTCTGCACTGGCTTCCCCTTCCATCCAGGATAAAATTCAAACTAATGACTCTCACATTCAAAGCAATTCCTAACTCTGCCCCACCCTACATCTCTGAACTCATCTCTAGGTACCATCCAACCCGCTTGTTAGGTTCCTCTGCTGACCTGCTCCTCAACACCTCCCTCATTCCCTCCTCGCATTCAAAACTTTGCAAGGGCTGCCCCCCTTCTCTGGAACTTGCTCCCACAATCTGTCAGACTTTCTCCCAATCTCCCTGCCATCAAAAGATCTCTAAAAAAGCATTTTTTTAGAGAAGCTTACCCTAATCTAGTTTAACATAACCTCAGTGTGCCACTAAAAGCAATAACCTGTGCCACATCTCTCACAACTCTGTCACGCCCATTCCCACACCTTGTGTCTCAACCCTTTCTCCTTGTAGATTGTAAGCTCTTTTGGGCAGGGCTCTCTTCCCCTCTTGTATCGGTTATTGATTGCTATATGTTACTCTGTATGTCCAAGGTATGAAACCCACTTATTGTACAGCGCTGCGGAATATGTTGGCGCTTTATAAATAAATGTTAATAATAATAATATTAAAGGAATACTGTCACAGTATTTTTTTTTCAAAACTCATCAGTTAAAAGAGCTTCTCCAGAAAAATCCAATTCAATTTTGAAATTTCATGAGACCTGTGCTCTGATAAACTTCAGTCACACTTTACTGCTCAGCTGCAAGTTGGAGTGATATCACCCGCCTCATAGCAGCTGATCAGCAGAACAGTGGGAAAGTATCAAGATAGCAGCTCCCAGTAGATATCAGAATAGCACTCAATAGTAAGTCAGACTTGGGACTCCTCCAGTTACATTGGAGTAGGAGAAACAATAGGTTACCTGAAAGCAGTTCTAATGTGTAGCGCTGGCTCCTTCTGAAAGCTCAGACTCGGGCACAATGCACTGAGATGGCTGCCTACACACCTATATTACAACTAAAAAAAAAATACATTTGTTGGTTCAAAAATAAAATTTTAAATGGTAGAGTAAATTATTTGCTATGTAAACAGTGTAATTTAGAAATGAAAAATACACCATAAAAATCACAACAGAACAGTGCACTAACCCATAGCAACCAATCAGAGATTTGCTTTCAGCATTTACCTGAAGGAGACTGATCAAAGCTGGTTGCTGATTTGTTGCTATTGGCAACTGCACTGGGACCTGGGGGGGTACCTTTTGTTTTCCAGCTCTGTGAGATCGTGTCATGTGGCAATATGAATGAAACCTTGCATAGCAAGGTAGGTTGTAGTAGCCCCACAATACATTTGTATGTCAAATACATTGGTCCTGTTTTCGCCTTCCAAGCCCTCAGTACCCACCTCCCCCTTCTTCCATTCCTCTGACAAAGAATTGTTTTTATTGAACAAAGAAATCCAACATCCGCTGCAATAACCCTGTCTTTGTACTTGCTTTTGATAGCTGGGATCATTTTGTACATTTGGAAACTAGTAACACACATGCTGCCATGGTAACTGTGAGTCACATATTATATTTTGTAAGTCACGTAGAGCAGATTTTAAGCAAATGACTTTACAAAGTAACCCACACTGTAAAATGAATATGAAATATTCAAATAGATCACAAAAGTATTGTATAATTTGTGTTTATATATTACAGTTACCTCTTACAGTAATGTGTACATTATGTGCCTTTCCTGCCCAGACCACCTTTTAGCTGCTAGTTCTGAAAAACTCTGTGAAATCACACAGCACAGTGGACAGATGTTTGCTGATTGGCCTCCACTGCTGATTGGCCTCCACTGGCCACCGTCTGCAGAGCCATCGCATGAACAATATTTCACTTTATCTGGGGCTCATAGAAGCAGTCAGTGTAAATGACACTGTCACAATGAATAAAAAATAAACAAGGAGCACTCACAAAGGTGTAAAAAGTGTTTCTTAAAACGCCATCCCTGCCAAGGAGCTTCTTGCAAGTTCATCCTCTAGGCATTGACATTCGCAGACAAGAATTTCGGATTTCAGATCTATGTTCTGCTCTTTTCTTTTTCCACTCAGATGTACATGGAATGGAGGGACAGCTCCTATTCCTAGGTTGATTATCGGCCTGCGGCACTAACATAGGTGGAGGGTGACTTTTTTGTTTGGGGAGGCTAAATGCCATTGTCATGCCCACAAAAATTTAATCAATATGCTGTCAAGAGATATACGGAATGTACAGGTATTTGCTCTTATTCTGGAAGGAGGACAGTGCGTAACTAAAAGCAGCGGGTTTACATCCAGATGTTTACAAAAATCAGACTTAGATTTTATATTTAGAGTTTTGGGAACAGTGACTCAAAGCAATACTAATGACCCTGAATACAACAGGTAACAGAATATAAGTCTACTGCACAGGCCGATATTCTTCACCTACACTATGGAAGTACTGATTTGGTCTGGGTGAAGGCACACATGTTGTAATTGTGTCCGAAACGGAATACTTGAGCAGTTTCAGAAATACACTGCATGTACTTTCAACTGGGTGGATTCAATGTTTGCGGGTGCAGGCACATCTCTCAGCAACAGATGGGATTCTTAGCCTGCACTTATCTGCATGATGAGAATCTTCTCCGTGTAACAGTAGTCTAAAGGCAGGAACAGGCGAAGCATATATCCGCTACTCTCAGCCCTTTTCTGCCTGGCTGAGAGAAGCGGATCCGCTTCCGTACGCCGCTCTGTGGATATATACTTCGTCTGTTCCGAGGCCACCAAGCGAGCAGATCTTCTCCCGATATCCCCACCTACAGGTGGGCGATATCGGGCGAATTCAAGCTAATTCCGTCGCTTGTCCCTGGGGCCAAACAATCAAATTAGAATGACGGTAATAGGTGTAGTTGGTTTGGGGTCACTGCATCAACGAGCCCATGTGGTTCCCGATCTGACTAAATTTTTTAACCTGCCCGATCGATATCTGCCAGATTTCGGTCGGGCAGGCCCGTCATTAGTGCCCCTACACGGGCCAATAAGCTGCCGAATCAGTTTAAGGACTGATATCGGCAGCTAGAATTGGCCCGTGTATGGGCACCTTCAGGCTTGTGCCGTCCTTCAGTCTAGTGCCGCATGGAGCTGCAATTTTCCACAGCCTGATAATCAGCCCAAATGGTGGCACCAACCTGCTAAGTTGCTTTTTCATCCAAAAACACAACAGTTTGCATCTCTCTGCAGATAACTGCCGTGTCTGCCTGCACCTGGCCAGAGACAATGCTTCCAGGAGCAGGCAACTTAGCAGGCTGGTGCTAGCAGATGTTACAATAGTTTAAATAGTAAGGGAGCACCAACTTGAGGGAATCAAGGCAAATTCATTGAAACCAAAGATAATCTACAAGCTGATCAACACAAAAGATGTGTTGGAGTTAATTCCAAGGTTCTCAGCTAACAGAGAAAAGTCTGTTTGGGACAATGTTTCGGACACAAGGACATTGTCTGCATGGCTATCCAAGGTGGACTAACCCATAGCACCTTCATCCATGCGCTTAAAGGCAAACTATGCTAGAAATGCTGTAAATTATGTTTTGTGCTTTTGTACCAGCACAAGGCAACCACAGCCCTTTAGCAGGGAAGATCTGTGTCCCCAGAGATGCCCCAGTAGCTCCCCATCTTCTTCTCTGCTGATTCACTGCACATGCTCTGTGCTGCTGTCAGTTACTGAGTTTAAGGACCGACTCACAATATACTGTATATATAGAATATAAATGTCAAGCATAATGCTGATTAGAATGAATTAGTTGTTATGTAAAAGTGTAATTTAGAAATAAAATACACCACAAAAATAATGATTGAATCCCAGCACTGTAGCACTTCTTATGCTATATATATGCGCAACTTTAAATTACATATTTTTTTACATTCTTCTTATTCACATCCTCAGAATACATATTATATTAGTCTGTAATTATATTATATGAAAGGCCAGGGGTATCTTTGCGGGCTTAGATTTAATTTACTTGTCTATCTGCACTTTAGAGTACCTGGTACTAGAAGAAGCACATGGCAAATATGAAGTGCCTTATTAGGGTTGTAATTACTGTACAAACTTAATAACTGCATGTTATTTATTGTATATACCTAGTTATTATTATCCTTACACTGTATTCACACATTCACTTAACACTAGTACCAAACTGGGTGCTTGTATATACTGTAGATAAGCTTTATTTTGCTGTGGGCTTATCCTATCTTTACAGTTGTAAATATTTGTTACTAAAGGAATGAATTTGTCTTTTGTTAACGTATAATATATTTGTTGCAGATTTATTTTTCAGGCTATACATTGCATTCTTATATTAATCAGTCCCTGTCTATAAGCTCATTCACCTGTGTAGTAGCTGCATTTCGCTGTTTGTCGTGGCTGCCTCACATTTGCTGCTGGTTTGTAACTTTGTACAGAAACACCCTATTGCTCCTGGTCAATCAATATGTCTGCTGTTTTCAGTAAAAAGATAGCAAAGCTGAGAATGACTTGTTACAGGGTGACTTATACCTTGAATAGTTTTACACAACCATTTGAAACATGACCCTCTGTATTTTGGAATTTTCTGGATAATGGTTTTCCGTATAACAGATCCTATATCTGTAATAATATAATAGTACCTTGAACTAGATCCCAGCTAAGATAAAATTAATCATTATATAACAGATTTAAGGTGTTGTGAAACTGAATGTGAGCACAATATGTTTTAAAGTTTTTTATATAAAACGGTATTACACTATTTGGATTCTTGTATATCCTTATATTGGAGCCTGAGGACGTACAGACTGTAAAGAGCGCTTGATTGATTACCACAGGCAATACCTTTAACCATTGGTTTGTAAGTAGGCATTTCTGCTGAATGGTGGAGGTTTCAGATTGTATACAAGTATACAAGTATACAAGTATAGTACTACAGCATTCATCTAAAGAACATTTGAGTCTAAAAGTTATTTTTGGAGTTAAAAGGGGAAATACACCTCTAATATCTTCTATAACAGTGGGTGCTGATCTGAGTGATTGAAGCTACTATATGAGTTCCTGATTTCTCCATTTGCCATAGGCACTGATCTATTTTAGTATTGTGACATTTCATATACAGTTGGGAGACTGTGAGAAGATCAGCAAGAGAAATCAAACCTAAAGAAAGCCAGCCAGATTAACCCTGAAGAAAGCCAGATCACACTACTCTCAAGCTGGCCCTGTCCCTCTGCTTCTGTATTGACTAGGCTGTGCAGTGTGGCTACAAATAATAGTGTGGCAGTGTGGCTAGTCCAGAGAAACTATTACTGTGATTCTCCAGTACTAGCACTCACTATTTGTTCTCAATATTTCATTTATAATATCTGTAGCCCTGGTTGTGTTTACAGCTTATAAAGCATTGCATTCATTTGTAGTGCTATTAATATAAATAAATATAATACAATGCAATATCATAGCATTTAGGGCAGAAATGTGAAAAAATTTAATTCCTACAGTACAAGTAACCCATATTATTTGTTTATTATTTGAGCTGCAAGTATTATCCACTTGTTGGGGTTTCCAGGGTGGTGGAACATTACTTACCTGACTCTTTAATGTAGTTCCTATTGCATATGTTGAAAGTAGCCCCACAGAGAGGTAGAACCTGGTGACTTTGTGTTCAGTTAGGATAGGTGGGAAGTGAAGCTGACCTGTTTGGCTCACCACCTTGGTGGTTCATGAAGCTGAGAACATGAGAGGTATCCATGGGGAAAAAAGGAATGCCAAAAGTACGGCTAGGTCAAATTTGAGATGCTTGAGGAGAAAATGATTAAAGGAGTTAAGAAGGGCAACCTAAGCTTGGATTACAGTTGGAGTAGTTTAGTTCCCCATATGTGAGAGAAAAGGCTACATGAAAGTGACTCTGCCTTGAGTGCTGCTAATATTTTCTGCTAGAATACCATAAGATCCTAAAGAATGGTATCCTACTGTAGCACTTTGTCAGTTTGTAATTTTGTTAAATTATTGACTGACAAATTAAAGGATATAATACACAAGAACCGTGGACAATCTGTAAAATATATTTTTGTGACCAGTGCTTAGTGATGTTATCCCTTATAATCAGTGCTCAGTAGTGTAATTTGTGTCACAACAAATTGAAATGTATGTATTAAAAATATAATGTGCCCCCTGTTGTAAAAATATGAGGATATTAGGAGTCACCTTGGGGTTCCATAAGCTGTATAAAAGCATTTATATGGCCACAGAACTCCTTGGTGATGTCTATTACCCTTATATTTTACAGTAGTGGGTACATTATTCCCTCTTATTATTTATAAGTGGATTGCAGGTTTTGTACATCTGCAATGTACCTTGTTTGTTATCTTTTACATTATCCTCTTATTCTATAAGTCATTATACTTAGTTTAGTCATACATATTTGTATGTGGGTGGCACTTTTATGAAATTATTTCCATAGAAAAGAGAAATCTGCAAGGTTGGTCTGAGAATGTGGAGGATCAAGATCCAGTTTCATTAGACAAAAAAGGCAAGCGCAGGAAAGAAATGATGAGAGTCAGTTTAATTAAGCAGAAGCCATATGCACTTGTGTTTTGTGGTTGTAGGGGATTGCATGTATCTTCTCTAGTTCTGGAATGGAAAGCACCGCAGCTTGTTTCCTAGGCAATGCCTTTGACTCTTTGAGCCTGCTTGTCACTTAGATTTATCCATTTCAGACACTTAAGACTTGAAATGGCAGAATTGCTAGCTGCTCCATGACTCATCATTTATTTTGGATTTGCTGGTCATGTCACAAATAGTCACCTCATGCTGGAAGTATGAATGTTGTGTCTAGCAGATATTCTGCCTGAGGCACCTTAAAAGAGCCATCAGTGCAACCTTTGGTAGTTTTAGTTGTGAAGGTACACTATCCCAGACAGAAAGTGTGTTTTTTTGTCACTTTATACATGCAATACATTGTATTTATTTTTTTATTAACATTTATAATAATTCTGTTTTTTTATGCAGGTGTAGGACCCGTTTTCCAAAATGCTCAGGACCAAGGGTATTCCGGATAAGGGGGTTCTTCTGTAATTTGAATCTTCATACCTTAAGTCTATGAAAAAATCAATAAAACATTAATTAAACCCAACAGGATTATTTTGCCCCCAATAAGGATTAATAATAAGATACTGTTTTATTATTACAAAGAAAAAGGAAAGGAAATCAATTTTAAAAAGTATATTAATTAATTAAATTATTTGATTAAAATGGAGTTTATGGGAGACTGCTTTCCGTAATTTGGAGCTTTCTGGATAAAGGATCCCATACCTGTACTCAATTTTTTACTATATGTATGAATCACCATATACAATTATACAGAAGCAAGTTTTACAGATATTCTTTTGATCCTCCCCATTATTTGTTATAACTCCAGTCACATAATCGGTCCAAAATATATTCAAAGTGTATATGGAAAGCGTTTGACCTCATCTTTTTTAATTACATTTAGGCCACCATGCATGCAGCAAAGATTTTGACTGGATATCCATGTAACACAGACAGTCAGGTACCATATTTAACATTCAATATACCCAATGCCTTGAGGCATTTTCCTGCATTCAGATCCCTACTAGTACAACTGGGAATGCCTAGCCCATTTTATAAGTCACTTTGGTTTTCAGTCAACAAAGGTAAATATTCAGTTTTCCACTGCTGTCCACTTTTCCTATTTCCTTTTTTGGCTCACCTGCCTTAGCCCAACATCCCCAATTCTAGGCTAATTTCTCCATCATGTAATCACGCTGCAAGTAAAATTGACCAAGAGCTAGCCTGATGACTGAATTCAGACATGGCTCACAGTGTGGACTAACACTACCTTATTTTTATAATATTCATTATGTTTTATTATCCCCTATTTTTAGAGTTATTTTCCCCTCCACCACCCTCCCTACTCTTTACTGGAAGCAGCATGTACTCCTACGTACATCTGTTGTTGCTAGGCAGCCAGCGTGAATACTGATTGGATCAGCCTGTAGGATGAACACTAAGGACGTTACATACACATAAAGAGGGAGTGTGAAAAGTACAAAGAAAAATAAAAAAAGGATGCGTAGGAGGAGAAATTAGCCAAAAAGAGAGGAAAGGTGTAATAAAAAATGACAAGATATAAAAAATAATATTGGAAACATTACTTGCATTACTGGTGATAAATGGTAGCTGTGTTCATTATAAATGAGTTTTTATGTGACTAGAATGTTCACTTGTATTGTTATTATAGGAACACAAACCTGCATTTTCATTTTTTTACTAAAGCTAAGAACTCCCAATCCAGTCTTATTATTATTAACAATTATTTATAAAGCACCAACATATTCATCAGCATTGTACGATAGAAGAGTATAAACAGGTTACACACAAAAAATGACTGATACAGATACAGGAGGGAAAGAGAGCCCTGCTTATTAGAATGTACAAGTTTTGAATTACTTGCTCAGTTCTACTCTTTAGCATGACCTGCTCCCACTGTTTAGAATTGCTGGGAACTTGTAAAAGTCTTCCTTTGCAGTTAAAACTAAGGGCTCTTTTTTATTTTAAAAAAAAAATGGTTTTATTTATTTTTCACTCAAATACACAATTATATAATAGAATGCATGTATGAAGAAAAAATAATATAGAACAATTTAAATAATAGTAGTCATATCAAGACAAAGGAAATGCAACATTTTGTGGTAATAGTAATATTAACAGATATAATAATGAATTCACTTTTGTTTATGGTTAATAATTCTGTGAATTCTGGGATGTATGTGAAGCAGTCTTGGTGATTGATTTCTTCTCCGATTTATCTCAAGGTAATATGATTGTGTTTCCTTTATAAGTGGGTTGTTTCTTAATGATTCTATGACGTACCATGTTGTGTGTTGAATGGTGTAGATTGTAAGGTATTTGAGGGCTGGTGTAGAAGAGTGTACATAAGTTGACCAATTATCAGTATTGAAGTGTTTTGTTCTTTTTTTTTTGTTGTTGTTGTTTCTATCCAATCCAGATTAAATATTTGATGTAGTTTTGACTAATGTTATGGAAGGAGCTTCAGGGGATATTCATTGTTGTAATAATGTCTTTCGGGTTGCTGCTGCCAATCTTTTTGCTTACTGTTAGGTTTGCATAGAGATTGGTATCGCTGTATAGTACCCATGTGATTTGTGCCTGAATAGATTTTCCAGCAACCTGTTTCCAGTACAAGGGAAAGGGCTCTTTTGTGTAGGGTATGTTGTTTTGGAGTAAGTAATATTTTAATCTCACTAAGATCATTAAAATATTACTGACTGACAGCATTCTTATAAAAATTGATAGGCATGTGTCAGTAACACATGGAAAGTATGGGGCACAGATATCTTCCTATAGAGAGGTGCCCCCAAGCCGCCCCCCAGTCCACAGCTGACACACCGATATGGCCTTAGAGGCCTGGGAGCAGAGAGCTGGTCCTGTCGGTCATGCTAGGCTGGCCTGGATAGCTGATCCTGTAATAGCATGAAGTATTATTGACATTTTTATTATTTCCATTGTGAAGGATTGTGCCACCCCCAGCCCAGCATGAGAAAGGAAGCATTACAGACCCTATAGCTCTCTCTACTGATCCTAACTGCAGGTACTACTGAGCTGGGTACAGCCTGGGGGCCTACAGTTTCCATCATGCTTTAACCACTGAATGTTTGGGAACACAGGCTGCATGTTAGAGCAGGGTCCATCAGTATTTGTAGGTAATTCATGTTTGATGTACGTTGTACAGCAGTGTGGAATGTGTTATATAACGTATTAAAAATGCTGGAAGTTGCAGTCCAGTAACATTTGGGTAATGAAGCACTACTATTGAAGTTATATGTCTTCTTTAAATAAAAGAAAAAAAAGGATCACAGATTTTTTTCTCAGAAGAGGTAACGCACCTCTTTAAAAGATATCATGGAAAGGGTCTGAATGGCAATATGTGACATCATTTTTACTTGCCAGTCTACATTGTGGTGCATCATGTTCTGTGTGGCAGGCAAAGCTGGCTGGGTGCCTTGGGTTTGAGGAGCAGGCGGGCAGAACGGCCTTAAGACTTCACCAAATATAAATAAAATATTAAATGCAAAAAACTTTTACATGTAATATTTAAGGGAAACAAAACACTTGTCTAATGTACAGGTATCTGACCCCTTATCCGGAAACCCATTATCCAGAAAGTTCCGAATTACGGTAAGGTCATCTCCCATAGACTCAATTTTAATCAAATAATTCACATTTTTAAAAATTATTTCCATTTTCTCTGTAATAATAAAACAGTACCTTGTACTTGATCCCAACTAAGATATAATTAATCCTTATTGGAGGCAAAACAATCCTATTGAGTTTAAGTACTGTTTTGGAGATCCAAATTATGGAAAGACTCCTTATCCGGAAAACCCCAGGTCCTGAGCATTCTGAATACCAGGTCCCATACCTGTACTATTGTCAGTTTTTACTGTGCTGCTTCTATAAATTCCTTCAACACATGATTTCTCTGATTGATCCAATCATTCACATGACTTTCTGCCAAATGAAAGAAAATTGCATTTGTACTTTGCTGCTAGGTCTTTCTGTTCCTGGTTCATTGCAATCATATATACATTTTTATTATTTTCCTTTTCCAATGTGTGTATTTTCCTTTTCCTATGTGAGTACTGCTAACATAGGGAGATGAAAACTAAAGCAAAAACTGGTATTTGTGTACATGAATATTTTAAATAAAGATAAAAATCAAAACTAGGAAAGTCAGCAAATCACTTTGTCATGCATCCCATTCAGACCACCATGCAAATCAATTCAAAATGGATTGGAGAGTCCCAACAGATTTGTTTAAAGGGGGGGTTCACCTTTACATTACAATTATCTGCCTTCCCCTTCTACATCTTTTCGGCTTTTAAATGGGGGTCACTAACCCTGGAAGCCAAAAACTTATGGCCTGTAAGTCTACATTTTTATTATTATTGTTATTTTTTATTGCTTATCTTTCAATGCAGGCCCTCTGCTATTCATTTTCCCATGTCTTATTTAAACCACTGCCTGGTTGGTAGGGTAACAAAGACCCTAGCAACCAGATAGCTGCTAAAATACCAGCTGCTAAACAAAAAGCGAAATAACTAAAAAACCATAAAAAATGAAGACCAATTGCTAATTGTCTCAGAATGTCAATGTCTACACCATATAAAAAGTTAATTTTAATGTGAACTACCCCACTAACAGCCTTATAGGTTGCCTCTGCATGGATCACAGATGTCTTGATCATAGATTGTATATGCATAGTTGGAATTCTTAACTATGGGCTCAAAAATTGGTGCTCCAAGTTGTTTATGGTGAGTCTTGATTTCCCCTTTAGCTATGTATAATGAAGTGATTACCCTGGCTCGGTTTGTATCCCCTTGCATATACAATACAGCAAGTAATGTCTTTCTGCTTGTGATATAGTAATAATAATAAATGATAATAATAAAATAATCTAGGTTGGCAGAAGCATAGTTCATGATGGGCTATATGTGGCATTTTGACTTTTCGGCTTTTGTGCGAGTAACATAATTGTAGGCTTTTATGCAACATGTAGGAAAGCATTTTCTGTTTGGCTGTTAATATTATCTGCACTACTTCTTCCGACCCCTAAAACAATGAAGCAGAAGCCATCTGATTAACAGACCTGGAGGAAAAGTGACTTCCTTTACATTGCTTCAATCCAGAATGCAGAAAAGGATAAGGCTTGTTAAAGCATAACGCATAACAGACTGTAACCTCTTGCAAGTAGGGCATCACTGTTTGTTTAACCCTGATAATTTATTGAATGTCCCACATTTGTCATAATATTTTGTGAAGCCCTGTATAACATTATAAATAAGTGGTAAGAGGAAAATGGCAGGCATACCAGGGGTAGATGGTAAAAGGGAGAACTAGAGAAGATCATAATCCTTAGGTATTTACTTGCCTTACCTCAACTGTAAAATAGGTATGGGATATGTCCAATAAAAGCAATTAATTGAAGTTTATATAAATGAAACCTTTCTAGCTGCTAGCTGATCTAGAGGAAGACAACAAAACATCTACATCTATTTACACTGGTCTATTTATTTTATTTATATGATAAACTAGAGAACACAATGTCTAGATGTTCTAACTCCCGAGTGTATTACTTCTGAAACTGTATTCTCCCCTAACTGCCTTCTTATACCATCCAGTATTCTTTAAGAGCTGGAATCATTTAAAACATAAGCATTGGCTTTAATGTTATTGGTAAATGTAACTGAATTAACTGCATTGTTTGTGTTTATGCCATACATAAACATAACTGAATTAAAATCAGGGCTTGTTTATCCCTTTCTGTTCTCTGGGTCTAACTTTTAAAATAATGTAACAAAAGTGAGGCATCCCTCAGGTATGTTAGTTAGCTGGCTTGCTTGCTTCATTTTTTCAGGAGCCAGAGTATAAGACAAAGATAGATAGATAGATAGATAGATAGATAGATAGATAGATAGACTGACATCTTAATGCTTTTATGAAATAGGATTTTTATATAAAAAAGTGCTTTAGAAATTTTTCATTAAAAAGATTTGTTTAAAGAGGGCATATAGCTTAATTTGGAAAACCCTGTATTAGCTCCTAAACGTAAAAACAAACAACTTTACCAGGAAAAGGTATTACACATTTGTTACCATCTTTAAGGAAAAAAAGCAATTATTCTCTGACCTGAATGAACCTCAGCCTGTGCTTCTTACATTTATTTTCTGGACAGCTCCTTTAAAGCTCTGGTCCACTGGCACTCCTTTACTATCTTGTCTGACACTGGTGCTCCCCTACTCTTTTGCCTGATGCTCTTCTATAGGCTTAGGTCAGAGAAAAATTACTTTTTTTGTAATGAGCTTATATGGCAACATTTTTAAAATTAGGCTATATGTCCCTTTACTATCAGGCAGAAGTGAAAAAGATGAAATAATTTATAGCGTGTGCTAATTATTACTGTGAAAATAACTTTTTTTGCACCTAAAAAATATACCACCTTCTAGCAGGTATAAAAATGTGATATGTGCAATTAAAATTCACAGAACGGTATACAGCAAAATGAAATTCTTGTTCTTACTTGTGCATTTGTGCATTGTTTGTGTTTATGCCATACATCTTTAATTGCTTATATAAGGACACACTGGCTGTTGCTACTTAACATGACCTTGGCCAAGTCACGTAATCTTCACTAACCATCTACTGAATCTCTATAGAACAAGAACTGGAAAATTAGCACTCTAGAAAACCGGAGTAACAATGATGTTTATATGTCCAAGAGTAAATGCTAAAGGTATAATATGTGGTGTTTATTCCTATCTTAGTACATTAACTGATGATTTGCCTTATGTATTTTCCATCGCAGGCTCTATGGCATTTAATAGCTAATTGGCAAACTGCCACATCACAAGATCAATGGCAATTAAGCAATAGTAAGGGGAAAGCAATGTTCTTTACATGTGTGTCTAGTATCATTGTAGACAATGACGTTGCTGACGTCCTAATTTTGCCTTTTTGCCCTTTAAACACAACTGCCATGTGTTGTGGGTGTCACTTTCAGTATTTGTGATGTTACATGATTGCTTCTTAATCACTTTGTATGTGTTAGTGTATTTGGTGGGAGGAGACCAGCTCAAAGGTTCATTGAATTGACTCGATTTCCAGTGCCCTAATTATTGGCTGACTGTATTTCAGCTACAGTAAGTGCTTTGGGATAGGATTGATAATGAAGTTCTAATTCAGTCAGACAGAGCTGCCTTTTCTCTCCATCCCTTGTGCTTTCTGGTTGTGTAACTGTCCTGCGTATGTTCCTTGTTTTGTTAATTCCTTGGATGATGGGTGATAATGCAAAGGCAGAAAAACATTCACTTGTGTTTTTCTCTCTCTCTTTCTCTTCCCCCTCCCACACGCATGCTCCCACTGGCAGGCATGACTGCACCACGCAGCTAAGAGTAGCTCTGTTAGAGAAGTGCCAGTGAGCAGAGGGATCTGTACATTGAAGAGGTTCTGCTGTGACTCATGCAGGTAATTGCATTATTCCTATTACACCTGAGCTCTGTGTGATCTGCTTCCCTGTGTCACCTCCTGACTACATTCCCTCTTTCTTTGCTGTTGGCATGCTGTGGCACCACACTATCCCACTATGTACGGAGCTCAGTGCTGGGAGGAATAGAATCTAAGGTATTTGTTTCCTTTAGCTTGTGTCTGCTGTATTCCATTTCACTTGGGTTTTAGTGTTTGTTTTGGCCTTTAGTTTTCTTGTCTTTAAAAAATAGATATTGCTGTCAGTGATGTCATCTGTGATGGGTGGCACATGGTGAAATAGTGATGGCAGTGTATATACTCCTCTGCTCCTATGAGTTCATCCAACGCACACTGTCAATCTTTGTCACCTTCACCCACTTATTTTTGCAAATAACACTGAATATTGGCCAGTATGTGTGTAAGTGTCAGGAACATTAGATTGTAAACTCCACTGCTTCAGGTGCTGATCTTAATGATCTATCATCTCTCTAAAGCGCTGCAGATTATGTTGGCACTATATAAATAAAGATTAGCAACTATAAGGAGCATGTTTTTTTATTGTTGACTTAAATAAAAATAAATAGAAAAAAAAGATTTGACAGCAAGTGAGGTTTGAATCCTAGCACACTATCAAGAGATAAAGAGAGAGACTAAGATAAAGAGGTAATAATGGCAGCACCAATTCCCTGAAGTAATCATAGCAAGCAGTGTCACATAGCAGGCAAGCAATTCCAGCTTGTGCCCTTAGCAATGAAAGCAACAAAGAAGTGATGGGTTAACAAGATATTAAGTAGACCATCTTGTAATGCAAAGGGAAATGGACTAGCCTAGATATATACTCCATCAAACACACTCTTGGTACTTTCCAGGCAACCCTTTCTAAACTGATATAGAGAAGTTAGCAACTGATGCCCATTATTTGCAGTAAAGGACATCTTCAGTTTGCAGCAGAGCACATAGGGGTTTGTTAAACATAACTGGGGTTTATAGTCTGTTTCTTACCATTTTTTGAATAATTAAACCTTTTTCTGTCCAGAAGCCAATATGCCAAACACTGGGCTTGTTCCCTATGGAATTCTATTGTTCAGTCCCTTGAAGACAGAATTGGACCAGATAGGAATCTGAAATATCTTTTCCCTGGTGCATTCCCCTATTAAAATCCAGACAACCAACTCAGCGCTTTCCTTAGAGTCATGAAACAGAACCATTCCTAGGGCACCCTTCCCTTCCGAGTGTGTGGATCTGTAAGGTTGGGGTTGTGAAACCTTACTCGGTCGATGCATCTCCAGATCAGCAGATCTGTGGATTGGTATTTTAACAGAGGGGATTCCATTTCTTAGCACTTCCATACAGCTCTATGTGTGTTTCCAAGGAGACGACTGGTTCTCATATCTCACTCCCACTCTCTGCCTAGTATTTTGGCTTTGTGTTTTTCCCTTACCTCATCTCATCATCAGACCTTTTGTATCCTGCTTCAGTTACCATGTATAATAACAGATTTTTTTCTGTGGGATCAATTTTAGTTCTTTTTGTGACAGACAAAATAAAATATCTATTCAATTTACTGTTAATATAAGCATGTTTCACTTAGCCACCTACTTAGAATGTGTGGTTGAAAGTACTGTTTTAAAAGACTATGAAAACAGATGGCATATTGGGTTGTAAATGAGTCAACTTGCTGAGAACATACAGTATCTCTGGGTTTGGGCAAACTGCCTGAAGACAATAATGTCATTTTAAAAAAAAGAAATCTAATTTTAAAGGATATTTTTATCCATTTATATTTGTACTTTGTTTTATTTTATTTGAATGGGGGGAGAAGACTACCGTTCTTAAGCATGAGCTAGCCATATGGAATTCTGACATTTAGGTGTAAATTTATCAAGGTGTTAAGAGATTTATTAAAATGAGTTTAGCGCTTAATACATAAAACCCACCTACAAAGACTCACTTTTTAGAGTATTTATCAAATAGGGAGTTCTAACTTTCACCTATTGATAAGTGTGCTTATAAAATTCCCATAGGAATGAATAGAACATGGGTGAGTTTTTATGTATTAAGCTCTAAACTCACATTTTGATAAGTCTGCCACTAAGAGTAGAACAAGTGAAGGATATTGCAGTGAATAAACAGTGATGTAGGCAGATGCAGTAGGTGGTATTTCAGAGTACAGGTGTGATGTAATTCTTTCCTAGACTCAACTTGTAATCCATTGCCCATGTGTTCTATGCCATTATGTTCTGGAAGCAGGGAGCCTGCACCTGGCAGCATTTTATGTCAATGTGAAGGAAGTTTACTCATACAACTGCAGGATAGCAGAAGGCTACAAAAGGCTGAAAATGCACATGAAATGGCATGTCTGACTAAAATGTTTCAGGGGTTTCCATGGAAATAGAGATTTGACTTTAGGCAGAAAAAATAATCCATTCTTTTGCAGCTATTTATTGATAAGTGCTGGCCATTTATAGAGGAGATCCAAGACTCCTTTATACATCTGTTGTGCCTGTTGTGTAAATGTCTTCCTCTGTGTGCCTTTCAAATAAAGAGGAAATTAACTATGATCTTAATGCAAGCCCAGAATATGTTTAAATATATACAACAAAACATGGAGCTGCGTTACTTCTTTCCTTGGCTGTGGCATTATTATTCCTTGACCCCATGAGAACCTTACTCCTTTGGGTCAAGTTCAAGCAACAAGTCAGCATATGTGTACAGTAAATGGAAAAACAAAATAGTATAAATGGTCTGTAAATGCAATAGGTTATAAGTAGTGTACAGGACAGGCACACCCCCAAGCTTCTATTACTGGCCATTAGCTCCCAGGTCGGGCAATATTATATTTCAGCAAACAAGGCTAAAAAAGGTATCATGGGGTAAGGAAGAAGTTATTCACACAACAGGCTATATTTCAGATTTCCTTTCTACTTAAAGAAATATAAACATGAACATTATGTTCATATGTCTCGTGTGATGTTTTTTTAAAGTTATACGGGCAACTGTCATAAAAGGAGCAAAGTTTACTGTTCTAATCTCCTATAGCAACCAATGGGTAGCAAGCAGGGTCGGACCAGGCCGCCTGGATACCGGGAAAAACCCGGTGGGCCCTGGCAGTCCAGACCCGATCCCTCTTACTGCTCCCCCTGACGCGTTTCACTAAAGCGTGTTCAGGCGAGGATGTTGGGCGGGGGACGCGGCTGACAAGGGCCCCTGGGGCGGCAGCCCTTGAGGGGCCCTGCACCCCCCTGTCCGACCCTGGTAGGAAGCATTTAATGGTCACCTGTTTAAAAACAGACTTCTTATTTCCGTTAGCTCTGTCCGTACTCCCATCCATTCTCCCGTGCTCCATTCGTCCGTCCACCCTCCCGTCTCCAGTGCTCCGTTCGTCCGTCCACCCTCCCGCTGAGTCCTACCTCTTACAGTTCCTCCCAGTCTGCCGTCCGTCTGCCTTACTTACTGTAAGCGCCGTCCGTCCTCCCTCTCAGCTCCCCCATCTCGCTCCCCGCTGAGTCCTCTCTCCACTGCCAGGGGTGAGGACGCAGCGGGGGGCCAGGTAAATTCCCTGCGGGCCGTAGTTTGAGAACTGCTGTCTTATTTAATGCTATGGGTTACTGCCTCTGGGCAAACTTACTGCATTTTATTACATATAAGAGTTAGTTACTTTGGTGAAAATAAATTATTTGTAGTGGTCTTGTCATGCTTTATGGTTAGAATTCTTACCATAGCTATAACAGAATATTTTATCCCAGTGGTCACAGATCAGGATTTAAACCAGATGCATAATATTTGCCATTAGAGCTAATTAGAAGAATGAGAAAATTCAGCTTAGCAAGACAGATAAACAATTCCACTGTAGTTTTAAAATCCATAATAAAAACTGGTAACAGATAACTGAATGAGATGCGCAGAAATAAACATAAACACTTGGAGAACTGCGGAATTTATAAGATGACTTTATCCCATTACCTTTTGCCAAAGAAGATCCTTTCCATTGTCTAACAAGGTCAGAATTTAAAACCCCAAAAAGATATTACAGATATAATAATGCCGAAAAGAAGGTGACACTGCCATAAAGGCTTGAAATACACACTGCCATCTGATCACATTATTCATGTATCTGTGGCATTTTTACACACAGCATTCCATGGCGCTGAGCCTCTGATTGATGATTGATCCTAGATCAGTCAGAGAGATTCATATTTGCAACCAGCTGCCATGGAAGTTAATATACTGGACAGCACACCTTTAATTTTATACCTAACTATGAGCATGATTGGATTTTAAAGCCAGGAACCTAACCGTGTGACTTGCAACCATATTTAACTAGACACCCAATACTTGCATTGCACTATAGGTATCAGAATGTATTGTGGATTCCTAGATACAGCATCAATTTTCTTTAGTATAAATTGTTTAACACAAGAGATAATACATGATAAATCAACAGCGTGCCTCAGGGCTTATAGACAGTAGAAGGTGATTAGTTGTTGATCAGGGTAGGGCTGGAGTTTATTTGCAGTCACTTAAATTGTATTTTCTTTTATTTGTATAAATAAAGAGCCTTGGTTTTTTCTTCCAGTACTTCAGGCCATATAGCCGGCTACTGAATAGGTATAGATGGAAAATATGATAGAACTTGAATATGGGGGTGGACACATTTGAATCAATATTTCTGGAAAAGAACTAGAATAGCAAGGAAAAGTATTTCTAAAGAAATGCAATGTGATGGAACTTTTGACATTTTAAAACCCAAGCAGGAATCTGATTGAACTTGTCAGTACCACACACTGTTCTTGTGAAATCTGGAAGGTGTGAATGACAGAAGGCTATATATTTGGAGATGATTAAATCATGAATAGAGAGCCTTTAAAGAATGTATAGGGAAAAGCAACATGAGGTTTGTGATAGGATAATCAACAAATACCTATAAAAGGAATCATTTGAAATTCATACAGAAATAAGCATAAGGGCTATCTTTCAGTGTAATTTAAGGAGGCTGTTTACATGTGTAGCTGCTTGTGACAAGAAATGGTTGGCTTAGTAAGAAACTGCAATATATCTCATTATTAGCTATCATTTCTTTTGCATTATTTTACATTAAACATGCACAACTTAATGTATAGACAAAACACAAAAATCACTACATGTTTGCAAGAAAACTGCCACACTGCATATCTGACTTAAGACATCCTCCTTAATATCCCACCTAATAGTAAAAATAAATTTGTGCTTCTTCTCAAGCAAAGCAATATGGCATCTCCATCTGATACAAAGTAATGCAAATATATAACAAACTACACAAGCAGATTTTTTAATAAAACATGTCTATAGAAAGGGCAGTCTCTGGACTTTTGGGATTTTGAGCTATTAACCAGGGAGAGGCTACATTCGAGCCCCCAAAAATAAAGGGGCTCAATGGGGACAAAGGATTCGATTTTTCAGAGTATGAGATATTAACACAAAGCACAGTGTCTCTCTTTCAGGTGTGAAGGAAAATAGGTCATTGGAGATGAGTGATTAAGAAACTGCTGGTGATTGTCTGCAAGGCTGTTTCTGGAAGAAAAGGAGTGGGCCCTGTACTTGATTTTGCACTGGGGAACTTTTGCACTTAGTTACACCACAGATTTTTTTTATAGGTCAGTTGTTTAGTATTGTTTTCTTTCTTAAGTAAGTGGGACATGAAGGCACTGTTTGACTGGTGTCAGGCCTAGACTGGCAATCTATGGATTCTGGCAAATGCCAGAGGGACTGCTGTAAGATGCCATAGACAGTCATTATTTATTGGGCTGGTTGGGGGTTGTGTTAGAGCTTTGTGTCCTTGCAACTGCAGGGTCTATTTTGAATCTCAGTTTGGACTTTGACAGCCCAGATTGTTTCATACATCCCATGCAGATGGGTGAGACTTCTGAATAGACAAATAGGCAATTGGAGCTAATCTTGCCAACAAGATTGTAGTGTGCCAAGATTGATAGTGTGCCTTATTTTGCCTTCACTGCTTTAGTTATGATGTGCATGTACTGCATGTAAACAGAGCTTAAAGACTATATTAACAGGCAATTGCAATATCTTTAGTGTCTTTAGCCAAAAATATGGATGGAAGCAAGTGTGTGCATTATTTAGAATCTCTTCTATTCTATCCCCTTGCACTATTGTGCCATTGTTGTCCTGTATGAGTAATGAATGAGACCCAGGAACTTTTTTCTAAATGATTCAAAACCCCTGTGCAGCGACAGCTGATTCTCTAGTGACTGCAAATGAATTTCTGACAAGCACTTTATATGTTTCTGTTGCCTGCGCTTTTCTATTCCTAACAATATCGGCACCTGCAGAAACGGAAGCAGGGGCTGTTCTTGTTATGGTTCATTATGTTCCATCAACTGAACTCATCACGGTTTTCTTGTGATCATCCAAAAGAACATATGTAGCTTCTCAAAAATGCGTAGGTGTAAGTATGGGGTTAACTTAGAAACTCTGCATTTATTCACTTAAATGAGGAGCATAGTTAATGTAACTGCCATTTATAAAAGGTGAAATTATTCATGAAATAGATCAACTGAGCTCTTGATTCATTTAGTGGCACATTTACTAAGCATCAATTTTTAATTTTTAAACTTGAATTTTTTTTAAAAAGTCGCAGAAAAAAAAACGCTGCGACTTTTCCAAAATTTACTATGCATCTAAACACCTAAAAATCCGAATTCGACAATTTGACTTGCCGAGCTCATGTAGAGGTCAATGGCAGAGGTCCCTTCCCTTTCCTTGAAGTTCTTTCTTTTGTCTCAAAACTTTTGAGATTTTGCTAGGTTTTCACCAAAAATCATAATGTTTTCTAATTGTTGCAGAAACAATTCGATAAAGTCAGGATTTTTACAGCGACAATTCGACTTTTCTCACAGTAACTTTTTTTTAGTAAATATAAAGCATTTGGGAAAACGAATTTAGTCGAATTTGAAAAAAAAAATATGAGATATTATGGAGTAAATCTGCCCCTTAGCATCTTGCAAAACCCCCCCCTCAAGGTAATGAGAAGTTGTCCCAAGTGCAAAAGTCCAAATTGGGACAAAGCTGATAATGGGTCTCTCTTATAAAGAAAGAGTGGCCAAGCTGAGGTTAAAGAGGGGCTTATGGTGGGATATGATCATTATGTTTTAAGGAGAAGGAAAGGCTAAGTCACTTGGGGGTGCCAAAATGTTAGGCACCCCCAAGTGACTTAGATCGCTTACCTTTTACCCCGGGCTGGTGCCCCTGTTAGGAGAAAAAAGCACCAGCCCAGGGTATCTATAGGAAGCGCTTCCTCCTTCCTTTTTCTTCTGCCGGCAAAATCCGTGGGCCGGCGCATGCGGATAGGAAGTAGGAAGCGCTCGCTGCTACCCCGGGCTGGTGCTGTTCTCTCCGTACAGGGGCACCAGCCCGGGGTAATAGGTAAGCGATCTAAGTCACTTGGGGGTGCCTAACATTTTGGCACCCCCAAATGACTTAGCCTTTCCTTCTCCTTTAAATATATAAGGGGATAATTCAATAAAGGCTCTGATATTTCGCCAGTAGATCCATCCAGCAGACCTGAGGGTTTCTATTAAAGGGTTAGCGTTTAGACATATAGACAATCTGTTATATAAACTCACATGTTGTAAACTTTCTGTGCCTAACAGTATTCTAGGGATTAAAGGAAAACTATAGCCCCAGAGAGAATACTTAAACAGCACATATTTTATATCATATTAAGTAATCTATTAAAGTATCATACCAAACTGGAATGTATATCAGTAAATATTGCACTTGTACATCCTTTCCCTTGAGCCACCATTTTGTGATGGGCTGTGTGCTCCCTCAGAGATCACCTGACAGGAAATAATGTAGCTCTAACTGTAACAGGAAGTAGTGTGGGAGTAAAAGGCAGCATCATGAATAATATGAGCCAGGGGGCAGTCTTTCTTACTTAAAATGGCAATTTTCTATTTAGGATTACCCAATGGCTCATACTACTAAAAAAGTATATTTTTATCAAAATTGTTTATTTAGATGAAGCAGTGTTTTACATTGAATCAGTTGTTGTAACAGTATGTTTTTAGAGATGCCTACATTGTTTGGGGGTATAGTTTTCCTTTAACATCTAAAAGCCTTTTAGATGTTTCCTTTAACATCTAAAAACCCACAGTGCTGTCCTACCTGCGACTTGTAATGGTCACATGACCTAGAGTCTACCTGCATTGCTATAAACAGCACCTGCAGGGCTTGTATGGTTCAGCAACAAGCAGAGGACTCGAAGCTGAAACTCATTACAAATATTAAAGGGACACTATCACTTTTCTTAAATAAGCATAGTCATTTATATTCTCTCTAACAGTGCTGTCCAACTTTTGTGCGGCCAACATGGTGGAGGGCCGATAATTGAAACCAGTTTTGACCGCTCCCCATTTTTTAAACCACATCCACACCCATGTTATCACATGACCATACCCATATTATTGGTGGTAGTACAGCAAAAACCTACCATACTCTGCCTTCCCTACCCTGCCTGAGTGAGCCATACTCTGCCTGCCCTATGCTGCCTATGTGTGCCATTCCCTGTCTGCCCTATGCTGCCTTTGTGTGCCATACTCTGCCTGACCTATGCTGCCTGTTTGTGCCATACTCTGCCTGCTCTATGCTGCCTGTGTGTGCCATACTCTGCCTGCCCTACTCTGCCTGTGTGTGCCATATTCTATTTGCCCTACCCTGTCTGTGTGCTATACTCTACCTGGCCTATGCTGCCTGTATGTGTGGCACACACAGGCAGCATAGGGCTGGCAGAGTATGGCACACACAGGCAGCATAGGACAGGCAGAGTATGGCACACACAGGCAGCATACAGTCACACAGCAGTATCTATATATTAAAAAACTTTTCAATTGCAGTACCACCTCAGTATATGTTCTTTTTATAGTGTGCAGGGTTTATTTGTGGATCTGAGGTATGAACAGGTGAATAATGTGGGGCTTACAGTCTGAGCCTAAGGTATGAGCAATGCAGAGGGTGAACAATGTAGGGATTAAATAGTGTGAACAACACAGGGGATTACATTAAACACAATACAGGGGGATTACAGCCTGAATCTGAGGTGTGAACCATGCAGGGGGGGGGGGCAGTTAATCTCAGTACTGATACCATTTAAAGCTTACACAAAGGTAAGCCATCAAAGCAGCCAGACAGGTGGGGGCCACACAGAGGGGGGTCGTGGGCCGCCAGTTGGACAGCACTGCTCTATAACATGAATAAAAATACTTGTATAAAAAAACACTGTGCAGTTGCTTGTTCCTGTCTAAGAATTAGTGCTGCAAAATGCCCAATACAAAATGTGTTTTTAAAAAAATGCAACATCTGCGGGAAGAGTACTTACTACTATACTGATATTTATCATATAAGTAAGTTTGTAATTTCCAGAATTGCAGGCATTTATTGGATTGTTTTGTTTTATACTGAAGCCCTGTATGTTTTTTGGTGCAATACTGACACATAATGCATAATGTACCATTTCAGAACAACAATGAAGGGCTTGCAGCTTGGTAACAGGTTGTCATGACAACAAGCTACACCCACAAGAGCTCTGTATAAAGCTGACAGCTCATCATCTCCCAAATCTCCCACCTGGTTATATTGTTGTGTTTCATGCAAACCAGGGAGGATAATGCTACAAACAGCTACAATCAGTAGCCCCCCCCCCCCCATCCATATTCATTTTTAAGATATCAAATAATGATACCAAGCTGGCATCTACACATCTTTAACAATTGCTGTTTTAAATCTTTTTCCTTGAGGCACCATTTTGTAATGTTCTGTGTGTCACTCCCTTATCACCTGACAGGAAATAATGCTGTAAGAGGAAGAAGTGTTGAAGTAAAAGTCTGTGAATTAGTTGGCTGATGCAATCTAGCATGGATGTGTGCCCTTGGTTTGTGTGTGATTACCGTGCTTCGTGCATGCCAAAGGGCGGACTTTAGTATTTAAAATGGCAGTTTAGCTTTATGGGACAATTTAATGGCTTAAAATACAAGGAAAGTGTGTTTTTCTTGAAAGGATTTTAATTTTATGAAACCATGTTTTACATCACCTGCTTCATGTAATTATTCAGACCTGCAATGTTCAGGGGTATAGTTTCTCTTTAAGGACAAAAAAGGCTGCTACACATTCCCTTGGCCTTAAGCTAGGGCTAAAAACATTTATGTACTATGATCATTAGGATTAATGAAATAAAATATTGTATAAACTATTCTGGGATGATGAAAGGGCGCTGGCATTAAATGACCAAATTAAAAGGACTAGATGTACAGAAGCATTCTCTTCGCTCCCCCTGGTTAATATGGGATCCAAGGTAACCATATTATAGTTTTGTCATTTAACAATTTCATATGCACTGCGCTATATATCTTTTCATGTAGTTATTGGAGAACATTTTGCTTCATTATGGATTGATATATTTCAGAATATATTTTGCATGCAGTTCATATTGCAGTTTTCATAATACAGTTAGTCTAGATGGGACATTTTCCAGCAACATTTAATCACTGGCTGCATTTGGTATAACATACAGTATATACCGTATTGTCCTTATATGATACAAGGTATTTAGTAGCAACCATCCTCTAAATTTTGGTGACCATTACCCATTTACAGTTCTATATCTACCAACATACCAGGCTAAAAAAATGATTTCAGGTCTAAAGCCCAATTCACACAGGCAACCCTGTTACAACCAAGCACGCTGCTCATTTTCCCCAAACTCCTATTCCTACTGCAATCCCTTTTCAGGGGTACAGATCAGGGTATCCTGCTAAACTAGTGTTGTTTTATATTACTTTGGGCTAGATTCAGTCCAGTGAGAAATAGTTAGCTTGTGGTTTATCACGTGAAAACTTGATCGATGAGATATAATTTGAGCAGAAAAAAACTTTTCTTCTAATTTAGTTCCAGTTTTTTCTTAAAGACATCAATAGAGTTTTCACGTGATAAACTGTGATATAAGTTTTTCTGAATTGAATTCCATCTCAAAATGAATCTTGCTCATAAGTTTTCTCACTGAATTTAGTTTGGCCCATTGTCTTAATGTTCCCTACACATTAAATAATTTCACCTTTTTTAGTCTAACTTTTGGGTACCAATATGTAGGTAGGGCCGGGGTGACAGTTCCTTACCTTTACTCGGTATTTCAGGCTCCAGCCAGAAGAATGGGCAGACTCTTTCTGTGCAAAAACTTTTTATTAACAGGTGGTGGTCACCAATGCATTCAGCAGACAGTTTGAACACTTGAGTTTTTGCATACAAATCATTCTTCTTCCAAGGACTTCCCAGGCCAGTTGCACAGCTTACGTAAAGTACCTCTTCAATTCCGCTACCATAGACCTAGTCCCACCTATCCACTCTAGTGGTCCGATATCCACTCTTGTACCTCTCCACTCTCTTTAGTGGTCCGGTACTCTGCAGTCATACCCCTCCACTCTTCCCGAATAGGACTTTACACCTACAGATTCTGGCTAGAAGGCTTTTACACTCTTCCTAACTGTTCCTATACTGGTACTTGATTCCCTGACTAACGGGATACCCATTGGAACCTGGTTCCCCTTTCTCCTGGTTGGGACAGAGGCTGCCCGTTCTATCTACCCTGACTGTCTTGTGCATGTAATGCTCGCTAGTACACCCCTCTAACCTATGCTAGCTATTCCTCTACTACTGCCCAGGTCCTGATTCACCTCCTGTGGATAGACCGTGAACCTGGGTGTGGCTGCTCCTTTTATACCTTCCTGCCTGCACTGCCCTCTGGTGGCAGGTGGTCTAAATTACACTTAGCTATTTTAATTATACCCAGGTTACTATACTGCCACCTAGTGGCCAAACAAAGCATTAACCCTTTACCATTTTCCCAACATACATATTAAGCATACATCTTTCCACCTTCTTACAAGTATGGCAGCTTTTCCAGGACAAGAATATCATTAATTAGTACTGGGATTTATATGAAATATTAACAGTGATTTTCCCTTTAGCAAAAAAAAAATGAATGCAGCAAAAATGAAAATTACAGAGGAAAGAGCAATTTGCACCACACAGATATCTGTGACACAGTTTCTCTCAGCAATGCTTGAGACATCTGGAATTACATGTATTTTAATTGCAGGGTGCATGTCATTTCTCTGTTTCCTTAGTTGTTTAGTAGCCTTAAAGGAACTGTACAACATGTTTAGTAATACATGCTATATGACTTTTAATTTTTTATTTTTTAACATCTGTAATAAAATATTGACAAACAGAAAGGAACAAAAGAGCTTTTGTAGAATTAGCAGACAATTTTCAGTGGGCTTTACAAACAACGGCTTAGAAATTGTACAGGTATGGGACCTGTTATCCAGAATGCTTGGGACCTGGAGTTTTCCGGATAAGGGATCTTTTCGTAGTTTGGATCTCCTTAACTTAAGTCTGTTAAAAATCTTTTAAACATTAAATAAACCCAATAGGATGGTTTTGCCCCCAATAAGTAATAATTATATCTTAGTTGGGATCACGTACAAGGTACTGTTTTATTATTATAGAGAAAAAAAGAAATCAATTTTAAAATTTGGAATTATTTGCTTATAATGGATTACATGGGAGATGGCCATTCTGTAATTTGTAACATTCTGGATAACGGGTTTCCGGATAATGTACACACCTGTACTTTAATAAACCTTGGAATACTTTGATACTGATCACTTTTAGAGGGTACATTTTGTGTTAATTTGCTGTTTAGTAACCAGACTACTTAGTCATTTTTATGTGAAAATAAAGTAATATGATTTCAGATGTTCTAAATTAAAGCTGAAATACTTCACCTAAAAAGAAGCAACATTTTAGTAAATGATATAGGGCAGCCGTAGTGCTGGCAGGTAGGGCATCAATAAACATTATTTTAGCCACTGTGAAACAGTTACGGCCTGCCTAGATTTCCCCTAGAACAGAAACGAGAGATTCTGGTATAGGATCTGTATTTTCTGCATGCCAATAGATTTGTACCACGCACTACTCAGAAATTAGTCATCCACAGGTAAAACAGATCACCTTTGTCCTTTGTATTCTGTTGTACACTCACTAAACTCATTATTCTCATGCATGACAAGTGACCACAATAATGTAAGATATGGCAGGCCCCGTAATATCTATGGCATGGGGCCAACTCGTTGTTTCCTTTCACCTCTCATGCACCCAGTTATGACCAGTTCCTTAATTCCACCTTTATTATCCATCCATACCAGTAAACCATTACCAATACCATTATATATTTCAGTTACTTAGGTGGTGACAGAACTAATCGTTGCACCAAAGGATCCTTCTCAATTTAAAGGGCTCTCGTGATGGACTGCAACATTGCTAGTTTTTCCCTTGGTTAGTAATGTATGAAAGCCCTGGATTGGCACTAAGTTTGCTTACAAGTGCTGTAGAGGCTCGTACAGCTTCATAATACAACTAATTTTACAATTAATAGATATCTACGCTATAAACAGCATTTCCCATACCATTAAAAGTTAGACTAATGTGTTAGCTTTGAATAGCTCTGATTGGAACAGGCAGAAATTACCCCTGCTTAATATAGAGATGCAGAGAAATGTCTAGAATAAGCTGCCATGTAATAGTTTATTATGATAGAATAAGAGGTGAGGAAGGAGGTGAGAGGGTGACTAGTGAGCCTGTGACAAGAGAGAGCAGCATCATTGCATTGTCTCATCACAGAACTCAACACTTGGTGTTTAGCGAACATCACAGTTCTGCGAGAGTCTGTGAAATTGTTCCTATAGAAACAGCCTTGAGACCAAAATTACTTTTGTGGAGGAGGCTTTTTTTATGTTAATTTTCATTCTAAAGTATTTCCTTATGGCCTCCAAATGGCTTATTTTTGCTTGTTGAAATGAAATGATAGAATCTGGTTTTATTGTGTTTTTTTTTCAATTGAATGTCAATGGACACCAATGTGTTTTTTTATAGGAATAGCATTATTTGGCATCAGGAACCTATAGGTACTTTTGGCACTTCTAGATCTTAGAACCTATGTAATATATACTTATATCTATATCAGTAAAGGTAACCTGAATAAATATGCATTCTTCAGCCAAGTGGCAAGAGATAGTTTTGACTTGCCAGGCCAGTATGGCAATTTTGATTGCCGCTGCCCTTAGTTATAAAACAGCGGCTATGGTAACACCCCTTTGTACCTTCCAGGTGTGTTTCAGCCTGAAAATGCTGATTTTATGCATAAAAAGCAATCACTCATGTATTTATACTTATTTCCCATTCAATTGAATGGAATCTAAGGGAGGTGTTCATGGGCAGTTTTCAGCCAGCTGAAATATGCCATTGGAAAAGCATTAAGTGTTATACCAGCCTACAGGGAGTAAATGACTCAAGCATTAGATGTGTGGTCAGGTAATTCAGTCTCCAGTGAATTTGCCAATCCGTATGATGCTTCCTCTAGTCATGTAGTTAGCCTTCATCTCTAAGATGCGTTACAGCAGTGAGTTTAATGTACACACAGTAATGTAATAAAAAGTCTTCCATTTGGCCACATCTAGTTACACAAAGCAACCAATCAAATGTATGACTAGTAAATGCTACCTGCTGATTGGCTGCTATAGGTTAGTTGATTACATTACCCCTACCCCTACATTACCCCTACATGCAACAGTAGAAAGAAATGCAACATTATCAAATTGTAAGAGGTGGCTTATAATTTTGCAAATTACAAAAAAAACAGCAATGCTAACCACAAACACACTGCAACTATGTAATTTATGGATGGGTTCCATGGGTTACAACATGCTAGGGCTGTAGTTTTCAAAGCTATCCAAAGTCTGTGGCCCAGTTAGTTATGGAACATATTCTTGGTTAATGGAACTGATGCTGGTATTATATAAAGGATATCTACCACTTAACATCTGAACTGACTGACATAGCACTGGTAGTGATAATTAGGATCTTCCTATGCCTGTAATTAAGTTTTTGATGCCTACAGTATTTTGGAAAACTATGGGAATGTTCCTTCCTTTACGTTAAAGTATGATCTACCTTTAAGAAGGATTTGTAGTTTTGCCAGATTTTCTTCTGCTCTTAAAGGCATTCATATAGTTTTCTTAAAGAAGATCTGAACATGAAAAAAATGAACTGATGTAAATTTACTTTGGTTGCTTCTCTGAGCACTTTTGATATTTAATAATTTTTCTATTTTTAGGCGTTTCTGAGATATTTGCATTTTTAAACTGCCAATAATTGTATTTTGGCGTATCCGGCAAGTGCATAGGCAGTTACAGGCAAATCAATGTAAACTGAACCAGTGTGAACAAGTTTACACCAACTCATTTTTTGGTTAAACATCCCTTTTAATTCAAGCAGGGGTCATTAGCAAGTGAAGTCTGTCCAAATATCCTGGAAACAAACACTTTGTAGATCTCTTTTGAGTACGGCAACATTATCTGACTCACAATTGCTTTTACAAGATCTGTTCCATAAAACAATATAATTAGCACTTCTGTGGAACAAGATTTTCTGGCACAGAAGCAAAAATGCTTAATATCACTTTGTAAATCAGTTTTGAGGAAAACAAAATCTCTATTTAATCACAGAAATATTTTTGTGCTAGTACTAATTTGCATGTTTTTTAAATTAAACTTTATTGTACCTATTTGGCTGCTGGATCAGATTTCATGCCCGAGGTGAAATAAATATAAATTTTAACAATACTATGTTTTCCCTTATAATCTTTATAGTTTATTGCTTTTATTGATGAGCACATTTCCTTGCCCCTTTCTCCTTGTTCTCTGTTTTCTTTACCCCTTTTGTTACTGCAAATTAACAAAAGTAACTGTTTACTGATGTAAATTTGAACATGGTATCTGTTTTTATCTGTTTTTTTCCTGCTTTTGATAAATACAAAATCAATAGAACAAACTTTCTTAAACATTTCTTAGGTCACAAAGTGATATGTGTCCCCAAACAGAAATGTTTAGGAACACTGATGAAGATGGCATAATCCTAATCCTAATCCTTCTCAGACTTTATGTAACTTCACTAGAATGGCCCTTTTCCTTTGACGGTACTGTGTCTCACTGTAGCACTAACCATTTTATTTCTAGATTATAAATGTACCGTATATACTCGAGTATAAGCCGATCCGAATATAAGCCGAGGTACCTAATTTTACCTAAGAAAACTGGAAAAACTTATTGACTCGAGTATAAGCCTAGGCATCCATTTCTTTTAACACACCTGCACACTAGCTTGTGTCCGAGTAGTAAGGGCAGCGCCAGATTACTTGTCCAACCGGCCATCCATCTAAATGCCCGATCGCAGATACACAGAGACTGATATACTAACCATGGAACTAGGAAATACTGAGGGATTCCCAGCTGTTCCAAATATTTCATTTCCAAAGTTTCAGATGATTTATTATCCTTTCACAGACCTAAAACGCTCTTTTTGTCCCTTGTTAGCCCTACCCAAACAGTGCCACAGATATCATTCTCCCCTCTAGCCCCTCAGTTCCCATACAAACCCCTACAGGTAAAGATACTCTTGCCGCAGTGGAGCTTGTTTAATCTAAATTGTAACAAGTGGGTCTAATAAATGTTAATGTCCTGAAGCAAGTTAAGTTTGTATTGGAATGAGGTTTATACCGTCCATCCGTCGCATCCAGCCTTCCCCAGCCATCTCCAGCCATCGGGCACGCACCGGCCAGCCGTCGCATCCAGCCATCAGGTTTATACCAGCCATCCGTCGCATCCAGCCATCGGGAGCCGTCACGCACGTCGCGTCGCACGTCACGCACGTCGCGTCGCACGTCACGTCGCACGTCAAGTGGGGGGGGGGTGCTTGCGCAACAGCTCCCGATGGCTGGATGCGACGGATGGCTGGTATAAACCTGATGGCTAGATGCGACGGCTGGCCGGTGCGTGCCCATGGCTGGGGAAGGCTGGATGCGACGGATGGACGGTATAAACCTGATGGCTGGATGCGACGGCTGCCCAGTGTGCGCCCAATGGCTGGAGATGGCTGGGAAGGCTGGATGAGACGGATGGCCAGTATAAATCTGATGGCTGGATGCGACGGCTGGCCGGTGCGCGCCCGATGCCTGGAGAGGATGAATTGCCCGGTTGGATAGGTATTTTGGTACTTGCCTCGAGTATAAGCCGAGGGTTCCTTTTTTAGCACATTTTGAGTGCTGGAAAACTCGGCTTATACTCGAGTATATACGGTAATACAAACAACTGACAATAAAAAAAAGTTTGTTTTAAGAAGTAGCAATTAATTCTTGGGCATCGGTTATATGTAGACATTCAGTAGGAAAGGCAGGCACTCCGGAAATCCAATTATGGTGAAGTAGAAGCTCAAAATTGAAGTAAAATCAAAAATAATTTATTTAAATATACACATACATGCTATAAAGAAGCCTGGTAAGGCTTCCTATGTGGCTCCCCTATGCTGAGGGTCTGGGGCATGAGCACCCGGACCAAACATACAAACGGGTAAGCCTGATCTCCACTATTATATCTTAGATTTATATCTTCCCTGAGTTTATATTCACATCTGTTATATGTAGTTTATATTTACTGCACACACAACATTTTGATGTCCAGTATACCTTTTTCTTCTTTTCTTAAGATTAGTACAACTCTATAAATTTGTACTCAGTGTTTCAGCTACAGTGTAAAACATTTTTCTTATGTAAGGAAATAAGAAAATGTTATTGTATTAAAAATTCTTACCCCAATAGTGGCTCTTTAACATGTTTAAAATGCTTCCAAAATAATTTGATTTCAATATCTTGTATTTCAGATATTTCAAAGCCAAGATTTTTAAATATTATGGAAGAAGCCTGGCCCAGAGATGGACAGTCCTAAAAAGCCACAACGGTTACAGCTGTCTAAACCAGAAGATGACAATGATAATAATCTCCCAGAAAAACGCTCACCAATCTCCTCTAGAATCTGGCAGGAAGAAGACCCTACCTGCAATCCTGGGTTCAGTGGAGAGGACCGTAGCATGCGAAACTTTTGCATCAGGCTTCAAAGTGACCATGACTTCATGGAAGGAAGTTTCAGCTTTGACCTGGATGGAGACAGCATTCTAGGAGCTAAAAGAGAAAACTTTGTGGAACCTTTGAGTCGCCTTCCAGTTCAAGACCCTAAACATGGGGAAACATCAATAAATAAAGAATCTAGGCATTCAGATTTTAACACAATTGGCACAGGTGACTCAGAATTTCAGTGCAAGAGATCTCAAGAGTGTCCAAACACTACCTCAGTGGAAACAACACAGAAGGACAATTTACTGGAATGCAAAAGGGAATGCAAGACTGATGAAGGTAAACAGCACAGCTTAAGCACTCTAATCAGTCAGCAGCCTAATTCAGATAATGATGTAACTGGAGAAGGACATTCCTCTGAATCATTGTTAATAGAGAGCAAAGCCACCAAGGTGCCTGAACAAAACCTTGAACAAGTTTCATTTTATGAAAAACATTTAGATTTGGAATCTTCTACTTGCTCAGTAATACATGCTGAGTCAAAAGAAAAAAATATCTCACAATCTTCACATGAAATCCATGGGATAGAGCCAGACACAAAAGAGACACCCAAGAATGTTCCAGGGTCAGAATCATACAGCATGGAAATCAAAGCAATCAAGGAACAAGTCCTGCCAAATACTTCCTCAGATAATAGTAAAGATCTTAGTCTTGCAGATAAAAACTCAGAAGAAGCAGTAACAAAATCATTTAGACAAGACACTGAAGCAAAAACAAATCATGAGAAAGCATCACTAGTCTCAAAAGAAGAGGGTACTTCCTTGAATGAGTCTAATCAAAATACTAATGCAATAGCTGACCAAGCAACGCACAGATCTATCGCAGTAAGTCCAATTGCACCTCCAGAAGGTAACCAGTCTTTTACCTTTCAAACTGCAACAAGAATTCCAGAAGCATCAAATATACAATACAGAACTGTAGCTGTGAGTCCTTTTGTTTTAGGTGAAGGGAGCTCATCGTTTTTGTTTCAGAGTGGAACAGCCACCAATATACAATATAAATCTGTGGCTGTAAGCCCCATTGTTCCATCAGAAGGATGCTCCTCCTTCACTTTTCAGAGGGGAATAGACACCCAGGAGTCATCTAAAGTACAGTGTAGATCTATAGCTGTAAGTCCTATTGTTCCTCCAGAAGGAAGTTCATCGTTCACTTTCCAAAGTGGACTGGGGACTCAAGAAAACTCCAATGTACAGTATAGATCTGTGGCTGTGAGCCCTATTGCTCCACCAGAGGGAAGCACATCGTTCACTTTTCAAAGTGGAATGGGGACTCAAGAAAACTCCAATGTACAGTATAGATCTGTGGCTGTGAGCCCTATTGTTCCACCAGAGGGAAGCACATCATTCGCTTTTCAAAGTGGAATGGGGACTCAAGAAAAATTAAATGTACAGCATAGATCTGTGGCTGTGAGCCCTATTGTTCCACCAGATGGAAGCTCATCTTTCATTTTTCAAAGTGGAATGGGTACTCAGGAAACATCAAATGTACATTATAGATCTGTGGCTGTGAGTCCTATTATTCCACCAGAAGGAAACTCATCTTTATTTTTTCAGACAGGAATGGGTACTCAGGAACTCTCTAGAGTACAACATAGATCGGTGGCTGTTAGCCCATTTGTTCCATCTGATGGATCTTCATCCTTCACATTTCAGTCTGAGCACAACTCCCAGCCTGCCCCAAATCATACAGGTTCATCAAATATTTCAAAAGCCTATACTTTTGAATTAGCTCCTCCCAATCAGGGTGTAGGAGCCGAGACCAGAGCTGAGTGTCGATCCATTGCAGTGAGCCCTATAGTTCCACCTGATGAGTCTACATTTACATTTCAGATGCAGAAAATTCCATCAAACATGGAAACAGGTTATCATAAAGATAGTTTAGACTTACTTCCTAAAACATATTCATTTGAACTGACACCTCCTAATCAAGATGTTGGGATCCAGGCAGACACCAGAGCAGAATGTGTTTCAGTTGCTGTGAGCCCAATTATCCCACCTGATGCATCTTCGTCTTTCATATTTCAGTCAGATCAAAAGCAACAGGAATGGAGCTGTAATGAAAACAAGCCAGATTATGAGTTACTTACACCAAAAAATCAAGAGAGTGGTAGCAAGGCTTACACTACAGTGCAATATGTATCAGTGGCAGTAAGCCCCATTGTACCACCAGAGGGATCCTCCACATTTTCTTTTATATCAGAGAGAGCTGCTGCAGACCAGAGCAGATCAAAAGAAGGTCAATGTGTAGATAATCTTTCAACGACGTGTTCACTTGAGCTCATTTCCCCTGCTCAGGATAATAGAGTAGAATATAAATCTGTAGCAGTGAGTCCAATAGTCCCACCTGAGGAGTCTTCTTTTACTTTCCAATCTGAAAACAAAAAAGATGATCCTTGCTCTATAACACACGGGAAAGATAACTTTAACAAGTCATGTTCTTTTTCATTTAAGCCTCCCACCCAGGACATTGGGGTACAAACTGACAATATATCTGAATTTGTTTCCATAGCTGTAAGTCCATTTGTTTTCTCTCAGGGTCCTGGGACTTTTACATTTCAAACAGAAGGGAAGCAGCAAGAATTGTCCTTGAAACAACAAGACCAGGCTAAAGAGAATAAGAGTTGCCAAATTCGAGATTTTGGGACTCAGACTGATAATACTGTACAGTGTACATCAATAGCTGTTAGCCCGTTTATACCTGCAGAAGGATCATCCTTCCAGTTTCAAACTGAAAGCCCCTGTCAAAGCTTTCTAAATACGGCATGTTCACATGTTCTAGAAAAGCCAGTGATGAAAGATGCAGAGATGCAGGTGTCTTTTTCAGCTGAGATGAAATCTGTTGCAACAGACCCTATGACACCTATTCGGAAATCACCTCAGACTTCTTACCCCGAGGTGCAAGTTAAAGCTAAGGGAGATCATCCAGAACCAGTGCGAGAAGTCAGCTGGGATGAAAAAGGAATGACATGGGAAGTTTACGGAGCATCTATGGAAGTAGAAGTGCTGGGGATGGCCATACAGAAACACCTGGAAAAACAAATTGAGGAACATGGGAGACAGAAAGTGATGACACCTCAGAATACAAGAGGTAGTTCTGTTCGTGGTGCCTCTGTTAGGAGTGAGGGAAAACGCCAACCTGGTACTTTCCGTACATTTTTCCACCGGCGACCCCGATGCTGCTCGGGGGCTGGCCCAGCAGTAGAATGATTTGACCAGTGTTCAAAGCCATTTTCTAAATATTTTAAGGAAATGTAGATTTGTCTGATTTTACCTTTTACTATTTTATTAAACCTCAAATTTTCGAGGAAGGAAGAAGAAGCACTCCGTGAAGATGGTGAATTGTAGATGCTTTTATTTGGTTGTGGCTGTTGTGGATAAAGATGATGCTGAATCTGTGTCAAATAAGTGGACCAACTGAAGGAAAATTGTATCACTGATAAAGGGATCGCTGCCTAACAGTTGGCAGGGCCACATTTAAAGCTGGAAAGTAAATAGAATTGTTTAGTGTTAAGCACAGCTCTCTGATCTGAACTGCAAAAAATGCTATGGGTTCTGTACATGACATAAGCCTTAACATGATCATTGTGAGTGGGAGTATCTACTAAGCTTCTTCATCAGGCAATGTCAGGGTTCATATGTTAATTGATGCATTATTAGTCACAAGAATGCCATTGGAATATACCATTTGAAGGCCTTTACTTTTAAGGTTTACCTAAAGCATTGAAGATAAGGTAAAAGGAAAAGTATAAACATAATCATTAAATACCTTAGGCTAATATGCAGTTTTGTAGTTTTTGATTCAGCCATATTTAGCAGCTTGCAGTCATTTGAAATAAATGACCGTATCAAGAGGGCCTTTTTACTTACCTACATACAGAGATGGGAGGAAATAAGAAAGGAGTCGTGTGCACTGAATAGTTTTTTTTATTGCTTGTGGTTGATATGCTTGTAATGTGTAGCACAGGGATACCATTTCTGTATCTTTTATTGGATTACTGTTTCTTTAATCATTACTGAAAAAGTCGGTAAGAATGATAGTAAGCAAGCTTGGACTGGCTCCCAGGTGTGTCTTGCAACAGACATAGGCAAAAGGGTGTTTGGTTCGCATAGGAAATAAGCTTCTTTGTTTTTGCTAAAGATACTTTGCCTCTGTTGTTTTAAATAATTGTATTTAAATAGAAACAATGTAATTACTAAAGCACCCTCCTAATAATTATTAATACTGTTAAATACAGTTGCTGATCCCTTCTTTGAGATTTGGCATCTAACAATTCTGATTTGTAGTTGCTCTTCAAAAATCATTTACTGTCTTAAGGCTTAATTCACACTACTGGCTTTTATGGCAATACACAACAGGGATGCCAAAGTTTTTACCACATACACAGGCTTATAAGGTGCACGATTAGGAGAGCACAGGTGCCATTGGCCTGTTTATGGTCAGTTTTAGTTGATCTCAATGAACTGGTTTTTTTTTGCATCTGACAAGTAATATCAACTGGCTATGATCTGAATCTGATCTGGTCTAAGTCTGTATCATGAATGAGAACGAAAACTTTCTTAATAGGGTAAATTATGCCTAACATCAGCATTAGTTTGTTTATGCCTACTTATTTATAGTGGATTGTCAACAATTAGAGAACAGAAGGAACTAACTTTCCCTTTTTCGCATTGTCATTGTCAGACTGGGGGGGCCCTCTGTGTTTTTTTTTCTCGGAGTCCCGCTCCCTGCCTTTAATTTGTACCACTAATAAAATAAAACATGTCCAGGGAAGTGTGTGCACAGTTTGAGTGCATGTATGTGTGGGGGGTATGCTGGATGCAAGTGTAAGGAATAGGATGTGCAATTGGGGTGGGTGCCCTTGGGTAGCAGGCACCCCAGTCCATCCCTGCAGCTAAAAACATGAAGGCTAAGGGTTACAGGTATAGCTTCACCTGGGTCAATAACCTTTCGGGGAGAGTTCCAAAACTAGCCAAGGGAGGGCTATTTGCTTCAAAAACATTACATACCATTATCTGTATCAGTGTTTCACAGTCTTACAACTTGTCTAGACACATTGACTAGACACATGTAACATAGCAGAATAGCAGAATATCAGCATGGTTAAGTTGTTTAGCATTAATAAACAAGAAAATTAACAACAAAAACAGAAACAGCTATAGTTACTCAAGGAGAGAACAGACATTAACCTTATACATTTTAAAGGTGTAGGAGCTTGCAGGAGGGGAAGGGGAGCTATTTTTCACTTCTGTCAAATTGTTTAGATCTAAATACAATTGTTCCCCTGGTAATTTAATGTGATCAATAGCCCCATGCTAGCTTGGTACATATTTTTGTTCTGATGGCAGAGTTAATGCAGAGCAACAACAATATAATCATGAGCCTCTCAGATAGACAGTCTATTAACAAGAATATCCCTAAACCATTCAGACAAACAATGATCCGTTATAACCTTGAGTCTTTCAGGTAAATTATCCATAACTATTCTGATTCATGCTTCCTTATTGAAAATACACAGCCCCAAACTCTGTCCACTTCCCCCTAAGCTGCATGAATTATCTGATGTATAATGTGCAACTATCCAGCCCACCCCCAGCCCAGAAACGGAAAATACACAGTTTAGTATTTACTATATATTCTATGTGGTGTGCGTAGTTCCAAGGGTAACATTAACATTAACATTAACAGTTATTTATAAAGCGCCAACATATTCCGCAGCGCTGTACAATAAGTGGGTTACATACATTGGACATACAGAGTAACATATAAAGCAATGAATAACCGATACAAGAGGTGAAGAGGGCCCTGCTATACTATAACAAAATTACTTTTTACTAAATTCCTTTATTGGAAATCTATCCATGATAGGTTTTGCTTTGTTCAATACTTACAATTATATAAAAAAAAACAAAGAATGCCATTTCATTTTATACAAGGCAAACTAAACAGAATTTAAATCATACAGCTATTGGCTGTAGACAAGGCAATATAATGACTATAAGGTATACTTCCTAGAGATCAATTAATGTTTTGGTTTTTTTTAAACTTAAGCAAAAATAGTTTGCCCATATTGAGTGAATTTTTATTTATCTAAATAGGTGAACAAATAGAGTTATAGCCTTTAGGTTTCATATTCCTCTCTATTAAATTATCTCTTGCTAGGCAGATTTGCAGTGCATGGTGGGCAATTCAGGATAATTATAGCTATAAATTAGACATACCCTTGCTGACAGATCTAAGGAGAATATAATTAAGCAGACCGTTAATTACAATTTAAGTGGACAACCATGATTCTGAACAGTTCAAATGTTTACACTTTTAAACACTTTTCCAGTCAGAAAAGTGTTGGATGCATTTCTACATATATTAAAGTAGATCAATGCATCAGCTCATCAGAATCATTACCATTGCTTTGGTATATGGGTTGTTAGAGCTCAGTGGCAGCACTTACTGTAACCCTGCACCCTAACAAATTATTAAATCCCAATATCTAAAAAGATATTGGGAAAAGCAATACATTCAAATAAATACATTGCTTACTTGCCGTGTATTGTTACCATTTGGTAAAGAAAAACACCCCAGTCTATAATAAATCAGCCCCTTAGAGTTTCTTGGCTTTTTTTGAAAATCAATAATTTTGGATCTTCCTCAGGAATCAATGTTTCAAATATAACTTGGGCAGTATGGTGGCTTAGTGGGTAGCACTTGCAGCGCTGGGGTCCTCAGTTCCATTCTAGTATGGCCAAGGAGTTTATGTGTTCCCGCTTTGGGCGTACTCTGATTTTTTCCTATGCTCCAAAACAGGTAACAAAGTGGCTCTTGATAAAACTGACCTGTGTGTGGTAAGGACCTTAGATTTTAGTTTCACTGCATCAGAGTATGATGTAAAATCTTATAGTATTGGCAATATATAAATAATAGATAAATAAATAATGAGAATTCTACTGCACCAGCCTGCTTTTTGCAAAAAAAAAAAATATAATAGAAATAATAAATAAAATATATAATAAAAATAATTTATGGATGTTTTTGCCATATTCGTGTTTATACAATATGTCACACACATACTCTGTAAGGCCTATAGAGAAAGTGTGCCTACATTGCACTCTTACTTGTACATATTTTATAAAAACAGCTCCTTCTTTTATCTAGCATGTCATCTGCTGCTTTCATATATAACTTAGTTTGGGAGAAGTCAGTCTACCTTTTCTGCATGTTTTATTTCAAATGTTATAAATTAGGAGGTCAGCACATTTCTCAACTTCATTGAATGTGATTTTTAAAAATGTGATCATACAATGTTAATAGAGTTACAGATAAGGCAGGTTTGGAGATGGCTGACTTTTTACAATTGCTTGTGTGTATTCTTAGATGCTTTGTGGTCTGGCCTGCCTGCCTGCCCGTCAGGGGACCTTGTGCCCAAACTGGTACAAAATGGCTCTCCTATTGCACATAATCTGGCATTATGGCTGGGAAACCTTGCCATGGCATTTTTATTTTTAGTATTGTAGTGTTGCATTATGGTCATTCACAAATACAGTAATGCAAAACATACCAATATAGACAATCATATTCATGAGCTGTAAATATTTGTGTAAAAAAAGGGGCTATAGAATCATACTGAATAAACAAACACTCAGAGCAGTTTTAATTTACTAAAAAATCATTATCGGGTCTTTATTTCTATAACAGCCTAGCTGAAGTGTATCTATTTAATGCAATGGGCCTGATTCACTAAAGGGCGATAAAACGTGTGCTATTTTTATTGTGCGCTAAAATTTTTACCGCGTCTTAATTTTGGCGATTTTTCGCACAATTCACTATAAGCATACTCGCGCTTTTTTACGCGCGATATTGCATGCGTTATTTAACTCGCGAAGACTATTTCAATGCGGTATTTGCTGGTACATGTGCTAAATTACGCCCGCGAATAGTCACCGCATATGAATGGTAGCTTAGAAATAGTGTATAAAAATTGTTGCCGTATATAAATATTAGCCACATATAAATGGTAGCATATAAATGGTATCATATAAATAGTAGATGCTTATAAATAGTAGCCACTAGTGATGAGCAAATGTGTTCTGGTTATCTTTAGTGAAAATTAGCAAATCTTTCGAAAGATCCACGAAACGGCAAAAATATTGTGCGGGCAAAAAAATTGTGACTATTATTTTTTGACGCTTGTATAAATTTTTGTATGTGCGGTGAATTTTTGCGTGGCAAATTTTTTCAGGCATTTTGCCATTGGCGGATTGTTTTGCGAAACGCATGAAAAAATCCGCCGCAAAAAAATTCAACGCACGTCCAAAAATTCGCTGCAAATCCATGCCTGGCGAAACATTTCATCACTTGTAGCCAAATATAAATAGTCGCGCAAATGAACGCACGCCATGTTAGCCATACACGCCAATACTTTCAGAAAATTACTGTATTAAAAATGACCATTTCCCTGCAAACTGGCGGCTGCGTCACTCTAGGGGAAACACATACTTGAATAAATAACACTGTAAGTCCATATTTTATTGCAAAAAATCATTTACTGTACTTTTGTATAATTTTTCGCCTGCCTGTAGTAGGTGTTAATTTTCGCATAGCCGAATGCGATATTTAGCGCGCAAAAGTTATAGTGAATCATGCGATCATATTCTTTTCAGCACGGAAATGAACGTATGCGGTAAAACTAGCGTGAGAAATACCGCATGCGAAAATGCGACTTATCGCATGCGGTAATGCTGTAGTGAATCGCGCGCTAATTGTCGCGTCTTTTTTACCGCAAAAAAGCGTGCGATAAACTTTAGTGAATCAGGCCCTATGTGTCTTCTTCCTTCCTGTCAAAGAACTGAGCCAGTCACACTTTGTGCCTGTGTTTTTATATAGTTATACAACAAACCAGGCACCAACATTTAGGCTGACGTATTGGCTAATTATCTGGAAACCATAACAATGAATTTATTAAACAATTCGGTGACAAAAAACATAGTTTCACAGCTCTCACACAGGGAATGGAAATTAAGAATAAAGCAATTCATTGTGCTTTGTGCAATTACTTATAGTTTTCATCTGAAAATAAACTGCTTTGGAGGACTTTTGAGAATACTATTACATGGCACCAATTTTTTACAAATATTGTTGCTTACCTTAAAGGTTTAAATGAATATTAATACAATTAGTTATTAAAATGGTTTACATTGAAAAACTTGACTACATTAAGGCCATAATTAGCAGCTTCACTGAGAAAATTGCAACATTTTTGCAAACATTTACACCATGTTCATTTGCATTTATCCACATCTTTGTAATTTCGCTGTAAATTGCATTTTGCCAGTACTTTATTAAGAAAGGAAGAAAGGCAGAATGACATTGGTCAATGTCCCCATATGTGCAAGTATATATATTTATAGCTGTAATAAGATTTCCCAGCTGACTTATGGCATGTGCAACCTTGTGCTTTGGTAAACCATGTGACCTTGCCGCTTTTTTTTTTTTTTTTCAAATAGAAGGTTATAATTGGGTCTGCAAATAAAGAGGCTCTATAGGAAGATCAGACCATACACCTAATATATGATGTCAGTGTACAATTTGACCTTATAGGTTACAGTCACAGACTTGTAGCTGTCTCATTGTTTTCGATGTGAGCCTCAATTAAGGACCGTTATACCTTAATTTATCATTTTTCCCTAGGGCTTTGTCTATTTGAAATACCATGAGCTAAATGCCTGTCTGGTTTATTTTCTCTCATTTTCCCATTTATTTACTGGCTCAACTACCAGTTTAGATTTGCCAATGCATCCATTTTCTCACAGGCAGACTGGTTACATGCTCCTTACTCTCTCCTCAAGCCAAAATGGTACTGTGGGTTCTACAGGAATGCAGGTGACACATTAATGATTAAATGTAAGGACTGCAGCAAGTGTCTGAGGTTGTAAAACAACAGTAAGGCTAAAGGCGCATGGAGCTGTGTCTCGGCTTCTCTCAGCCTGGAGAGAGGCCAATGCTTTCCCATCTACTCTCTCATTGTGTGCAGACACAAGGGGGTTCATTTATTAACACTGGACAAATTTGTCCATAAGCAGTGACAAATAGAAACCAATCAGTAATTGGCTTTTTTCAGCCAACTGAACCCCCGAATCCATCGTAAGGGATTCGGCCAAACAGCAAACCAAATCCAAATTCTAGCACTTGTGGCATCCTGACAAACAAATACCATTTTTAATTCCAGTACTGGAGACTTGCAGAACAAAATGTGAAATAATTTAAAGCCTCAAATAAAAATAATATCAATTGCACCTTAATGTTAAGGTGAATATCCCCACATTAATCATTCAGATTACTAGATATTGTTGTTGCTGAGTTTGCTTAACTTTGATACTGCTGATATCTAATTAGTCATTGTCTAAGAATGCACTATAGGTGGTTAACGCACAAGAGTAGACTTGTGTAGGGCCATTTAAGAATTCAGCCTCAAGTGCAGTCATGCTAATATAGATATAGATATTGTTCTTATTCACGCCATTTATTAAATATATTTGCATTCAAACATCAAATGAAAATGTTAGCTGCAACTTTTACAGCAATTTGCAAATATTGCATTGTTGATAAAAAAAAAAAACCTGACAATTTGTGTCTAAAAATTGCACTTAGCACACTGCACTGCATTCACAAATAACCCCTTTTCTATAAATGATTTTAGTTAAGCTAATCTCTATCCACACTGAATCAGTGTGCATTTCCAGCATGTTCATAAGATATTTCTATTGGGTACAATTACTTGGAGGTTTGTTTTTGTAACATGGGTGGAGCTGCCATAGGGACCAAGGGAAAGTGCAGCAGCTTTAATAGGGAAGCAGGATAACCTGTAATATGTTTAGCACACTGTTTGATTTTATATTGCAAGGTTAATGATTAATAATAAGACTAGAGTACGAAACATCCATTTTGCTAGAAGTGGTGGGAAGAAAAATGTTGATGACATATTTCCCTAACAAAAAGGGCACTGTACCTGCGAGAGCCTTGGGCAGCACAAGCAATACATGGAATACATAGACAGGGTATCATACATATAGATTTAAATCTCTCTTACATGTGTATTTTTACATTCCAAAGCCTTAAATTAGCAAAGAGCATTTGTTTTGAGAGGGGGAGAGCTGGGGCATTAACAGTGCCTCCTCAGATATACCAGGCCTAATCTAGAAGAGAAATTGCTTATAACTGGTATGCAACTGTCATGTACACAGTCCTTGTTATCTACTACATTGTGGAAGCAATTCAACACTTCAGAGAACTTGAAAAATAGCAATTTATTCAATCAGTGTCCTGAAAGCTGTCTCTGAAGAAGACCAAAGTGTTGATGGTTTAGTCCTGTAGGTGCTGAATTACTGCTTTTCTCATTGTGCATTTTAGACATTGACCATCAATAAATGCATTAAAGTGTTTTCCTGAGAGAGGTGGTAAAATCAAGACAGGATCTAGAAAGAAGTAAATACAGCAAATTACATAAAATTTATATAAGTGGGATAGAGTTAATCTAGTAAGGAAAAGATAGGCAACAGCTGATAATCTTTGAACATGAACAAAGAGAGGGAACATGCTACCACAAATGAGGATAATGAATAGTAAATGACCATGATATATTTGTATTTTGCTTGTTTAAGGGTTCTCAGACTAAAGCTGGCCATACACGCACCGATACTATCATACGAAACCTCGTTTCGTACGATATTTGGTGCGTGTATGGCATGTCGGCGAGTCGACCAATATCGCAGGAAGCTGCTGATATCGGTCGACTCGTCGATCGGACCGGTTAAAAGATTTTGATCTGGCGCCATAGAAGGCACCTGACCAAAATCTGCCGTCAGGGCTGAATCGGCAGAAGGAGGTAGAAATCCTATTGTTTCTACCTCCTTATCTGCTGTTTCAGCCCTGACGGTGTGTGGCGGATCTGATGATGTTTCGTGTGACCGATGGTCGCGCAAAACATCGTCAGATCGCCACGTGTATGGCCAGCTTAATATACACCTGTAATCACTGGTGACAGGCAGGTACCATTTAACTCGGCAGTCAATCTGAGCGGTGACAGGATTTTTTCCACCTGGCGAGCCATAGGTCAGAGGCTTACTGGGCAGCACACCAACAGTATATGTTAAGCTAAAACAGAAATGAAACTGCGCTGTTTAACTATTTCTTTAAATGGACATTTTTAAAATTCCCATTTTGTATTTGGAAATAGAATGGGTTATACATATAATTATTTTCTTAATACTTTGGTATAGCTTTTTTTGACGAGGGTATTACTGAATCACTTTGCAGTATTCTTATTTCTTCTGGCCACAACCTTTTTTTTATCTCCTCTGACAGTAATCTCCTTGCAACTTGCCAGATGTGTGTATGACCTAGCCACTAAGGGAATTTGAAATAATGTCACTGCGGGTGTTTTTGTTCAAAAAGGGATAGTCATGCAAACCCTTAAGTGTAACAGGAGTAGAAGTTGCTTCCTAAGCTTGCTCATAGGTCACTAATGCCTGAAAACTTTTTGGCTGTGTACAAATATCGTTGTAAACTATTTTATAAAGTTTTATTTTTCATTTTTCTTCCACTCTTGCTGCTCAGTATACTCAACAATTATATCCTGCTAAGCATACATAAATACAGGCTTTGCTAGTGACAAAATTGTGTGCGTGCCTAATAGGAGGCAACAGGAATGATTTGTACTCAGTTACTGTTTTTTTGTCTCAGAAGCTGCAAGCATGGCCTGGTAACCGTTACTCTCCCCCTCTTGCTTATTTTTTGAAGTGCCAAACTTTGCCTATGCTTTCCTATACCTATGCTAATGTGAATTACTCCAGCTAATCTGACAACTTTCACTCTGGCATGCTGAGTAATGATGTCTTAAAATGTCCTACAAACAACATGGTATTTATGCAAGTTGCAGCAAATGCCCATCTTGGAAAGTAAAAATAAATATGTATCTTGTACTGCATTTCTAATTTTCGGCAACAATCTATTAGTCTCTTTATTAGTGCCATTTTTGAAGAGACCCTTTAACCCAATGTGGTTGCCTTTACATTGAGGGGGTTTCTAAGCTGCAGGACTGGGTGACAGTACCAGACATGTGACAAATCGGCCAAGTTGCTCTGGTGTATTCAATGTATCGTTGGTTTATGATAATGACAATCATTTAGGAGCGAGGAGCTTTTACCGTTTGCAAGCTAGAAGTTTGCCTAGACCATAAACACTCAGAATTTTTAACAATCAATGTACATAGAATAGTGTGATGTCTTCAAAAACAGTGTTAGTTGTGATATGTTTCTAGAGAAAGGTTTTAGTATTTTAATACAGAGCTATATGATCAATTATCAAGATTTGACTCGGGCTTCTCAATGTAAATATGATCCTAGAGAGATAGACAATCAGGAGTATGTCATCTTTACAGGAAATATACTGTGGTGGTCTCTCCACAATGTGGTACTATAATTGGAGGTGGGTGTCAGATCAATGGCCAAGAGGCAGTTCTCATCCTCCAAATTCAGCATGCCAATCATTTTTTTAATACATTTTGTACAAGTGGCGGAACTGTGACAATCCTTCTTTATACTATGCTGTTTCAAAGCAAGTGGCCACAATCTCAGCTCTTCATGAAGTGCCCTTATACAGTCTTTGGAGCAGGCAAGTCTTTTACTCAGCATTGCAGCAGAACCAGGACTAATGTTTAATGTTTTCTTGTCATATGAAAATTACAGACAGGATCCACTTGCCCAATCTCTTATAACAACATCAGATTTACAAAAGCCCATGCTCCAATTTATTATACTGCTTTAGCACAAAAAAATATTTACTAGCAGACACACAGGGGTATCACCAGGGAGCTATTCTACTGAAGGTGGGGACAATAGAGTATTTGGTATGTGGCTAATTTTTATTTTAGAAACGTTTCCTTGTCTATTTCATAGAACATAACCAACACAGTTGAGATTTCTTTTGTCTGTGCTATTTTTTAGCAATGCCCCGGCCCAAGCAACTGATGGGTATGAGCTGGGCACCTGCCTCACGCTGTGATATTCCTGTATTTTTGACTCCTAGTCTACATTTCTCTCTCTTCGCTGTACTGGTTATGATGTGAGTTTCTAATGTGCCATAGAAGTTTTATTTAATGTGTGATGGTGACAAAATGTGGACTCGTCATTTTTTCCCTTCCATTTTTCCTAGCAATTTAGTTAAAGTTGTAAAGCTGAACATTGGTTAATAAAATTTCTGGAAAATAATTACATGTGTGTTAATCTCTCCCCCCCTCCTACACACACAGACACTGTTAATGCCAATAATATGTATCAATGTATATATCATGGGCAAGGCCCTCTAACCCCAAACAGCCAATCATCAGTCAGTTTTTTACTGTTTGGGTGATGTTAGAAAAGTGAAAAGGTGCATGTGCTATAGGTTACTTGAAGTTACTAGCACAGCCCTAGTCATTTCCTATGATTTACAACAGACGGAGGAAGGATAGTTAGGTACCACTGATCTAACCTAATAGTATGCAGAGACAGAGTTACATATATGTTGGCCCTAAACCATTACCATCTAATTTATATCTCTCTGCAACTAGGAAAGGGATATCCATGATAACGGATTGACACTTGTACTAAGGTAAAATCTTTGTATATCTAACAACTAAACACACTTTTCTTTGTCCATACAACCATTTTTTTGTTCATACAATCATACATAGAATGCAGAATTTCCAATTGTATTCAGAGTTTACAACCAACACAGAGGTATAAGAAAAACTTAATTTATTTTGAGCAATGAATAGGTACAGAATATACATGTAAAGCTGAATGTTTTTCATTTGTTTTCAACCAGTGGCTCACAAGCAACATGTTTCTCAGCGCCCTCTTTCATGTTGCTCCCAGAGATTTACTCCAGGCAGATCCTCCTGTAGGATAACAGTCACATCGGACTGCCAAATAGCCAATCACAGCCCTTATTTGGCATCTACAAAGAACTTATTTCATGCTTGTGTGGCTCACCAACACTTTTTACATCTGTGTGTGGCTCACAAGTAAAAAAAGGTTGGGGGTTTCTGTACTAGAGGATAAAACTAATTTTAAAGCAGAAAGGTACCATTTTAAATATACTTACCCCAAATAAGGGCAAAACTCTGAAACTGCAATACATATGAAGTGATTATAATCTAATTGCATAACTCTACTAATCCAGCTACTGATGGACTACAGTTCTGATAATTAGATATATACAAAGGTTTCTGGGTGTTGTAGTTGTCATAAGTAGGTTGACATTGCTTAGGCATGTTATGTTTCATGAGCATTTATATTCACATGTTCAGGGGACCTATGAGTTGAAAGGCATTTCAATGTTACTTCCATGCAGTTCTTTCTGTAGAGAGCAAACAAATAGCAATGGCAAACAAATAAAACAAATAGCAATGGCACACTGCCACCAGTGCTTGGATTGGGGCACAACATCTTGCAATAAAAAAACAATTCTCTTTTCCAAAATATTATCATTATGTAACTGTACCTAGGGTACATAGTGATCAGCACACAGCTCATCTAAACTCAAGGACTGGGGTTGCATGAGTGACAAGTGACCCCACAAATAAATAATGGATGTCTTGCCATATTGGGCAGAGTGGAAAAATCAGCCCAAATAGATAGATGGCTAATACGCAAAACCCAGATAAAAATATATTTCTCCATCTTTGAGAGACAGATGAGCGTTGCATACAGGTGCCAGCAAGTATGCTGAAATGACCACAAACCATATGAATTAGAATAGCAAGCAACATCCCAATGTGAGTATACAGTCATGTTAAGACAGTAATTTCTTTTCAGGAAAGCAGACACAGGTAAGTTATTAGCAGCACTTTTATTTACCAGTATACCAAAGGGTGTTTTATTAGAGAGTTGCCATTATTGCGTGCCCTGTAGGAAATATACTAGCTGTTCAAGAATACACCGGTTGTTTGCTGTAGAAATAATTTATAGTGAACATGAAGTGTTGAACCCTGCCAAGGATATTCCTTTCAGTTTTTATGGCATTTTCTTTTTAGAGTTATCATGGGGCCAATTATAGGACATCTCTGCAATTGGCTCATGTACAGATCAGTCTTCTGAAGGCTTGCACTACTGGGTGGCCTGTAGGCAAAAGTGGGATAGTGCCATGTTACCATGCAAAACATTGTATAAAGTCATACAAATCAGTACTGTGATCAAGCAAAATTAAAGTGGACATATAGTGGCACAGCAGTGTGTTAATCATTTATTGCTGTCACAAGTCTGTAGTATCCAAGGCTCCATTGCTGTAAGATGTTTGGGCTCTGCCACTGAGTGCAGCTGCCAAGGGTTCTTCCTTGGCTCTGCTGTCTTCATCTGTTCCTGAAAGCACAGACATATCTTGGCTTTCCTATGTATAGGAGGAGACAAGACATGAAGAAATCTAGTAAATGTCTACTACAAATAGGAAGTTTGGAATTAAATGGAAGTTGAATAGCTACAAAAACAGTAAAAGTAACACTGTGGAGTATAAATTGGACATAGTTAGCTTTTGAATTAATTTACAAAATTAACTTGATAAATAAAATGCTATGTATTTATTCAATACAGTAAAGGAAATCAAATATACATAAAACATCACAAGAAAATAAAACCTTTCTATAGACTGTAACATATAAGGGCACAACTTATATTTGCAGAAAATGATTGTATGCATGCAGCTATAAATTTTATAGTGTTAAAGAATAGAACTAGTGTCATGCCTGTTTGTATTCAGCCACTGGGAATGCTAGATGCATACTGTAGTTTTTAGAAAGAATATCCATGTATGGTAAAACTTACATAAATATTATTATCATTTCCAGGACACATTGTGCTGTATAGAATGTATGGCCCTAAGCCTTGACTCTGTTACTCGCTTTTAATAAAATATACATTTACAGAGTGCTAAGAACTAGATATTAGTATTCAATATAAGATTTCAGGGAATACCTTCTACAAGGTATGGATATGACTAAGTGGCAGATTTATCAAAATTCAGACTTGAGTTTTTAGCAACAAAAATCTGAATTTATTCAAGTTTTCAAAGCTCAAATTTTCAAGATTTATTTAAAAAAAACTTAAAAACAAAAGACTAAAAGCCGGTGAGTCAGTGGGTATTGTATTCTGAAAGTTTTGGACTTATGTTCTCAAGATTAATCCAAAATTTCAAACTGACATTCAAACTGACCAACTTCATTAAAAATGAAGGGTTTTAAATTCACTGCATTCACATTTTTTCATGTTTTTAAGCAAAGTTGTCTCTTAAATAAGCACACATTTGGAAAAAATACTCAAAAATTACAATTTTGATAAATCTGTCCCTAAATCTTCAGTCAAATCTGCATTTTTAATAGAGAACTATTACTTAAATAAAAATGTAATAAGAGTTTCACCTCATGAAAATAAGGTATTTTCTAAATATAACCAATTAAATGTTACAAAATAATTAAGTTACTCTTCGGTATCCCCCTCTCAGCAATCTGTCTCTTTACATGCAGGAGTTAGAGTCAGATTTTAATTGACAGTTAGGTCAAATATACTGGTGTTTGCTCCCTTTTCCTAGACAATGTTCATGGGCTAACTGTATTTCCCAACTGACTGACACAAAGCTGAATAAATACAGATAGGCTGCTGAGAGTGGGATAGTGAAGAATAACTTGATAATGTCAGAAAGAGTAAAGAACCTTAAGGGGTGGTTCGCCTATCAGTTAACTTCCAGTATGTTATAGAATAGGCATATTGCTAGAAATTTTTAATTTGGTCTTCAATACTTATTTTTTATGGTTTTTTAATTATTTGCCTTCCTCTTCTGCCTCTTTCAAGTGTTCAAATTGTGACCACTGGCCCCACAGCCAAAAAACTATTGCTCTAGAAAGCTAAAATGGTATTGTTATTTTTTATTAATTATCTTCCTATTTAGTCTCTCTCCTATTCATAGTCCGGTCTCTTATTTAAACCTCTTCCTTTTTGCTAGGGCAAATAAGACCCTAGCAACCACATAACTGCTGAAATACCAAGCTGGAGAGCTAAAATAATGAAGACCTATTGCAAATTGTCTCAGAGTCCCCAACCTTTCTTACTTGTGAGACACATCCAAATGTACAAAGACTTGGGGAGCAACACAAGCATCATAAAAGTTCATGGAGGTTCCAAAAGAGGTAGCCTCTATGCACACTATCAGCTTACAGGAGGATTTATTTGGCAGTAAATTGTGTTTTTATTCAACCAAAACTTGCCAACAAGTCAGGAATTCAAAAATAACTCCCTGGTTTGGGGGCACTGAGAGCAACATCCAAGGGGTTGGTGAGCAAAGTGCTTACACAAATTGGAAAGGGCTTTTTTACATCATCTGCAACACTGTTCACTACAAAGTAAATGCTACAATAAAACATCATAATACACAACAGGAACACATCATTTGCAAAGCTGCATTAAAGGGGTGATTCACCTTTAAGTTAACTCTTAGTTTGTTATAGAATGTGCTTTTCCTTATATTTATATTAATTTCCTCTCCTATTCATACCACATTCAAACCACTGCCTGGTTTCTGAGGTAAACAAGACACTAGTAACCAGACAGCTGCTGAAATATCAAACTTCTGAACAAAAAGCTAAATAACAGAAAAACCACAAAAAACAGCATATTTAAAAACAGATCCCCTCTGCACAAGAACTGTTATGTTGCTGTGAGTGATAGCTGCCTCTTCCCTGACATAAACAGTCAATTTACTTAACAGGAATCTAATAATTCAGCTGAAGGTTGTATCTTACCTGGGGCACTGAAGACTGGCCTCCATTTCTGGCCAGCATATTATCATCAAGAGAGTTCACACTATGAAAAAATAAGAAATACTTAATTTGACACACATATTGTATGTATAGCCAGAAATAACACTATTATGGCAGTAAATCATCCTGGATAATAAGTAGCTAAAGTAGTGCACATTACCATTGGAAAGAAAAGATACTCCTGCCCCATTGCATACAACTTTATGTAATTAGCTGGAGAAAGGCAGCATCATTAACAAAATGTATTGTATTTATTACAAACCTGGCACTGTCACTAAATGAACTGCTTTCTTCAAAGCCCAGGTCTAAAATTGGGTTCACATCAAGATTCAGCATAGGGTTGGCTCTGTAAAACAAAAACTTGAAATTAAGTATAGAATAGTAATAATCTGACATATGAATATGTGGTTTTTTTTTAGAGAAGACTGACAATCTACAGCTTAAAACTGACCATACAGTAAGTATCTCAAAGGGAGGTCTTGCTGTACATAGGAAATATGGTCATAGCCTTGTCCAACTTTATAGCATGGAGAAGTCACTAGGTCTCATAACTGCATTTATGCAGAGTAGGATAACCAGGTGCCTTTATACTATATCACCATGCTTATGATAAAAAGATGCATTTGATCTATAGTCAGAAAGAAAAAATAAATTATTGTTAAAATTCTCACCCATCTGAATTAAATTTATTGGTTCCAGGTATGGCCTCCACTCCCTGCACCATCTCTACAGGTAAAGTCTTTGCCACCTTCAAAGCTTTTACTGCTCGAAGCTGCCGTTTGTGGCTGAAACACAAAGGTGGTTATTGTGAAACTTCAATGCAATGTGAATTATTCAGAGAGTGCAATGCATAAAGGTTATAAAACAATACAAATAAAATGTGACCTTGGCCTTTGTAACACCAAGGCAGACTGTGCAGGTTCATATATGATTCATCATCCAAATTGAAGAAAAAGAAGACGAAGAATAGCTACCTGTGCCTGTGGATGAAACTTAAAAATACATACAGGCATGGGACCTGTTATCCAAATGCTTGGGACCAGGGGTTTTACAAATAAGGGATCTTTCCATTATTTGGATCTTTATACCTTAAGTCTACTAAAAAAATAACATTCATTAAACCCAATATGATTGTTTTGCCTCCAGGATAGGGATAAGGATTAATTATGAATCAGGATCAAGTACAAAGAACTGTTTTATTATTATAAAGAAAGTAAATCACTTTACTTTTTTAATTCTAATGATAAGCAATATTTTTCACCAGGCATTAATTCGCTGCAAAATTCCGCATTTTGCCAGTGGTGGATTTTTTCACGAAACAGGTGCAAAAATTTGTCAAGTGAGGAAAAAAATTTGCAGAATGAGAAAAAAGTTGCATCAAAAAAGTTGTAATCATGTCAAAAAAGTTGCAATCGCGTCAAATACATAACGGATGCATCAAAAAAGTCACACAAGTCAAAAAAGTCATGCAATAGCAGACCAGTAGGTCCTTCCAACGGACACGAGGGCACCCACTCCGTTTAGAAGAAGGGAGGTTCTATTTAAATATTCGGAAAGGATTTTTTACAGTGAGAGCTGTGAAGTTGTGGAATTCCCTCCCCGAATCAGTCGTGCTGGCTGATACATTATATAGCTTTAAGAAGGGTTTGGATGGATTCTTAGCAAGTGAGGGAATACAGGGTTATGGGAGATAGCACTTAGTACTAGTTGATCCAGGGACTGGTCCGATTGCCATCTTGGAGTCAGGAAGGAATTTTTTCCCCTCTGAGGCAAATTAGAGAGGCTTCAGGTGGGGTTTTTTGCCTTCCTCTGGATCAACTAGTAGTTAGGCAGGTTATACAGTGGAGGAAATAATTATTTGACCCCTCACTGATTTTGTAAGTTTGTCCAATGACAAAGAAATGAAAAGTCTCAGAACAGTATCATTTCAATGGTAGGTTTATTTTAACAGTGGCAGATAGCACATTAAAAGGAAAATCGAAAAAATAACTTTAAATAAAAGATAGCAACTGATTTGCATTTCATTGAGTGAAATAAGTTTTTGAACCCTCTAACAAAAAAAGACTTAATACTTAGTGGAAAAACCCTTGTTTGCAAGCACAGAGGTCAAACGTTTCTTGTAATTGATGACCAAGTTTGCGCACATTTTAGGAGGAATGTTGGTCCACTCCTCTTTGCAGATCATCTCTAAATCCCTAAGGTTTCGAGGCTGTCTCTGTGCAACTCTGAGCTTGAGCTCCCTCCATAGGTTTTCTATTGGATTAAGGTCCGGAGACTGACTAGGCCACTCCATGACCTTAATGTGCTTCTTCTTGAGCCACTCCTTTGTTGCCTTTGCTGTATGTTTTGGGTCATTGTCGTGCTGGAACACCCATCCACGACCCATTTTCAGTTTCCTGGCAGAGGGAAGGAGGTTGTCGTTCAGGATTTCACGATACATGGCTCCGTCCATTTTCCCGTTAATGCGAATAAGTTGTCCTGTGCCCTTAGCAGAAAAACACCCCCAAAGCAAAATGTTTCCACCCCCATGCTTGACGGTGGGGACGGTGTTTTGGGGGTCATAGGCAGCATTTTTCTTCCTCCAAACACAGCGAGTTGAGTTAAAGTGATACGGACACCAGAAATAAAACCTTTTTTACATCTTTCATAACATTATCCTTGCATGAGCTTTATAATTTTGCCATAAATGTATTTCCTGAGGCTTTTACATTTCCTATCTGATCCCCCATGTTTCTCTGTGAGGGGGCGGCCATATTTGTGCAGCAGGAGTCCATTGGCATTAGAAGCTATAACTGACAGGCTGAGAATGGACAGTCAGGTTGTCAAAACAGTCAGGTTTAGGAACTTCAAGTAACAATTACTCACAAAAGCAGCCCTAACAGTGAAAAATGATCAACATGACCCATAGGTAACTTTTTATGTAGATTCATATTTTAAAAAGTAGTTTTTTCGTGTCAGTATCACTTTAATGCCAAAGAGCTCTATTTTGGTCTCATCAGACCACAGCACCTTCTCCCAGTCACTCACAGAATCATTCAGGTGTTAATTGGCAAACTTCAGACGGGCCTGCACATGTGCCTTCTTGAGCAGGGGGACCTTGCGAGCCCTGCAGGATTTTAATCCATTGCGGTGTAATGTGTTTCCAATGGTTTTCTTGGTGACTGTGGTCCCTGCTAATTTGAGGTCATTAACTAACTCCTCCCGTGTAGTTCTAGGATGCTTTTTCACCTTTCTCAGAATCATTGACACCCCACGAGGTGAGATCTTGCGTGGAGCCCCAGAGCGAGGTCGATTGATGGTCATTTTGTGCTCCTTCCATTTTCGAACAATCGCACCAACAGTTGTCACCTTCTCTCCCAGCTTCTTGCTAATGGTTTTGTAGCCCATTCCAGCCTTGTGCAGGTCTACAATTTTGTCTCTGACATCCTTGGACAGCTCTTTGGTCTTTCCCATGTTGGAGAGTTTGGAGTCTGCTTGATTGATTGATTCTGTGGACAGGTGTCTTTTATACAGGTGACTAGTTAAGACAGGTGTCCTTAATGAGGTTGACTAATTGAGTAGAAGTGTCTAACCACTCTGTGGGAGCCAGAACTCTTAATGGTTGGTAGGGGTTCAAAAACTTATTTCACTCAATGAAATGCAAATCAGTTGCTATCTTTTATTTAAAGTTATTTTTTCGATTTTCCTTTTGATGTGCTATCTGCCACTGTTAAAATAAACCTACCATTGAAATGATACTGTTCTGAGACTTTTCATTTCTTTGTCATTGGACAAACTTACAAAATCAGTGAGGGGTCAAATAATTATTTCCTCCACTGTATATAGGCATTATGGTTGAACTTGATGGACGTATGTCTTTTTCCAACCCAACTTACTATGTTACTATGTAATAGCTGCATTTTGCAATATTTTCCACCGTTCCACAAAGTTGAATGGGACACATTAGCTCATCACTATTTCATTTAAATGGAGTATATGGGGATGTCATTCCTGGAATTTTGGAGCTTTCTGAATAACAGGTTTGCAGATAACAAATCCCATAACTGTAGTCTAAGGGGCAGATTTATCAAAATGTGAGATAAGAGCTTACCAGATAAAAAATCATTCAATTTCTATTTATTACTATGGGTTTTTTAGAAGCATATTTATCAATGGGTGAAAGTTAGAGTTCACCATTTGATAAATATGCTTCTAAAAATCCCATAGGAATGAACAGAAAATGGGTGAATCTTTCTGTGGTTAGCTCTAATCTTACAGTTTGATAAATCTGCCCCTAAAATCCAAGAGACCATTACAGCATTAAAATTGTCTAGGACTTTCTGCAGGTTATCTCAGAGAATATTCTTGCGCCAGAATATTCGCTGCATCAAAGTTTACTAAACAGCATTGTGTGTGGAAATCACTGCAATCATTCGAGTTTATTATGCAAACGTATCAATTTACGTTGGTGTTCATTTTAGCGAGTTGCGAATATTCTGGCGACAAAATTAAGTTTGCAAATATTTCTGCTATAAACGCCTTTTATGGCATTTAAGTTTGCGACTATTCATGCTAGAAAATAGTCTTATTTTATGGCGTTTATTATGGCAATTTTTAATGACAAATATATGGACAGATATGCTTCTTCAAAACTTGAGCAACTTTCTGGAACTTAAAACCCTGCCAATAAAATAGAAATCAAAAATGCTTCTTAAAAACTTTATAAACTTAATTGAACGAACTTACACTCTGCAAATAGAATCTAAACAAATTAAATATAAACTATTTTTACCAATCAACCTGTTTGCATCATTTAAATGCAGAGTATAGACAATCACTATGAAACCAAACCCCCGCCAATAGAATCATACACATACATATAAATACACACATAAATAGGAAAAATTGTGTGTTATGGGATATATCCTGTCCCCCTGAGAATTTTCTGGCAAATAAATAAATTAACGCCAAAATTAATTACATGATATATATATTATTTTTATATTTATTAATATATTATTATATTAATAATATATTATTATTAATATATTTTTGCTCCCGGATAATCGCAAATTTATATTTGTCGCCATATAGTAAACTGGCAGTGACATATTTGGCGTTAATTTTGTCAATAAATTGTGCGACTAATTTTAACGCACTTTAGTAAACAGAGGCCCTAGAGCTGAGATTTAAAAGCCTGAGGCCTCTTTTGGGAACACTACATTGAACGTACAAAGAGAAGCTCGGTGGGAATCAGTGAGTTAATTCAATTGAACATTGTCAGAAAGTGGGAGACAAAGTTCCCATAGCCAGGAATTTAAATGAAAATAACCCCTGTCCTTTTTGATATGAGTTAATTCAGTTGGGATTATGTAAAAAGGCACAAAAACACTATCTGAACTTCCAGAAACAAATACAACTGTTCCATTAAGAAGTGATGGATTGTGGGACTTAAAGTCCCTCTGCTCTTTCTAGTGGTTGGTGCACAGATTCTTTAAAGCAGAGAGAATCTAAGAATAAGTAAACCTTTTTTTTTTTTAGTAAAATGACTCTAAACAGCCTCCAGAATTACCTACCTTTGTCCCTGCATTCAGTCTGACCTGAAGTTGAAATCTCCTGCTGGTTTCCTTTGCTTCCTTGTGCAGAGTGAAGCCCCGCCTCCATTCCTGTTCAGTTACCTCATCACTTTGTCTACTGTAGTCGAAGTGGGGAGCCTTCTGCGCATGCCTGGAGGCAGCAGGAGCCAGTCTGTGCATGAGCAGGGTTTTTTTTTGAAGAGGGAACTGAACAGGAAGTGGGGGCGAGACTGCACTCTGCACAAGGAAGCAAAGGAAACCAGCAGGAGATTTCAACTTCTAACTCAGGAGGCAGGTCAGACTGAATGCAGGGACAAAGGTAGGTAATTCTGGAGGCTGTTTTGAGTAATTTAACTGATAGAAAAAAAGGTTTACTTATTCTTTAAGTCCCCCCAGAATGGGGGTTAAAAAAATAAATTGTATCTCTGCTTTAGCCAATCCTCCTCCACTTGCCTGATCTTTTGAATTTTGCTTCCGAATTACACTATTTTTAAATATATAATCCTCTTTCTCTCTTGCCTACTGGGCTGCGCCTTCTCTTCTGCTGCTTGTGCATCCCATACTAGTACCATTCTCTCTCTGCAGACTGTAGGGATCATTTTCAAAGATGTAATCTACACAATCTCCACATAATTTGCTACTCATGAAGCAGTCCTTATAATAAACCTATCCTGAAACAACCTTATATTTTCATTATTTCTCTAGTTGTTTAGAGTGTACTGTAAATTGTCTTGTAACAATATAGTACATTGGTGCGTAACTTGGTACTCTGTGTACAAATTAGAAACTAGACTACAAATTGCTTCAAAGTCCTTAAACACATACACAGCTCAAGATATTTCACTGTATTTTTAATAACGTTACACTACACAAAATAAAAAACCATTGTAAAGAATATTGTCTCCCAAAGTCCTGAAACAAGATATAGAGATATATTTTGAGCATTACTCTCAGTGGTTATCATCACTGAGGAGGAAGAAAATAAGTATAAATATGCTACATGCAATTCAAATACCTATTCCTATAGAAGGAAATTGAGTTATAATCCATTAATGCTAGCAGAATGACTGAGCACTAACTATTGATTCTTCTTTTAATACCTTCCTGTTAGAGAGAGAGTTAAATGAGAGATGAGATTACAGCAATGACAGTGATATGTACCTCTTCCGCACACAGACCAGAGCTATGATCATAATTATAAGGATCAGCACCAAGGCACCGGCCAGGCCTGCAATAACTCCATACAGGATTTCATTTGCTTTTTTGTTTATGCCTGCGCCCCCACCCTGTAAATCAATCAGAGAAAAAAATAAGGCTGATATATGTAAAATTTACTGGGAAAAAGACAATATTTTCTCTTATCTTTTGTAGATGGTAGATAAGATATATTTTTAGTAAGGATACGCATGGGGGGTATGGTGCAGAGGATATAACATGTTTATAACTGTATAAATAACTTACAATAACAAACAGGCCCAGCTGTAGAAGTTCTGCCAGTGCTGCTGAGTCACTCTGTAAAATCCTGGAACAAAATCAATTCATATAGGTTCATATTTGGCAAACTACATGTAAAAACAGTGGTCAAGTGTGTCTTTACATAAATTAAATGACATTTAAAATCTATGATCAGGTTTGAGATATCATGGAGCTATGTTAAGAAGAACAAGGTAGCTACCACAGCACAATATCACAAATAATTTACCTACTTCTATCTGTTGTCCCTGTTGTTATCAGTATATATTGCCACCCACTGAGTGCCTGGCATGTGGGAAAACACCAGAAATAGTTTTTTGTCATGAGCAGTGAAATTTAGTCTTCTGTATTATCTTGAGTTTATTTTGAATAATTGATTATATATATATATATATATATATATATATATATATATATAATGTGAAAATACATCAAATTCCTAAAAAGTTCATTTTAAAATATTTGTTGTCCGTGAGCTCCATTTTTATGAATTTCTAATAGCATTCACCCAAATCTTTCAGAACAACCTACAACAATTTGAAGCTGGCGTAAGTTTTTTTATTTTCTTTATTAAGAGAAAAGTATCATGGAAAAAATAATAAAAGCTTTAGCACATAAAAATAAGAAAATTTGTAAATATAAGAAATTAATATTTCTGTGCCATTTCTGAAATAGTCAAGTTAATCTTCGCTATTCCAACATTGTAGAAATCTGTGTTTCCTTAAGCGGCTTTGTGCCGGAGTCAGTAACAGACAGTTTGTTCCAATGCTGCACTTCATCTGATTGGAAGAAAAGAGTGATCATGTATTGGGGTGTAATAGAGCTAATTGTCCCCCAGCAAAACTGACTTCAGCACAAAGCTGCACAAAGAGAAACAAACTGCATAGAGGAGGATAATGAAGAGGAGCTTGTTTATTTTAGAAATGGGGACAAATTTTTAATTAATTTATTTCCATGAGATGAATCTTAAACCTTTACATACCTTTCAAGTTCCTCTGGAGTGATAGCAGTTCCGTTATTGTACACAAAATATACAGACATAATGCACTCGGCACTAGCCCTGAAAGAGAAACATCGTTTGGTCAGTATACATGCATCCTGAATTTACTGGCAGTTGTTTCTACACTGACCAATACAGAAACCAATCCAATATTTAGAATATTATATAAAAGGTAACCAGACATAAAAATATGTATAATAAAAGTCCTTTTCAAATGAAACCCAAATTCATTTTTTTATTACCACATCCATAACCATTATAAAGGCATTTAAAATCCCAGATGTCAATGATATATTGCCTCCCCTGCCCTATGCCTTATAAGAAACATGGTTTTGGCATGATACAAAGCTTGCCTTAATAACAGTACCCACAAAATGGTACCTGCCTGCTTGCTAGGATTGTGTAATTCCTGACTGAAGGAAACAAGATTTATATTATTTACATAATTAGTATAAAAGTATAAGTAAAGTTTATTTTGCTTGACAAACTTAATACAAAAGAATATGGAATTATTTCCTAGGGTGACAGGTCCCCTTTAAAGGAATTGTTTAGATCTAACTGTACCCAGTAGGACTGCTGGGGCCCAGAAGACCAATAGTTAATACTGTAGCAGGGGGCTCCAAAGTTGACACTACTGGGCTATATATGATTCTCTAATGGTTTATGATTCTAAGTGGTACAAAATGGAGGGATGTAGGGAGAATTATTTCACCATTAGCTATTTAAAGGAGAAAAGAGACATATTGTGTGAAGATCAAGAATGTTCCAGTGCATTATACTATACTACATTATAGAAGAATGCACACAGAAAAGTAGTGTCTCCAATCTTTTCTACTTCCTGCTGCCTCCACTCCCAGGCATTGCAAGGGAGCTGGCGGCACTCAGTACAATGCACTGTAGGATAGGAACCAATCAGGAGCTAGGCTGACCTAATAGGGAAGTGAAGCCATCTTTGGATGACAGGGACCATTAGAACATGCCCACAACTCATTTGAAACAGGGACCAGGGAGGATCTATAGGGAGCTCCTATTAATATAATTTAAATATAATATTAATTTTGGAACAAAGTAAAAGCAGCACTGTTTGAAGGTTTGAGTCCTAGAGTCCAGCATGGCATCCCCTACACATACAGTATGATAGAAAAAAAGTTTTATAGCAGAAAATAATAAAGTACTTTACATTTTGAATTTCTAAAAATACCCTTCATGTTGTGTTCTTTCTGTACTTTGAGATGTGCACAAACATGTTACTTTTATTTGTACAAAATGTGTGAGCCAGGCCAATGACACATTTATAAAGGGAGAAAGGGAAAATATGCTCATATCACAAGGATGAATATAAAAATAGAAAGTGATTTTGAGATAATGTTTAGGAGATGACTGGCACTTTCTTCAGTAAAAGAATTCGTAAAATTTTAGCTTTATGGGGAACAGCTGCTCTCACAACATGTTTTTATATCCTACCTTGGATGAGACAGAAGTTTCCCAAGTTTGCCTAATGCACTCTCAGAAAGGACCAACATATGGCACCATCTCAAGATCCAATTTCTTTATTAGTTTTGCAATGGTTTCTCTTAAATGTATTTTGTACTTATCATTGTTTTGGATGCGCTTTCTTTCAGTGTTAAATTAAATAACCTACATGAAACAATTCTAAAATATTGCAGAGAATTTTTTACTAATGTAATTTTTTACTAATGGCACAAAGTGCCATGTTTTTTTGCCTACAAAGTTCTTCTTCCCTACTTTTTTGCACCTGCCATTTTCAGGAGTAAATTTATGAGTCTCAAAGATTTGCACCTGATTTTAAATGGCACAAAACCCATAAGCATCCAAGTGCATGCCCTTTACACACTGGGCAATCTTACTTATCTCCTGTAAACTGCACCTTGCACCAGGTGTGCCAACAAAGAACCTAGGTAAGTAAATCACAGAAGTAAATAGGGGCGCAGGATGTGCATATTGTTAAATAACGACCCCCACAATCCTCCAGCACACTTTTAATTTTAATTGAGTTTACAAGCAAATATTCACATACATTGAGCTTTACCACAGGGGTTTTGTGGATATAACTTACCTCTGGATTATCATTTTTGAGGAAGGTTCAAGATCCTTAATTTGTGCCACATAGACAGTTGCCTTTGTTGCCATTGTCAGCGCTCTGCCATAAGAAAGATGTTATATATACAGTATATTGTATTGTTAGTTGTTTTTCTAATTTAACCCCAATGTAACTGGGTACTCTGCAGTGGTATCTAAATGTATGGCAGACCTTGAAATAAGATTCTACGGGTAGCAATAGTAAAAATTTGTATTTCTTTTTGCTACTTTAATGTTTAATTGCCAGACTACAGACTATTATGATAACTCTGGTTCCAATAGTTTTTAAATATATTTGTTCTTAGTTCTACCAGTCAGCTGATGTGTATAAATTGTATAGTAGGAAAAACTTAGGACCTAGCATGTAATCTTGAATGTAAGTGTAATTCTATAGATATATTTATGTCCCAATATTGTGTTGTTCCCTGCCTGTTCCAATAAAAGATTGTTTTAATGTGGAGTGTTAAAAAAGTATAAAAGTAGCACTGAATATACTGCAATATACAAATATACATACAAAAAAATACAGGGGTGCTGAGAGTAAAAGTGTAAAATATCCCGAAAACATTCTAGAGCTTGTTCACAAAACAATGGGGCAAAGCAGTTAGTCTGAAAACTGTGCAATATTACAGGCACAAGTGCTGTATGTGTGTTACTAAGGGCCATGATTTGCCCTTACTCCATTGATGTTGTCGTTTTTAGTACAGGTATGGGATCCGTTATCCGGTAAACTGTTATCCAGAAAATTCCGAATTACGGAATGGCCATCTCACATAGACTCCATTATAAGCAAATAATTCTAATTTTTAAAAATGATTTCCTTTTTCTCTGTAATAATAAAATAGTACCTAGTACTTAAACCTAACTAAGATATAATCCATATTGGAGGCAAAGCAATCCTATTGGGTTTACTTAACGTTTAAATCTTTTAGCAGACTTTAAATATGGAGATCCAAATTACAGGAAGATCCCTTATCTGGAAAACCCCAGGTCCCATGCATTCTGGATAATGGGTCCCATACCTGTACCACCAAACATGGAATCTAACAATAAAACAATAAATCGCAATAATAAAACCATAGTGCAAGTGTTCAGATTCTATCAGTCAGGTTGGTTCTTTGATCTATGACTGGCTTTTGTTTTAATAGCACAGTTCAAAATTATTTACAATCATGTAAGATTATTTTTTTATATAAGCAAGTGTGAACAATGCAATCCTTACCTTTTGATCTCTTCTGAAGTCTCACGTACTTCATCAGCAGTCTTTGAGAATTTCAGAGTGACCCGATACGATTCATCAACAGCAAAAATCTACAGGGTAAGGCATAAAAAGAAGGGAATAGTATGCCCTTTAATAGGTAGAGCAAGTGAGAGACTATGTACATCACATATATGTAATGGAAAAACTTCAGTTGTGTATATATTTCACTTAAATGTATCCCAGGACTCTGTAACTTTCAAATAACCCCTTAATAACTTTGTGATATACAAAGATTACAACCAGGGTTTTTCTCTCTCTCCTTTTTTCCCCACTTTTACCATTATAGCCAGTATAATATATTTTCCCAATGCAATAAGCACTGACCTTTCCAGTGTTTCTACTAATTACGTATTACATGTTGTACAATAGATATATGCCAGTTTTTATGATTGCCATGTGATAAGATTGAAGAATGAGTCATATTAAAATGGTGATGTTATACGTCAATGGAGCAAAGTAAGGGCCACATAAGGTCTATGGCTTTTATAGACAAGAAAGGTTATCCATTCCAGGAACTGATACTGAAATAGGTAACTTTTCACTATTCCACTCTGAACTATACGTTTTTATTCATGCAGGAGTCACAACCAGATTTGCAATGACAATTAAGTCAAATACATTGGTGTGTGCTCCCTTTGCCTTGACAATATATTTGAGTTTACTGTCTTTCAAAATAACTGCAACACAAAATTGCATGTAGAGAGACAAAGTACTAAAAGGCGAAATGTAGTGATAGTTCCTTTTAATGCTGATAATTAAAATATAGATTTGTTTCCTCATGTTTGAGACTGATTGTAGGAAAAACTTAAATTTTACCATAAGTCCTACCTCTGAAAATATCACCTGCATAAAATAAATATAGCTTATGCATATAGTTACATAGTGTTGAAAAAAGAACAGAGTCCATCAAGTTCAACCCTTCCAAGAAAACCCAGCACACACAAACTATACTTACCAATCTATACACTCACATACATAAACTATATATACAACCACTAATACTAACTGTAGATATTAGTATCACAATAGCCTTGGATACTATGCTTGTTCAAGAACTCATACGTTTGATAGGTTTTAAAGAAAATCAGCAACAAATAAAAATACTGTTTTCCTTACATCCAATACGCGAGTAGCAGTCAGGGAGGGATTTCCCGAATCCTCAGCAATCACAGTTACTCGATAATTACCCTTCAAGGTGGCATCCAATGAGCTTGCAACCCTGTGATGCAGGCAAATGATTAACATGATAGCCTTATTTTTCTAAATAAATCCATAGGTCTGTTTTTGTTGTAGCCTGCAATTACTATTGGAATACTAACCTGATACTGCCCTGGTAGATTTCCTTTTCACTAGTGGTGACAATAGTGAAGATGTTAAGAAGTGGTCTTGTGCTGTCACCTGAGATAAATTCAACTGAGGCGATTGAAAACTTAAGAACAGCGTTCAAGCCAGAGTCTTTATCGGTGGCCTGAGAAAAGGACAAGAGACTTAAACTTCAGATTGGGCCATTGTACTAATCTTAGTCAGAATAGCTATTGAAGGCAATGCAAATATGAATTAACATTTATCGGGAAACTTTTAGGGTTCTAGTACAGTAGCAAATAAAAGGGAAAGCGTGTGGTTGTCAATGATGAAAGTTCTGTATAGTTTACCTTGACAAGAGCCACTTGGTAATCAATAGGTGCTACATCAGGCACAACCACTGTAGAAAAGAGATAAATCAGTCACAGATGGATGCAAGGTATCATTAACTTATCATTACATAGTACGGCAAAAAATAGAATATTCCAGAAAACTTAAAGGAAAACTATACCCCCAAACAATGTAAGTTTCTATAAAAAAAATTTATTGCATAAAACGGCTCATATGTGAAACCCTGCTTCATCTAAATCAACCATTTTATACATATACATTTTCAAAAAAATATACTTATTCAGTAGTATGTGCCATTGGGTTATCCTAAATAAAAATAATAATAAAAAAAACAAAACACAAATACAAGAGTATTGTAGAAATGATACCTATATTGGCTAATAATAAAAATACATTGCAAGCCTTCGGAGCTCTAAGGCCCCTTCATCAGGCTAAATGAATAAAGGGGCCTTAGAGCTCCAAAAGCTTGCAATGTATTTTTATTGTTAGGCAATATAGGTATCATTTCTACAATACTCTTGTATTTGTGTTTTGTTTTGTTTTTTTCTATTATTATTTTTGACACTGGCTAACACAGTATTACAGTTTTTGTTTCCTAAATAAAAAAAAATAGCCTCCTGGCATCATACAATTCATAGTGTAGATACACAAACCCAATTCATAGTGCAGATAACACACATGCAGTTAGGTTACATCAGCCAATTAATGGACAGGAATGTGTCTTTTACTCAAACAACTACTTCCTGTTACACTTAGAGCTGCATTATTTCCTGTTAAGTGATTTCTATATATATCGTAGTTTCTTCTACACTTTTTTCTTTTTAGTAAAATGTATTTACCAAATACTTCATCGACATCCAAGAACTCTGGAGCATTGTCATTGACATCTAGTATGTCCACACGCAGGGATTCTATTAATAAAAAGATAAAATATGTTGTATTTTATCACACAAAGTTACAAATATATTCTCTATTCTCTATATAAAAGTAATATAAACAGGAGAAAGAAAATTAAGAATAGGCAGAAAATGTTGAAAATAAATGAAAAATTGCTCTGTAAGCCCAATAATGATTAAATTGTCATGGAGCAAAAAACAGAAGTTAAAAATGACAGATTAAACATAGGGCAGGGTATAGCTGGACTGTGGTGAGGTTTAGCCTACACAACTCCCAACAGTTGTCACGCAGGTCTTTGATTCTGAAAGGGTGGTGGTGGAGGAATGTCAGGGAATAAAAAAATTTCCTGATATCTGATTACCAGGTTAGGGGGACGCCACAATGTGCACAATGTATAACTAAAGGGCATTGGTTCACTGAATATTAGTGAGATGGTTGTATTTTAATTTGTGGAATATAGTTGATTTTAAAGTAATTTAATAAAAGTAATTTTTTAGAGCTACCATCATCAGACAGTGAAATTAATATTAGTCTGAACTGGTCCTCTTGTGGGTGTGTGGATCCAGTACTTCTCTCTTAAGCTCTTATTTACAAAAGTACTTTCTTCCATACATGCTCCTTAGTTAATACACCTCTCGAACACTAGAGTTACAGGCAACCAAGTTGCATCCAAGGGACTAGCTCAAACTGAATTGAACGCTAATGCCGCTATTGACATCTCATGTATTTGTTGCCAGAAATGACACCACGCTCTCTCTAAAAACGTACTTGTGTCCAACATTTATAATTATCTTAGTAGTAACCAAGTGGTAACTGAAACAACTGTGCAACAGGAGAACTAAAGATGCAGCTAGGGTTGCCCACCCTGAAGACTGTTGAGAATTCTCCTCCAAACTTTACCATTTCTGCACCCCTAGATTCTCCAAGATGCTAACTTTAAAATTAATTAGAGTAAAATTTGGGGTAAACCCCTATAAAATATATACCCCTATAAAATACAGCAAGGTCTGTAACACTGTTATGCGCTAAGAGGACTCTAAACACAGAATTTGGGCATGGAGGGTGTGGACCAGAAACCCACTGATCTAACCATAGGCTAATTACAGTATACAGTGAGTTGTAGATCCCAACAAGGGCCATGAGTTTGATATGCTTAGGGGCTGATTTACTAATCCACGAACGGTCCAAAGGCGTCCAAATGCGTTTTTTTCGTAATGATTGGTATTTTGTGATTTTTTCGTAAATTGTCGTGACTTTTTCGTAGCCATTACGACTGGTTCGCAAAATGTTGCAACTTTTTCGTAGCGTCATGACTTGCGCGAATTGTCGCGACTTGTAGCCTTTGCGCCGAGTACGAAAGTTTCGGATTCATTCAAGCTTCAGTATCGTGACTTTTCTTGGGCCAGGTTGGAGCTGCAGAGTGCCATTGAGCCCTATGGGAGACTTTCCTTGGGCCAGGATGGAGCTGCAGAGTGCCATTGAGTCCTATGGGAGACTTTCCTTGGGCCAGGATGGAGCTGCAGAGTGCCATTGAGTCCTATGGGAGATTTTCCTTGGGCCAGGATGGAGCTGCAGAGTGCCATTGAGCCCTATGGGAGACTTTCCTTGGGCCAGGATGGAGCTGCAGAGTGCCATTGAGTCCTATGGGAGACTTTCCTTGGGCCAGGATGGAGCTGCAGAGTGCCATTGAGTCCTATGGGAGACTTTCCTTGGGCCAGGTTGGAGCTGCAGAGTGCCATTGAGTCCTATGGGAGACTTTCCTTGGGCCAGGTTGGAGCTGCAGAGTGCCATTGAGCCCTATGGGAGACTTTCCTTGGGCCGGGTTGGAGCTGCAGGGTGCCATTGAGTCCTATGGCAGGCTTCCAAAATCATGCTAAGTCTGAAAGTTTTGCCCGCAGTTTATGAGCGCTCAATATGAAAAAGTCGCGACAAGATATGTGCAAATCTTAACGGCTACGAAAAAGTTGCGACAATTCGCGCAAGTCGTAATGGTTACGAAAAAGTTGCGACAATTTACGAAGTCGTAACGGCAACGAAAAAAACGCAAAAAATACGAAAAAGACGCAAAATTTTTGTTTTCCAATCGGAATTTTTCCCATTCGGAATCGTGTGTTAGTAAATCAGCCCCTTAGTGTTCAGTACTGATGAACAGAGATGGTAGAGGCACAAAAAGCCCAACACACAAAATTAAAGAAATAGTATAGTAGTTATATACAAACCATTTTTGCTGTATCTGTCCCCAATCAATGTCAGCTTGTCCTCTACACGCAGCATCATCACCATCACATCACAGAGCTCATAGTCAACAACTTCAGTGTCATTTACAAAAAGTTCCCCATTTGGAGCCAACCAGATCCAGTCATAGCAAATGTTGCCTATATCATTGCCATTCTTGAAGCACTGCAATGAGAGAGCTTGAAATTCCAATTCGTGGATGGTATCAGGATCATGCGCCTTCAGAGTGGTAAGTAACTCTAGACCCACAGTTCTGTTCTCAAGAAGAAACAGGTTGTTTAGAGAGGAGGGGTCAACATATGGCGGCTCATCATTGAGATCCAGCACTTGGACACTGGCAGTAGCAGTTGCTGTGTGACTTACTCCGTGAAGCCCATTATCTTGAGCTTCAATTATTAAGGTATAGTTTTTCTGTGTCTCGTAATCAAGCATCACATCAGGATCCAATGAAAGAATTCCGTTGTACAGGCCTGATTCCACTTTCTGATTACGGATAATAAAGTTCCCTGATCCTCCTTGAGAAATACGGAAACTCACGCGATTGTTCAACTCAGTCTGATCTTGATCACTAACCAGCAGAATCCCAACTTGTGCAGCTAAAGTGAAAAATGTGGTTGATGCTTTAATGCAAACACATATTCTATATAAATACAATATAGTATAGAGCTACAAATATGCATTGCAGATTAATTCCTCTTTTTCTTACAGAATATAGGGGAAATGGTAGTGATCTACTGGTTTTTAGGCAACATTTAAAGGGTTGTAAAACCAAAATCATTTAAACTTAAATAAAATATCTCATACATAGATAGATTGGCAGATATTTAAAGGGGACTGGTGTGTCTGAATTCATGTGGAGGTTTTACAGTGGTTGCTAACAGTGTCGGACTGGAACCCCAGGGGCCCACCAGAAAATCTTAAACCATGGGCCCACTCTCCAAAATATTTATCCTCCTTTCTTCACTCAGCATCTTTATTATCCTATTATTTTTAATTACATGCTAGAATCTATCCTTTCATTTATTTTTTCTTTTCCCATTCAGAAATAGGGAATGATCATGAAGCAGGCCAAATGGTTAGGAGCAGGAGGGCCCACTGACCCATGGGCCCACCGGGAGTTTTCTTGGTATCCTGGTGGGCCAGTCCGACACTGGTTGCTAATAAAGATCTAAAACATAAAATATGAACAAAAGGCATGTAAATAGCATAAAATAACCTTCCTTGTCTTGCCCACTCATGATATATAATATATAATATATATTAATATATATATTATATATATATATAATATTTTAATGTTTTGAGGCAAAAACTTTTATAAACTGTATAAAAGTAAATGGCCATGCCCTGCCCTCTTGAGGCTCATAATGATGTGAATAAAAAACGTTTGTGCACTAACAAATGGGCACAAGTGTTGCTCCCATTACCATTACTAGAAGCAGGAGCCCTTTACACGGAAATTCTGTGAAATTGATTTTGCACTTTTTTCTCATTACTTATTGGAGTGATAGACACACTTACCTATTGTGCTCTCGTTAACAAAGAAATCGTACACAGTCTTGCTGAATACAGGCACATTATCATTTAGATCCTGTAAAAAAGAGAACAGGCTGTAATAACTCCACTCCTGCTTATGATAAATGTAACAATAAAAGGCAGCAATGATGAAGGCTTTATTGATACACTTTTCCCAGTAATTCCTAGAAAGGTTAGGTGGATTGCTAGCACAAATACACTGTTGCCATCATACAACAGAAGACCACTATAATTTAGAAATGAGTGCAGTAAGACTGTTCTTTTTTTAGTTTCACTGTAACACTGACATTAGAAGAATATTAGTAAGAGTGTTTGAATTTTCTTGTTTTATTTTACCTCAACATTGATGGTAACATTGACCTCAGAAGAAAGAGAAGGAACACCCAAGTCATATAATTTTACTGTTAGCACAATGCAACCATTGTCTTTTTCATCAATAGCCTCTCGATCTAGAGGCCCTATGCTTGTAATAAGTCCTGTAGTAACATTGACACTAAAGTTGCTGCTCAATACGCTTGGCAGGAGTTCGAACTCAATGCGGCTGTTATTGGTGTTTGGTTCATCAGCATCAAAAGCCTGTGGAAAGATGGAGACTGATGTCACAGGACTAAACTACTTCTTCTTGTATTGTAAACTACAAGTGCCAACCCAGACACCTTACCTCAATCTGGATCCTGACATCATCAGTGTTCTCATTGACAAAAATATTGTATGATCCTATAGCTGTAGGTATCTCATCATTTTCATCTAGAATAGTTATCTCAAGCAGAGCAGTGCCAGTTGCATTCAGCCCATCTGCTGCCTGCAGGGTTGCATAATATAAAGAACGGCGTTCCCGATCCAAAAGGTTTCCATTGACAGCAATGATTTCCCCAGAGTCACTGTCTACGTGGAAGATTTGTCGTCTGCAAAGAATACAAGTCAGTTACTGTGCGAGGTCTAAAAAATTCTCTTTTTAAAAATGTTTTTACACTTTAGCTACTGTAGTGCATTATGAGTTTCTCAGCTCAATCCCTACGCGCCTCCTGTTACCACTCAGTTGTTTGTTTTCTTTGCATAAAAAATGCTCATTTTTGGGCCAATAACCACCTCACAAGCAGAGACAGGCAACTTCTCTTCCTGACAATGACAAGAGGCACAGAAGGCTATTGGGTGTTTCGCTGCCAGATGAAATATACCAGCAACAAATGTGCCATTAATCATGGCTATGAAACCCTTAGTTAATACTCTTCCGGTATTTTAGCCAAATATTGTAATTGGTAATTTTGACCAGTAAGCTTGTCTGTGTGCAGTTAATAATAAAAATCAAACATTATATTTTGCCCTGTCTTCTTTCTGATTCCAAAATATTTCAAAAGCTTAGTTGACTGGAAGCTAGAATCCCTGTGTTATTTCCAGCCCCCTCAGTGATTAATCTTTTCATGAGCATCTCATATATCTTGTAAATACGGCTAACACTTATTGTCTGAATTTGTAGCTGTACAGTACAATGAGTCCCATGTATTTACTGCAGCAAAACAATAAATCTTTTTCCAATCGGAGGAATTGGGCTCAGCTGCTCTTACAGATAAGTAGCCAACTATATTTCTACTCACATAGATTCTGGTAACAGCTGGTAAGTGATTTTTCCAAGCTCTCCAGAGTCCAAATCTGTTGCCTGGAACAAAACAACCACAGAAAAAAAGCATTATGATTTTGTGTAACATTCTCCCACATGTCATTGGCAACTTTGCACTTCGCCCACGCACTACAAAAATCTCTCTCTGTCTTTAAGGATAGATCAGCAGATCTGTTATCATGCTAATGTTAAGAATAGTGATGAGGGAATATGTCCCATTTCGCTTCACTGAAAAATTGGCGAAACTGTCGTTTTATGTTCGACAATTTTTTCCTACACGTGCACCTTTTTTTCTCACTCCAAATGCATTAACTTCAATGGGTGGTTTTTTTCACTCCTACAGTGTGACTTTTTAGGTGACAAATTTTTTTACGCAGAACAAAATTTTCTTACACACACAAACTTTTTTCTTACTACAAATACATTAAAGCCAATGGGCGTTTTTTCTCGGCTGATGGTGAAATGCGGAATTTCACCGCAAATCCATTCCTGGTGAAAACATCTGCTCATCACTAGTTAAGAATTCACATTACTAGATTTAAGGAGTCAAGTGCAGTGAGCTAAATGAACATTTCGAGTGCAATAGTTTTTTTTTTCCTACAGTGCTTTGTTTTTTCTCAGAATTCCAGATGAAATGGATCATTCAGTACTTTCCTTTCTCATTGGTCATATATATAGAATTATGTACACCCTATCTTCACTTTAAGCATTAGGACTCACCAAGGAGGTCTATAAACTAGTGGGTTATGTAATAAAAGGCACCAAGTTTGCCCAGGAGCAGTAACCCATACGAACCAATCAGCAGGTAGAATTCACTGGTCACCTGTTTAAAAGCAAAAATCTTATTGGTTGCTATAGGTTACTGCTACTGGGCAGTAACCTATACATAACGTACCTAAACATAGTGCCTTTTATTACACATTTTTTAATTAAAAAAAAAAGCAAAGTTGCAGGCTGAGTACATTCAGGAACTTTTAAGTAATTTTGAATATATAACCTTATTAAGCAATAGGAGGTAATTTTTTCTTATGATATACAAGTTTCAAAAAATTATTTGACACAAATGACATTAATATGCAACATTTATGTATATATTTTCCAGGTTATTCAAATGTAATTTAGAATATTTCATGCACACTTCATGCACACCAACTGGAAGCAACTGAATTTCTGGATGCCTACCATCAAAAAAACGCATGCACCTGATATTTTAGATGCAAGTTCACTGCATCTATTGACACAGGCTGCTGTTTGAACCATAGAGCAACCACCATCTTCAGAGGTGGTGCTACCTCCAGGGTTCCTGTGCATCAATAAATGCGCTTGTGCAAAGGTGGCTGGACATAGGCTGTGGGGTGGAGCGCAACTATATGGAAGTGCATGCAGTAGCTCTGGATGCAAATACCTAAATTGAATAAATTGTTTCATTCATGACTGAGGCCATTTTGCAAGAGTGCAGCTGCACTTGTGGGTCATAAATACCCCCTTATTAATTAGAAAATGCATGAATTAGATGTGCTATAAGCTACTGCATTTCAAATTTCATTAATTAGTTACAAGTCCTGTAGCCCTTTCTCACCGTAATTGTTCCAATCTGGGTACCATCTGGACAGTTTTCCATCACTTCCAAGTAGTAAGTATCCTGAGAGAATTCAGGTGTGTGGTCATTAATGTCTATGATGTCGATGGTTACAGTAGCATATGAGCAACAGTCTTGTAATCCAGTGTCATTGGCCACAATCTGATAAAAAAAAAAACACAATTAATATGTAAGTGCCTGCTACTTATGTAAAATGCAGACTGAACCTGTAAAGGAAATGCCATGTACTATGCATGACTGATGGGATGGAAGTTTATGGAAGCATCTATATTTTAGGGCTACATAACCTGCATATTTATGCTCTGGCAAAGTAGGTTGGGACAGCACAAGGTTAGATTTATGGATCAAGATGGACTTGATTAATGATTAGGAACAAACCTGTAAAAGCCATTTCAAATATTTGTTCCACCGGAATTACACTTATTTGGCTGTAGCATGTCCTGATAATAGCGCTTCCTATATAGTTAACCTATTCAAAATGTGGTAACAACATAACATACAAATATGCCTGCCACACATTGAAGGGCACCTACTTGGAATAGCTCATATATGGCTAGTATGCATTTGTATATGTAACTTATTCTAAGATAAGGCTTCCTAAAAGATGCATTTCCAGAGGTTTTTGAGTCAGAGTTTAGCACAGCTTTGTCACCTGAAGCCCAATGGGACAATTGGCATGTGTTTAATAGAGTGTTGTAGATAAGGCTAATATCATATGTGGGTTTCTCTGCCAAAGGAGAGGTTCCTTAAACCACCAATTCTGCCTTGTACTAAATGGAAGAACAAAACAAGATGTGACATTAACCTAAGGGACTGTGTTTTGCGTTCAGATTGGCAGAAAAAGGTTTGCATAATGCATAGATAGAGACGATATGATGAGTACAGTGGTATGATAACCTTGTACCATGGCAACCACAACAAATATACAGTAATTCAAGTGAGTTAATGGATAAAGATCTTGGATCAGAAAAGACTGCATTCTGTAAATATGTAATAGGAAATGGCAGCATGACTTTGAGTAAATAAGTAAGCCCAAGGAAACTGTGTGCTGAAAGAATTAGATAAAAGAGACATTTGGGTTCTTGGTCTTTCCACCTGAAGAAGCCTGTGCATATTAGCAAGCACTGTAACTTTTTGCTTATGATTCTTCCCAAACTATACAGAAACAAAAGGTTTGCCTTCCCCTGGATAGGTAGGCAGGATTTTCTTGGACAAAAGGTTGTCCTTAATGGAAATGTGTCAACCTCCTCTTCTAGTTATCTACACAATATGATTTTAGTAGACTGCACACCTAAAACTGGAAGTTTGCATGTCTGTAAGAGAATAAATAAGTATTCTCTAACTTTTAGTTAAGAACTGAAGTCACCCATGCCTTCCAAGTAACCTGCAATAAGCAGCAAAACAGTTCATAGGCTGACAATTAGACTAGTGAAATGGAATCACTATTCTGTGTCACAGGGGTTGAATAAACTTGTAAAAAAGTTTTAGAAAAATTAATATGCATATGATAAGTGTATTATATGAAACACAAACAGGAAGTCATTATAATCTGGTAGAGATATATCACATGTGACTTGACTGTGTCTCTTACCATAAAATATTCCTTACTTCAGATGCTATGGAAAAAGACCATGAGTTATCTGGTCCAGCACAATATGCAGATATATGACCAAGGTTTAAATTTAGTGTAATGTGACAGTGGAAAGCAATTGTAAGCATGCACAAAGACTGATTTCTAAGAAATGAGTGATGAATAACCTTTAAAGCGTATGGCTAATTTTTGATATAAACCAAGAATTGTGGGGAGTTAGACAGTAATTCCAATAGCCATTTAATGGTGGAATTCTTACCTCCACTTCCATTTGATGCACCTTCTCATAGTCTATAGCAACAGAGTCTTTTACCAGGACCTGTATTAGGCCTGTGTTTTGCACCCGTGCTGGGCTCACTGTGAAACAATCTTGATCCTTCCCTCTCAGGTACAGATTGAAATTTCCATTCTTATCCTTAGTTAAAAGAAAGGGAATTTCAGTGACTAGACACAATGATGAACTAGACCCACCAGAGAACTTGATGTCTTGGGCCCACTGTCAAAAATGTGAGACTCTTAGTTAGTCAGTGAACGGATGTCTAACATAATAGCCAGAACACTACTTCCTGCTTTCAGCTCTCTAACCTCTTAGTCAGTGACTTTAGGGGGGACCACATGGCACACAACTGTTCAGTTAGATTAGAGATGAAAGCAGGAAGTAGTTTTCTGGCTATTATGTTAGACATCCATTCACTCCAGCCTTTATAGATTACATTTTTGGCGAGCTAACTATATTGAAAACATTTTTTTTTTTTGCGCAGTCTACCTATTTTGCTCATTTTCATTTTTACATTGAATTACTCCTTTTAAAGAAAACTATACCAACAAACAATGTAGGACTCTATCAAAATATATTCCATAAACAAGCTCATATATAAAAGTTCATCTAAATAAACCATTTTCATAAAAATTTACTTTTTTAGTAGTATGTGCCTTTGGGAAATCCTAAATAGAAAATTGCCAATTTAAGAATTAAGGGCCACCTCCTGGCATCATAGGATTCACAGTGCACACAAACAAGCCAAGGCACACATACAGTACATGCTAGGCCATATCAGGCAGTTAATGGACAGAGTTCTGCCGTTTGCTTCTATACTACTTCCTGTTACAGTTAGAGCTGCATTATTTCCTGTTAGGTGATCTCTGAGGGAGCACACAGCCCATCACTAAATGGTGGATCAAGGGAAAAGATGTTAAAGGACAATATTTACTGATATATATATATATATATTCCAGTTTGGTGAGATTCTTTAATAGGTCACTTAACATAATATAAAGTATTCATTCTGAGGGTATAGTTTTTCTTTAAAAATGACACTTCTTCAGACAACTTACCTTATCTGGGTCATGGCCAGTGATTTTTAACTTTGCTACTGGCACACGGATAGAGGAATGCTCTTCTATTTCTCCCAAAAAGCTCAAAGTAGGGGCAGCACTGAAATCACAATCATCTATTTCACAGTTATAGAAATTAGGCTTATTGTCATTTATATCTAGGACACGAACAGTGACAGTAGTGGTACTGGTGGCTTTCTCAGCATTTACATTTAGGTTCTTCTCTTGAGCCTATGAAGAAACAGGTCTAAGTTAAATACACTTTGAACAATTTCAAATTGCTATATAAAAGTAAATATTTCTTTTCATTTCCTTGTCATGATTCTCCTGGTACAGGTATAGGACCCATTATCCAGAATGCTCGGGACCAAGGGTATTCCGGATAAGGGGTCTTTCTGTAATTTGGATCTCCATACCTTAAGTCTGCTAAAAAATCAATAAAACATTAATTAACCCCAATAGGATTGTTTTGCATCCAATAAGGATTATTTATATCTTAGTTGGGATCAATTACAAGGTACTGTTTTATTACTACAGAGGAAAAGAAAATCAGTTTTAAAATTCTGAATTATGTGATTAAAATGGAGTCTATGGGAGACAGGCTTTCCGTAATTCGGAGCTTTCTGGATAATGGGTTTCTGGATAAGGGGTCCGATACCTGTATTATGGTTAACCAATGATTCTTTGAGGTTTTGCACTCTACATAGCACAAATTAGAAATTGTTATTGAAAAACAATACAAAACCAAATTACTTATTTTTAAGATTAAATTAATGGTCATACAAACATTCAGTTTATCCTCAAAATATGTACGCACTTTAGGTGCTATACATATACAGTTTAATGCTTGTTAGCTGGCTTGTTTGCAAGACTCTTTACAAAGTTAAGAGTCAACAGATTGTGGGAGAAAAATGATTTGAGAAGATAAAAGATTAAGTATAGGTGCGTTCAAGGTGCACTCAAAATGTGTTGACTTGAATTTTAATGAATGCCTGACACAAAAGTCATACTTATATAGACAGTAACTGAGGAAGCGCTAAATTTGAAGTTTGCAACTGCTAAGGCACTTGCATGGTAACACATGTAAAATTAGTCCTATTGTGTGTATGTGTATAAAACTTTTGGTAAACACCAGAAACAACTGCAGAAAAAATTGTAAAAAATAAAATAAAATTGTCAAAATAATCAGCCCCACCATCATCACTCTGGGAATGGACAGCATTAACAGTGGATGACCCAATCGCTGGTTAATTGTTTTAACAACTCAGGTGTTGACTGGTCATTAGAGGATTGTTCGTTTTACAGGGGAAGAGGGATAAAGTAATTTTTCCCCAATATTCTGGGGTAAATAGCAACCAATTAGATTTCTTTAAAACAGAAGACCAGTATGCATTAGTAAACAGTGTAAATCTAATTACATTACATCAGTGTGAGAATTACCATTACAGTCAGTAGAACCTGTTCGCCATCCTGCACCAAAGCTTCCCTATCAATTTTTGCAGTTACAAAGATTTCTCCACTTTTACTGTTTATATCAAATAATCCATGTCTTGAAGAATCTGCAAGGAAAGCCATATTTCAAATAGTCATTGACAATAATTTAATTACTGAAAATTGTTGTCAATATGATTCTAATAGCCCTCTATTTTCTTAGCCTGTGCTCTATATTTCTGATTATTATTGCATCTAATATTAATACTTTACTATTAATCTCTGATAGTTATTCTCTAGTGAAATTTAAAGATAGATTAATGTACAAATTGTACATATTGTTTGAACAAAAATTAAATGAATACTTCTGGAGAACATGTTAAAGCATCTATTGTAAAAAGTATATTTCAGAGCCTTTATCACGTGATATCTAAGCTAGAGGAATGGCATCATGTGACTTTAAAAAGCAAATAACTAGTAATTAATGGCAGGGAACATACCTTGAATTGAATACTGGATTTCATCATTAATTCCTCTGTCCCCATCAATGGCAGTAACTCTGAAGATTGTAGTACCCTGGAATGAGAAACAAAATGAATGGCAAAAGGCACAGCCTTGTAATAAAAGTTCTTTCCATTGGTTATTTCCCCCAAAAACAAAAAGCCTGGTAAAATTGCTTCTGCTTCAATTATGTTTCCATTTTTTCTATCTCTTTTAAAGGGATGATTGAGTTACTTCAAAACTAAAAACCCAAACCTCACGCTCAACACCATTTATTGTCAGATATGTCAAAGTATATCATAAACCACAGTCTTTTTCATTATTGAACATGGATTGGCCATGGTCTGGCATTGCTACATCACCTGTTAAAACAACACATCCAGCCTCCAATGTTATTTATCAACATCGCAACAGCATGCTGCAGACTGCACCGGTATTATGGTTCTTAAGCTTCAGCAGCTAAGATAGCAAACCTAAAGCCATCATTTGAGTAAAACTGAAAATGGGCATAAAATGGTTAAAATCCATTTACTAATTATTACTAAATTATTACGTTTTCAGTTGTTTAATGATGTATTATTTAGGAGTATATTGAATTAGTTAGACATAAGCAGTCATCCTGCATAAATGAATCAAGCAATGTATGTATGAACCATTTCTCACTTATAGGTCTGCTGCTCTTATTGCATTCACCAATAAATAACATACCACACAAAGGACTGTACTGGAGGGAAGTGGGTTTTAAAAATACTCCCCCTACCCATCTACTAGAATCCTTACAAGCTTTATAGCAAGACTTCTATTTACATACCAGTGCTATATTCTCCTCAATAGAAACTGAATAAGGCGCATTAATAAACTGTGGGTCCAAATCTGGCAAGTCAATCACTTTCAATGACACATAGGCAAGAGTGCTGCGATACATGAAATGATTGTGAAATAGCCCTCCTTTGTCCTGTGTAAAAAGAAATAAAACAAAACATAATCTAAAACATAAAAGTATTGTATATAAAAAAGCATAGTAGATGTTATCCCATTTAAAAAAGAAGGGAAAAAGCAATGTAGATGCAAAATGTGACCCTCATACACATACACAACAATGGAAAATGTATCCTGAATTCACATGGGTTCTATGCCTTAGGCATAGAAGTGGGGCAGACAAGTACTTTAACTTTCAATTCAGCTCTCACTTTCCCCCTCCCTCCTAACCATCTAATTGTGTAGCCAGTGCATGGGCCTGGGCATCTGGTCCCCCATTCTGGCACATACACATGATTTTGGACTGATACAAAGCTTGCCTTAATAACAGTGTCCACAAAATGGCACCTGCCTATTTGCTGTGATTGTGTAATTCCAGGACTGAAGGAAACAAGATTTATATTACTTATATAGTGTAAGAGAAGTTTATTTTGCTTAACAAACACAATAGAAAATAATTTTTCTATTTGTTTTTTCTTAGGGTGACAGGTCCCATTTAAAGTCCTGCTGTCAGGAGAGATATTTTTGGGCAAAATGAATCAAGGGGACAAAGGGTGAATTTAAAGAACTGAGTAGTGGATGCCTTTTAAAAATCAGCCTTTAGATAAATGATCCATATGACAGAAATATGCATTTTAATAAAAAGGGAGGCGTTTACTATTGCACTAATGAAGATACAGGTATAGGCATAGATCCCTTATCTGGAAACTTGTTTTCCAGAAAGCTCAGAATTACGGGTAGGCCATCTTTTATAGACTCCATTTTAATCAAATAATTTTAGTAATTTTTAAAAGCAGTATCTTGTACTTGATTCCAACTAATATATAATGAATCCTCACTGGTGGCAAAACAATCATATTGGGTTTATTTATTGTTTAAAAGTTTTTTAGGTAACAAATTATGGGGATCCAAATTGCAGAAAAAAACAGGTCCTGAGCATTCTGCATAACTGTTTTATTATTACAGAGAAAAAGGAAATCATTTTTTTTAATTAGAATTATTTGCTTATAATGGAGTCTATGGTAGATGTGTTCATGTGATAAAATTATTATTAACTACTGAATATTTACTGAGAAATGTAGAAATGACTTGATGACAGCTTGCCTGAAAATAAAATTGTAAAACAATGTAAGACTAACATTTGTAATGTTCCCCTCCCTACCCCTCCCTTCTTTCCTTCTGTATCCCCTCCCCATATTTACAAAATGGTATATAAAGAATTTAAAAAAAAAAATTATTATTAACTAAAACTATTACCGTTGCATTAATAGTCATCTGGTAGAAGATGCTTTTCTCATTGTAGTTTAAGGTGTCATTCAGTATAATGCTTCCATTTAGCAAAATGTAGAAGAGATTGTTTGACTGTAGATCATTTGGTATAATCTGTAGAGATATAAATATGATACATATTGGTAAAAAAATGGTCTTAAAATGGTGGATGTGTTTTTTTGTTATGCATGTTCATAATATATATAGCATATTCACTGGTACAATCAAAACCTGTACTATTGACTGGCATTAAGTAAGTTTCAGTTTCTTATTTAAAACACTCAGTATAAACCATTGACTTATTTGCAACAAAGATGTGTATTACCCCTTGACCACCCGCCAACTAAATTATTTGGGCCTAAACTTGATTCCTGCCTATGGAACCAAAATGAATGCTCAAGGGGGACATTTATTACTCCTATACTAATTTTCTGCAGTGTAGAATGATGTGTGTCACCAATCTTGCATTATAAAATACCATTGCAGCACTGATATCCCAGTCCAACTGGGGGCCCGTGGGTAGGGTGTGGCCCTCCAAATCATTTTTATGGCCCCCAAACTGATCTAGGGCTTCACTGTATCACATCATCATTTTAATATAATCTGGTTACTAGGGTTTCACTAATCCTAGCAAAGTGGCTTGTTTAGAATGCCAGACAGGAAGAAAAATAGTAGAGGTTTCAATAGAAAGATCAGTGATAAAAGTATTATAGAAAAAAATTAAGCCTACATACTACATTTCAGGTTTTAGAGAGGAAGAATAGAAAAGCAAATGGTTCCAAAAACAAAAGGTCATAAATAATTAAGATCAATTGAACACATTCCTAGAATATACCTGTCTCAAAGTTAATATTACGGTAATACCTGTCTGAAGTTTAAGAACCAGTAATTTCAAATTAAGTTTGTTTATGCAAATACAATAAATTGCCTGGTCATAGTACATAGTACATCTTAGTCAAACGTTTTACTACTCATTATCTTACCTCATCAATGGAATATGTCACTGGAACTCTTCCATCATCATCAAAATCTACTGCACTGACACTAAAAACAATGGAGCCCAATGGCTGATCCTGTCAAGGAACATACTGTGAATAATTCCTGATCACAAATGAATTTGAGAGAATCATGCGTGTATATTTGTAGCAATTCTGTTCTTCAATCTGTTTGCTTCTCTGTCTATCCATTACCTATTTATCTCTCTCTCTCTCTATTTATTGATCTATGTTTCTATATCTGTCTCTATATCCATTGTAATCTACAGGTAATTGTGCTAGGGTGCATCAAGTGGAGTCCTGGTACACTTATGAAAATCTTACAATCTGCTGCTATTGAGGATGCAGTAATAGAAGTAAACTTTAGATATAATAATTATGGTTAATGTTCTATCTATCTATCTATCTATCTATCTATCTATCTATCTATCTATTTATTTAAATGACAGATGAAATCATGTTTTATTGTTGTTATTAAAGGGCCAGTATACTCCAATATTTAGAATAACTGCAATGAATAGGGCTTGTGCTAAACATATTTTTGCCTGTTTAATCAAAACATCTATGGTTTTTGTCTTTTGATAAACAGGGCAACACAGAGAAAACTGAAGCTACTCAGTGTATGGTCCTTGAGAAGTAGATAATTAGATCACAAGTGAACAGATAATACCCATACATATTGGACTTCTGCTAACAAAACAGTCACAAAAATGGTGACAAGAGGGGTTTGTATTGTGGTAATAGTAAAACAGTACCTTGTACTTGATCCTAACTAAGCCTCACAAAACCACTCTAAGTCGATTATATTCTCTATAGACCCCCTACCCCCAGAAACTCCTGACCACATAGCACAACTACAAGTTGTGACCTCATTCAATACCCTGGTATTAGTGTACATAAGGACCTAAATAGATATGAACAATTAAACATAAATCCAGTGGTACAAGCTTGTTTCCATATGGCAAGACCTGCCTTTCTCCCTCCCTGGCAGAATCCATATTTTCAAAAATTATTTTTCTCCCCAAGTTCTTATCCGCCCTACACAATTCCCCTATTACTCCCTGAGTGCAATGGTTTAGTGGAGTGGATAAAATAATTAGGGGATTTTTGTGGGCAGGAGACCTTTCACGTCTGAATATCAATGTATTGCAGGCACCTTCCTCTGGAGGACCCCAACATTAATAATCCTGCAGTGGTCCTAGAGGCTGCTACATTAGGTTCATATGAGGCCATGTCTAATCTTCTCTTTCTATGCCACTACACCCTCCATGGCTACAGTAGTTTGGGCCTTCCAGAAATCACAGAAGCTGGCCCAACATATGACCTACTGTGACAAGAGGTGCATCCCCCTCTAACATGCTTTATAGATTCCTGCAGCTATGCCATGCCTTCAATATCCAATTTCCTGCAAGGCCTTTTAGGGTAGCTCAAACAACCCTGAAGTCCTGTCTCCACAGACAGGACCTGACAAAACCCTTTCTTGGTTTTACATGATACTGTCTCCCTCAGACTCTTCCCCTTTACAGAAAACCAAGATCAAATGGCTGTGATATCCCTGCGCTTGATGATGAGAGGGGTCTGATGAGGGATATATATATTCAGATAAAATTTTTAAATAGAGAATACTTAACCCCCTACCGCCTGGCCAAAATCTATCTATAAAAATGTGTCCAATGTCCCAAGTGCAGAAGCGAAGTAGGCACTGTTTCATGTTTTATGGTCCTGTCCAGTGATACAGAGATTCTGGGGTGAAGTGTTACCGTTTCTTTCTTTTTTTTAATTTTAAAGTTTTTATTGATTTTTATAATTGAAGAAATAGAACAATCAACTTATTTGTCAAACATTTAGACAGCTTTTCTAACTTTTATACAATAAAGTCTTCAACACTGATAACATATTGACTTTGTGCTTCTTTTTTCCTTTTGTTTTCGCGATTATTTCTCATTTCTAGCGGGCTGTGGTTGACTGAGTAGAAAGGGTGATAGGGTAAGTGGGATAGGATTGGAGGGATAGGGTGAGTGGGGTGTGCTACTGTTTCTTAATGAGAAGCTTGCCTTCCCAAATATTCGCTCTCCAGAACTGTGTCTGCTAGGACTGACTGGAAACTTGTAACTCCGTTCTTACTCTAGACCATATATGTCAAACACAAGGCCCGCGGCCGAATCTGGCCCACCTGGCTGTTTTATGTGGCCCTGACCATCAAGCCTGATCAATTTCCATTTTCCTCACATAGTAACTAAGACTAAGGGGTATATTTATCATGCTGTGTAAAAAGTGGAGTGAAGGATTACCAGTAATGTTGCCCAAGGCAACCAATCAGTAATCAGATTTCAACAGTAGCAAAGCATCTGATTGGCTGCCATAAGCAACATCACCAGTAATGTCTTACTCCACTTTTTACACATTGTGATAAATATACCCCATAGTATCTTACTAAGTATATTAATAAAAAATTTGGCCCGCGACTTAGCCTGTGTTTTAGATTTTGGCCCCCTTATGTGATTGAGTTTGACACCCCTGCTCTAGACTGTGCTATTTGCAGTTGCGAAAATTGGTGGATGATTTTCTTCCCAGCCAGACTGACTTATCTAGCAAGAGGGTGCCCACAGAAATTTAACGCCATAACTATTAATCCTGTACACCCATAACTGCTACCTTAGCCTCACCCCCCCCCCCCCTCTTTTTCTCCCTGTCTTTCTCTTGCTTGTTTTTCCAGAAAATAACAAAAAAACATGGATTTATTGTGATTAAACTAATGGGCAGAAAATAAGTTCAGCACAAGCCCTATTCATTGAACGCATGTTGGAAAAAGATATACACTGCCCCTATATTGTTTTTTTTCTCCCTTTCTTTATGTTAATAAAGAAAAAAGAAAACAGAATAAAAAAAAGAAGTTTCATAGAAAACAGATGGGACTGGCACTATGTGTGAACATACCTCCCGGATACTGGCTTCATAAGGAATACCTAAGAACACCGGATCATTATCATTGCGATCCTCTACTATAACTGGAAATTGTCTGATAACCTATGGGGGAAAAAGCCAAGGTAAAAAACATTTATTGCAAAGACAAAACTAATTTCCACAGCCCAAAAAAAAAAATTTGCAGATGCAAATAAAGAAACCAGGAATAGGATCTTGTATGACATACTTACTGGCCTATTGATTTCATCTTGCACCTTGATCATAGTGTTGAGTTTGTTTTTGCTCTTAAAAAATAAAATATGTATGTTAGATCATTTATACCTGCACTTACAACTTTACGACTTTTGTGAATATAACAGTCAGAGAAAAGGCATGTGAAGACTGTAGTGACATCTAGGAAGTGCAGAAATGAAAATGAAAGTAATTGCTGTGCCCAGGACAAAGAGGCAGGGCAGGCAATATATGATTGGCAGATGATATTTTTAAATGACTGTATAACAGGTATGGATGTTTAAATTAAAAAATAATTTGGGTTTCATGTTTAATTTGAAAAGGGCTTTTATTTTACTGTTTTTTATGGCTGGAAAACAGGTCTCCTTTAATTGGGGCAAATAAACTTATCGTCCGACACAAAATTAAGGATGAATAAAATAATGTGACACATCTACCCTGTTTAGGATTATCAGTGACCCAAGATTCCCATACCTTTAGAAATATACTTCCTATTTTATTAGGTTTAATCAAGTCCAAATAATAATTAAGTACTCTTACTTTCATTGTGGAGGTCTTCCAAGTTTAAATTTATTATTTGTAAAGGTATTTCATTCAAGAGAGATCTATCTATATTTCTATTAGGGAGCTTGCACAAGATAGTAGGGAACATATGATAAATAAGGTATAAATATTTGGATTAATTTGTAAATAAAATGTTTCATGTGGACAGTACCTGCAATGCAGGTATATTCCCTATAAATCATATACAAACATTGTGTTAACTAGAGATTGCAGGTGAAGGCACTTTGTGCATCACTTTGGAGCCCCAGAACATTCCCAATAGTTAGGACTGAAGCTTCACTGAAAGCCAATAGCTGACAACCTAAAGGTACAGTGCCATGAACTGGTACATTGTAAAATCTGGGATAATATTTTTCTTAGAAGTTGTACTAAGTACTGAAAGCCTACCTCATAATCTAAGGGAAGTGCTAACTGCACCTCCCCAGTCATCAGATTGACATTAAAATAATAGGAGTCTTGTCCTTCCATACTATATGTCAAAGGATCATTATCTGCATCTCTTGCCACAATCCAGAAGACACACTTACCTAATGGAAAAAAATACAACATGGCAATTAACCAGTCTATATAATGACATCACTGAGAGTCCAACTGTGTAACAGGATATACTAATATATGTGCATGGTTATGAAAGCTGTACGGGGGCAAGTGGCAACAGAAACAAAAACAATTACAGTTGCCCCCCTCTTCACTCACAGATCTCAGAGCAGAGGGAATTTTATAAAAACAAATTAATATTGTGTTAATTAATATAGCTTTGTTAAACACTCACCCAAAGGAGTATCTTCTGGTATGAAGGCAGAAGTCATATTTGATGCAAACTCAGGAGCTGTATTCTGAGAAGAAACTGGGAAAAAAATGTGTGTTTTAGGCATAATATCACTGTGTGTGTATTACTAGGTTGTTGTCCTAACAGCTGACCAATCACAAGCTAAATTAATGGTGCGAGAGTAATGGCTGCTTATGAAAATAGGATTTGCTTAGATATGGTACTTTGCAGAATCTAAAAATGACTTAAAAAATACACACAACAAATGCAATTTTAATAGCAGTGGAAATGGCCAGCAAGTGACTTAAGGAATAAAATATATATTTAGTGTTAGAGGTGGGCAGATATCTCACCTGTCACCATGAATACTAATGGCAACAGAAGCTGAATCCACATCATTTTTCTACAAAAGGAATCCTGGGAACAAAAGAAAAGAAATACAACATATAAATTTACTTTACTTGAAACTGGATGAGTACCGCTTTTTAGGGAAAATGGACCATACAAGTCCTAGCACACTAAAAATGCTATTAAGAGTAAAAGAATACTGACAAATGTAGTCTACAGATGAATCCTTAAAGTAAAACTAATCAATAAAGCCTTTCCCTACCTCTGAAGGAACAGCAACCTATTTAATTTAAGGATCCTGTCTGCCCGTGTACAAGCCTGCTCCCTTTTCTTATTATATCAACAAGCTGCAAAAAATTTCACTATGTTAGATACAGTGAGATGGCTGATATTGAGCTGGTAGGGATTATTTAAACAGAAGAATACTTGTGCATCTCTAATTACATGTTTAATAACTAAATTCATACCTTAGGGGATGCAGTACATGATACTACGTTTTACAAAGTTTTTTCATTGAGGTTACCCTACTCGTAAATTCCTAAAAGTAAGCATCATTCCCCTGCTTTTAGCCAAATAAAAAGTAGCATAAAGATTGCCCTGTTTGCAAGTACATATTCATGCTACTTACCATTTGAATCCTGCACTTTCTGAGTGTTCCTGCTCTGTTGTGAGGCACAGTGCCTCAGTCCCAGGATGGGTCCTGTAACAGTAAAAATGTATCTCTGTAAAGGCTTTGTGAACCATTTATTAGGTATAATTGGTCGGTAGAGTAACTTTAGCAGCCGTACCCAAGTGATCCCAGAGCTGCACCTGTAGCTTTACAGAGCTTCTGTCATACCTAGTTTCACTAACTGCTTATAATGAATTAAATTGGACCTCTGCCATTTCCAGAGCCCGGTATTTAAGCTGAGCTCAACAAACAACCATAGGTCCAAGTGTGTGGGACTCCCAGTTGACTCTTTGATTAAGCTAGACAGCCTTGAGCGCCCTCATGTTTGATCCCAAACAGAGCACTATCTGCAAGGAACTTGTATGTTCTCTCCATGTCTGTGTGGGCTGCCTCAAGGTACTTCTGTTTTCTACCATACTCCAAAAATATGCAGGCAGGTTAATTGGCTCCTGATAAAACTGATCATAGTGTGTGTGAATGTGATAGGGTCTAGCTGTTCTGGGTGGGGACTGATGTGAATGATGTATAATCTCTGTAAATCACTACAGAAATGTGTCAGCCCTTATATAAAACAGGAAATAAATAAAAAATAAAACAAAATAAATGAAGACTTTTGGGGTAATAATTATAAAAATAACAAACAATATTGGGTATTGTGGGGGTTCACTCGCTGGTAGGCTGCAAATGAGGCAACTGCACACACCAAGACCGGTGTAAGGGCTTCCTGCCCGCGTTTATTTTTCAGCGGTTGCAGAAGTTTCCCCTCGCAGGGGGTATAAAACAAGAATTGGAACAGAAATATCAAGCCTCCTCGCTAACACAAAAATAAATGCTTCTCTTTCTCCTGAAGCTGAGCAAATCCAGCAGCGTGTCTCTCTCTCACACACACACACAGGCTCATCAGCCCCCCTGCACAGCTTCAGGTGTACTACAAATAGGCCTAGGGCCTCCTGAAAACCTGGCCTATGGATTTGGGAATCCACCTACCCTGCTCTTGCGGATTCCCCGTAAGACCAGCCCCGGATCAACAATTTAAAAAACTGCAGAGAAACAAAGTGTTTCTATGCCCCAAAACACTGCTGGTCTCACTTCAGTAAAAATGTCTGAGAATCCGTGGCCCAACATACCTGTTGTCAATCACTTTTCCCCAGGAAACCGGGGACCTTTTTGTCACCATACCACAGTATAGTAAATCCTCAATTGCTTGCTCTTAAGAAGTGATTGATTAACTTGAAAAATGTAACCCAATATGTGCAAATCGCCACACAAAATACAAGCAGATAAACTACCACTGCAGTTATACATCCAGTGTAAGATGTGTGCTGGGACACTGAAACAATATGAGTAAATCCTAAATGACTTAGCAAGTACCACACATTTCAGCAAGACATATCTCCAGGGATTTTCCAGGAGAAATTGCAGTTTTCCTTCTGCAGCACATTTCTACCAACCAAGTCATATATAATTTACATTTCATTCTTTGTAATAGTCTTAGTCCCAGTGCCCAGAAGCATAAACAGCTCCTTGGGGATTACCAGCCCCCCAGCCAAAATCTAACAGAAAATTTGACATATAATGAACAGAGTTGTATAGTATATCACAAAGAAAGCATGGCTCCTTCATTATCTCATTCCTTTTAGTGTCCAGGACTGGAAATATTGTTGATTACATGGGTTGGTAAAAAAAAGTCCTCATAACCAAACAAACATGCTTATGCCAAGGATATCGATATAACAGCAAATGATGAATAATTAATAGAATGTTACCAATAAATTTGCTTTTAGCATGTTGCATATAAAAGAAATCAAGCCACTGTGTTGCTTCTGATTATATATATTAGTGTTTGTGGCTACTTTTCTACTCATTGAATTTGTCTAGAATAAATCAAAATATTGTGATCAGAGGCAACTGGGCTGTTTGTATGTACGTAACTAAAACATTCAGTTAGGGTTAGAGTGATAGAAAGCCAATAAGGGTACACACTGGGCATCCAAAAGCATTCAACATATACATATTACCTTCAAAGGGTCACTCCACCTGTTTTCAATATGCCAGTTTGGGACAGGTTTCTATGAGTGGGTTGTACTGTCAATGTAACAAGTGAGTCAAATGCTACGAGGGAAATAGCTATGGGCTATATTTGTTGTAATTTTTTACTTTATTCTAATTGTCCATGCACTTGGTTACCCTCAAACGCAATTCTACAATAAATGTACGCAAGCAGGGATGTACTGTACTTTTATGGAATATGCATTTATTGCAGTAGCAATAAATGAGTATAATAGTAAAACATTAGCTTACTTTTTCCCTGTGATAAGCACACAATCTGATTACCTTTCATGTTGCTTGAGCTTTTCTCCTATACAGTGGCAAAACTAGATATTTTACTTCCCCCCCCCAACTGTGGCAATGAGATATTTTTCACAAACATATATATTGTGTATTCTTTAGTTACCCACAGAGTCCCCTCAAAAGTTACAGGTTCTATAGGTAGACCCCTGCTCCTGTTTATTTGCTGTGCCGATGTGGCAAAATCAGAATGTGCAATTGCATACTTTTTTGAGATTATTATTATTAATATTATTTTTGGCATTATTCTTCAGGCATAAGTATACTGTTCCTAATATGGCAGCTGCTTTGGGAAACATTAGAGCTACTGCTACTTTAAAGTAGCTGTAGTTTCAGAGTTCCCCAGCATCAGTAGGAGCACTTGCGTACAAATAGAAACAGGAGGAGGGGTGGATGCACTGGCAACAAGCACACCGGTACAAAAGTACAAAGAGTCTTTGGATGCAACTCCCTTTCTGTGTGACCACACCTGCAATTGCAGCTGTAAATTAACCCCCTCATACTTTTAGTCAGAAGGTCCTCTAAGCAGGCAATTTAAGCATCAAGTGCAAAGATTGGTCCAGTAATAGTAACCCACAGGAACAAAAAGATGTAATAATTTTTTTTGAAGTCTTGTAATCCTGCTGCCCTAGGCCTTTCCAAAATCCAGGTGTGGTAACCAATCACACAATTGCTTTTAAACAGAAGACTAGATGCTAGACATAAAGCAAGGGGCAGATTTATCAAAATGTGAGTCTAGAGTTTAATAGATAAAAACTCATCCATATTCTATTCTTTCCTGAGGGATTTTTAGACACGTATTTATCAAATGGTGAGTTCTAACTTTCACTGATCAATAAATATGCTTCTAAAAATCCCATAGGAATGAATAAAACATGGGTGAGTTTTTATGTATTAAGCTCTAAATTCACATTTTAATAAATCTTCCCCCAAGTGTTAATACTTTCCCCCTTAATTTCTCTTTTGTTGTCATTGCTATCTTGAAATTTTGCGATATTATCCAAATCCAATCCTGATGGAAAAGGAAATATTATATTATTTTAGTTTATTATTTTTTGTTTTGAAGGCAGCAGTAGGAGATGTCTATACCTTGCTTTCTGCTGAATAGGCAGCAATGAGCATTAAATTGCTTTAAAATTAGTGTTAACAATATTAAAGTCAACATTTTCTTAGCTATTCATATTAATATCTCTGAGATTTATTAATGATCTTGAAAAGTCTTGCCTTGCAATAGTAATGAAAGGCTACAAGCTAAAACTGCAGGCTGTAATATTACCTTTACAGATTATTTTGACAAATAAAGCAAATGGAAAATAAATATATTTTCAGCTTTTAATATTTTCATTAGAAAAGTTAAAAAAATACAGATACAAAATGGTCCTTTAAAGATCGCATAATTAAAGAAATTCATAATGTTATATCGGCCTATACCAAGCTGTGTTTTTTTTGTTAAATGATATTTTCAGATTTCATATATTTATGTATTTTTAACGTTCACTGGTTTGTTACTTACTGAGTTTAGGGATCGACGCACAATATACTGTATATATTTACAATATAAATGTAACAATAGAGGTATGATTAGTCAATAATACAGATTATTAGTTCATTGCAGCTCTGAAACCAATGCAATTAGCATCCAAAATTAATAATCAACCCTGTAGCATTACCCTATATGACAAACATACCTAATTTTCTGCTTGGTAATTTGTGACGACTCCTAAGCTCAGCTTCCCACCAGCTGCTCAGAGAACACTGAGCATGAGAGTAACTCTTCTAACAGATTCCGGTATGGTGACAATTTTGAAAAACTGAATTATTACCAATACATAGATGCTGAACCTTTAGGCTGGTGCAATAAGTTCAGTATATTAAAATTGGCATTTCTAGATATATTCTATTTAGGGTTTAGTACTCCTTTAAATAAACCCAATACTGTTTTGCCTCCAAAAAGGATTAATTATATCTTAGTTGGGATCAAGTACAAGATTTATTATTACAGAGAAAATGAAATCACTATTAAAAATGTGAATTATTTGATTAAAATTGAGTTGATGGGAGATGGCCTTTCTGTAATTTGGAGGTTTCTGGATAATGGATCCCATACATGTACTTTATTAAAATACATGTACACAATAAACACACTGTTGTGATTATTCACAAATCAAAGTTCCTTTAGAAAGAATCAGGCTCTGTAAAACTGAGATATATGAAATACAGGTATGGGACCTGTTATCCAGAATGCTCGGGACCTGGGGATATTTACATATCCTACATATATATATATATATATATATCCTTACATATAGCTGGACTATGCCATTAGAGGCCCAAGGGTCATATGAGGCCTCAGCCTCTTTAAGGTCTTCATAGACTCCTTTGTATGTTAGCATCATTTTATTATATTCAGCCCTTGAAAATAATGTAGGCACATTATAGATCCACTACTTGTACAACGTTGAACGGTATGGCACTATAGACTTAAAGAGCTATCTTCATCAGGAATTAAGAGCCTATGCTGGAAGAAAAGAATATCTACTACATGTAAACACTTCTATGGTAATTAATTCAAAATGAACTCTCGTTTAAATTAAAAGAAAGTAATCAAATATGAGAAAAAGAAAAGTTGCTACCTGGGTCTTGAAGATTCCTGCTTTGTTTTTCCTAGGCAGAAAAATGATAATTACTTTCATGGACCTTTGTATCCAGCTCACTTCTCCAACCCATCCTGTATATATAAATCATTAACTGGAGATAACCTGGTATAATTATCCCTCTTGTTCTCAGGTTTCTAGACGTAGTTGATAAATCCCATCAGAACCAGGAAATTTTAACAACCATTTCCTCTAGGACCAATAAAGTCAAATTGTTTGCACTCCAGTATTCTGAAATTAAAGGAAAACTATAGCCCCAGAATGAATACTTAACAAACAGATAGTTTATATCATATTAAGTGGCCTATTAACGAATCTCGCCAAACTGGAATATATATATTAGTAGTATAGTAGTATGTTGTCATTTTACATCCTTTCCCTTGATCTACCATTTAGTGATGGGCTGTGTGCTCCCTCAGAGATCACCTGACAGGAAATAATGCAGCGCTACCTGTAACAGGAAGTAGCAAGGGGAGTAAAAGGCAGAACTCTGTCCATTCATTGGCTGATGGGGCCTAGCATGTATGTGTGCCTTGGCTTGTTTGTGTGCACTGTGAATCCTATGATCCCAGGAGGCGGCCTTTAATTCTTCAAATGGCAATTTTCTAATAGCACATACTACTATAAAGGTATATTTTTATGAAAATGGTTTATTTAGATGACGCAGGGTTTTACATATGAGCTTGTTTATGCAATATATTTTTATACAGACCTACATTGTTTGGGGGTATAATTTTCCTTTAAGCTCCTTTTGTCATTTGTTTCCTGGCTGGATAGTTAGGAACCTACAGTCTACAGCTTATAGCAAATTTCCTATGTAAAAACTCAATCCTTTAACTCCTCCTCCACATCATGGGCAATGGATGCATAGAAATATGAAACAAAAGGAATATAAATAAACTATATCTTACACTTATTCACAAATAGTGTATATATATATATACAGGTATATATATATACAAATGGATAACATACTAACACTGTATGATTTCTGGCTCCTGGTTTGTGTCTGCATTAGTGTACATGTGTAAAAGGAAAAGATATATCGGAATTTTTTGGAAAAAAAAAATTTTATTTGTCTTTTGAATCATGAAACCTAATTTGTAAAAGAGAATTTTTTTTAAAATAAGCAGTATATATAAAAATTACAATACAGGTATCGGACCCCTTGTCCGGAAACCCATTATCCAGAAAGTTCCGAATTGCAGAAATGCCATCTCTTATAGACTCCATTTTTATCAAATAATTTATATTTTTAAGAATGATTTGCTTTTTCTCTGTAATAATAAAACAGTGCCTTGTACTTGATCCCAACTAAGATATAAATAATCCTTATTGGAGGCAAAACAATCCTATCGGGTTCATTTAATTTTTAAATGATTTTTTTAGTAGACAGGAGGCAGGAGATCCAAATTACGGAAAGATGCCGTATTCAGAAAACCCCAGGTCCCGAGCATTCTGAATAATGGGTCCCATAACTGTACTATCAAAATAACAAGCTTTTTTAATTATAATAGTTCAGTACCTATACCTGGATTAAAATGTTGTTTTAATTATACACATATAGTCTGCCATAATTTTCTCACTGGCAGGCTAGACATCAGTAGAAACATGGCATACTCACCAGGAGTGGGCCGAGCCGACCGGGAGTCCTAGGCAACCTGGTCGGCCACCTCGCCCCTGCACCTGCGCTATCACACCCCGACCCCCCATGTGTTTTGGCGCGCATGCGCAGTTCACGCGTGGGAGGGGGTGTGTGATGCAAATTAATAGTTCATTGCCCCCATCGCGTAATGACAAGCGGCGGGGGCAATGAAAATGGAGCACAGACTAGGGGTAGGCAAGAGAGGCTCCTGCCTGGCACCCCCAAATCTTTGCGCCCTAGGCAGCTGCCTCCTCTGCCTACCCCTAGTTCCAGCCCTGATACTCACACTCTGATGGCTGTGGAATGATAGGTGGGGGTATCTGAAAGGGCTGTAAGCATCTCTTTCTATAGCAGGAACAAGCATTCCATGGCAGAGACATGACAGAAATTATACATTTTAATTGGTACAGGACTATCCTAAGCACAGTTGTATTAGTAATTTGAGCATATAGTGGCCTTTTAAACTGGTCACTGCCCCCCACTCCCACAATTAAAATCCAGCTTTGGGATGTTGGAGTTATGCTAGCGACAGCTCTGAAATAGGTGCTGATACGACTGTAAAATTAAAAATTTAGACGTAGTATATCCAGGCCATGATACAGGATGTAAAAAAATAAAAAATTACACTATTACACGTCACTGATGTGTCTAAAGACCAAAGTCCAGATACTCTATATGTTGTTATGGTTTTATAATATGTAATATAATTACATGACAAAAGTCTATTAGATTGAAAGTCTAATCAGGAACCTCAATATGTATCATTGATATATATGTTTATGCAAATATGCAATATGTATTATCTAGACATTTAAAACAAAGGGATTCATTTATCAAATATTGAACTAGGAAATTCCCAGCAGTTCAATATTTTGTCCATTAATCAAAACTTGTGTCAGTTACAATGCCATTGTGATCTCTGGGGCGGTAACGGTCAGCGCAGATCAAAACAATATCTACACCCAGGCCTGCACCCCATCTGGGCCCACCAGAGAAGAAGAAATGCCTCTGGGGAAGAAGAAATGTGCACTACTGGTAAAAAAAAAATTGTGCCTGGAGGCATACCTCCCAACATTTTCAAAATGGAAAGAGGGACAAAAAGAAATGGCACACGTAGCGCAGCAAAAAAAATGTTATTACGCCCATTGGTAGGGTATTTAAAGTTTGAACACATTTCTGGGGATTTTGGGGTCTCGTTTTATGTGTTATTACAGTTTTGCTAAAAAAGCTGAAATTGCCAAAAGCTACTTGTCAAATTAAGTTTGAGAAACATTGTATCTAAGTGCAGGTATAGCTTGTTAAGATTTCTGAGGGCCACGGGCCGCATGCAGCCCCTGTGTTGATGGACAGCAGCTGGACAGCACTGCCAGACCTATGATATGTGGCAATTATGTCCTTTTATCCACAGGTCATATATTCTACAATCTGTGGTATTTAAAGAGTAAAAAATAATTTACAGCAATAAGTATTAAAGAAAAGTAAATGTAACCTGCATATTCCTCTTTATAGCATTCCCTGCTTTCCTCCTGATGCCATTCTCCCTCTGAGAAGCTTTGATAACTCCACCAATGTATTAGTATATACTGTGACACAGTCACAATCTCAACTTCTTTTTCCAGTACTGATGCCATCACATGAAGTGGTGGAAGGGATCATGGGAGTTACAGTCATGTATCATTTGAGAACTTTAGGATGAGTAGCCATAATATCCAATAGAAGGACCCCCAACAATTACTATGTACAAATATAAATGGCCAATGGTTCCCTTTACAAACTCTGAGTTCTTATACCTAAAAAACATTTGTTTTTGGAAAACCTAATTTCAGAGGTTGCACCAATACTTTTTTTGAGTCCATTTGTTTGTCAAATACTAAGGGAAAGACTCTCTATTTAAAACCCGATAGTGTCAGTCAAACCATACCAGTTCATAGTTCATAAATATATATATTATATAGTGGATTCTAAGAGGAAAATAATGTGACCAAAATCCAATATGGTTTTGTGTTGACTAGATTAACAGATATGGGATCTGATTTGAATTACCATATATATACTTCTAAAAGGTGGCTTATTTCTCTGGAGGTCTGTTCTGCATGTCTAAAGGGAATGGAACTTTGGCCTCAGTTACTTTGCTCTCCCTAAGGCAAATGTGTTGTGTGCAAACAAGCACTTCCAAACACAATATTCTGCTTTAAATTCTTTGCTTGATTCTCTGTAATAAAACAATGCAGCAATAAAACAGGTTGTACGAAGACATAACTACTGGGCAGAGATGAAGTGTAGAATACTGCGCCCAAATATGGATGCAATCATCAGAGTTATAAAGAGTGTGACTGTAGGAACAGAGAAACCTGCAGCCCAACCACAGCATTAGAGGGACAGCCCAATTGCCACTGGCATAAAAAGCAGAAAAAGATCCCAAACTGGAAAGAAAAGGTAAATTAATTCAAAACTGTTTAAAACTAAAAGCACGAAAAATAGTTAATTTTTGACAAAATAAAAAGATTTTAAAGAACCCCTTTAATGAAGCCTTTCATCTAGAGCTCAGTCCCTTAATATCAAGGGGCCCCATATGGATGCCTCTCCACACCCTAAACATGCAACATTACATGTAAACATGGCCCTGGTATGCCACAAAACTCACCCATTTCATACATATCCCCTTCCCCTCTGATATTACAGTCACTGATAACATAACATGTAAATGTTATGCTATGCAATATTCTGCTGAGCTGTACTCGACCAAATTCACCATTAGATGGCAGCAGACACACTACACATTTATTTTTTTCATGACTTTCATTTAATTCAACATTGCAGAATTAGTGTGACAATTATAATAATTAAAAATAATAATAATTTAATTATATGTTAATTCAGAATCTAGGAACTGTAGTGTAATTATTTGCGACAGAGAAGTCTCTGATTAATTCTGGGGTTGTGTAAATCTTCCCTATACCTTTATATCATATTTTCCAAGGGAGCAATCATAACAGTAGATTTACTTTTAAATCTCTATTAGCTATAAATATGCTGCAACCCCATTCAAGCAAGAAGATTACTGTTTTGTGATGGCTCATGAAAATTGATGAGCAAACTTGTAAAAGTTTGGAAAACTATCGAAAATTTTTGTGCAAACCCAAAATGTTGTTAAATTGTATTGAAGTCAATGGGAAAGAAAACTGACATCTCTGCAATAACATGCTGACAAACATGGAGGCAGCTTTGTCATTAATATCCTTTTTCCCAGTTGCTCAGGCCAAGTATATTTCTGTCCATCAACCCTAAGGCAGATTTTTTTGTTTCGAAAGAACAACTACAATTTAAATGCATAGGTGGAGGGTGATTTTTTTTTTGTTTGGGGAGGCTAAAGTTGCCCATACACAGACTGACTTACAGTTAGGGGCAGATTTACACCAATATGATAATTAATCCCTAACTAACTCCTGCAGTTCCCACTGACTTCAGTTGGAACTGTGCAGGTGGGAGCGCTTTTTCCAAAAATACCTATTATTAATACCTTTAATTTACCAACATTAAAATCACTGTGTCCTTGACAGAAAATATTTCCAGGTGCTTTATTGCCTACTGACATATAGACAGAGATCCATCAAAGTTAAACTTTTCTCTAAATGAAGCCGGCCTGAAAGGCACACATAGCAGAATAAATGTTTGTTTTTATAGCCAGTAATGCTTATTAGAATATAGCATGGCTGATTATAGCAAATAGCATGACTGATTATGGCAAGTGAATGGTTAATGTTGTTATGGTGGGAGATGCTGCAAAGCCATTAGCACCTGGGGACTGTAAGAGTTGTCTAAAGGTGGTGTTTATGGGGGCAGAAAAATAATTTCATAAAAAGATAACAGAAGTATTTGTTTGCTAAAGGTCTGTAACTACCAATCTTTATGGAACTAACAGTTTGGGGGAAGGTTGAAGCTAACTTTTTTTTTTAAAGGTATCCAACAGGTTTGGGAAGGCTTAGCCTTCCCTAGCCTTAATGAAGGAAATAATGTCAATTTTGTCAACAGGAAAAGTAAAGAAGAGTATTACTTGTTGCAAACTATTTGTATATAATTTGTCTATTTATGAAGCTATATTTTTTTTCAAAGGTTTTTATTTATGCATTTGTAACATAAAACAACAGTAAACATTATAACATTGGTTCTAAAAGCATGTTTCATTTTCGTGTCTAGGATATATCCACTGGTTTAATTGGTTTAAGTAATCAGTAACAACCTACTCGAGGTAATGTTCAAACTTCTGCTAGAGAGGGGGAGGACTTTAGGATTCCCGGTGGGTGTTCACATTCCCAAGGACAAGATCATATGGTGCTATTCTTTAACCTCAACCCATCTTCCCCATACCTTGTCCTACTTTTGAGGGCATCCCCTTGCTGTGTAGGTAAGTTGTATCAGTGGCAGAAGGGCTTTAAGTAAATTGTTGGGGGAGGATGTGACATCCATTGAAAGAGGATACATTTCCTGGCATAAAACAATAAGGTTTTAAAGAGGATGCACGATGCTGATTCAAAAACAATGTCATCCACAATGCCAAATAAACATAGCTTGTGAGTGAGTATTTTAGGTAGGGATGTTGTATTCTGAATGTAGTCTTGGACCTGGTCCCAAAAATTGTATATTTGTGAGCATAACAACATTAAATGAAAGTAGTTGGCCTCGGGGGCACCAAATTTAGGGCAGTGAGACGAGTCACAGATTCTCATACCATATACAGTGGCTTGCAAAAGTATTCAGCCCCCTTGAACTTTTCCACATTACAGCCACAAACATGAATTCGATTTTATTGGAATTCCACGTGAAAGACCAATACAAAGTGGTGTACACATGAGAAGTGGAACGAAAATCATACATGATTCCAAACATTTTTTACAAATAAATAACTGCAATGTGGGGTGTGCGTAATTATTCAGCCCCGAGTCAATACTTTGTAGAACCACCTTTTGCTGCAATTACAGCTGCCAGTCTTTTAGGGTATGTCTCTACCAGCTTTGCACATCTAGAGACTGAAATCCTTGCCCATTCTTTGCAAAACAGCTCCAGCTCAGTCAGATTAGATGGACAGCGTTTGTGAACAGCAGTTTTCAGATCTTGCCACAGATTCTCGATTGGATTTAGATCTGGACTTTGACTGGGCCATTCTAACACATGGATATGTTTTGTTTTAAACCATTCCATTGTTGCCCTGGCTTTATGTTTAGGGTCGTTGTCCTGCTGGAAGGTGAACCTCCGCCCCAGTCTCAAGTCTTTTGCAGACTCCAAGAGGTTTTCTTCCAAGATTGCCCTGTATTTGGCTCCATCCATCTTCCCATCAACTCTGACCAGTTTCCCTGTCCCTGCTGAAGAGAAGCACACCCAGAGCATGATGCTGCCACCACCATATGTGACAGTGGGGATGGTGTGTTCAAAGTGATGTGCAGTGTTAGTTTTCCGCCACACATAGCGTTTTGCATTTTGGTCAAAAAGTTCCATGTTGGTCTCATCTGACCAGAGACCTTCTTCCACATGTTTGCTGTGTCCCCCACATGGCTTGTGGCAAACTGCAAACGGGACTTCTTATGGTTTTCTGTTAACAATGGCTTTCTTCTTGCCACTCTTCCATAAAGGACAACTTTGTGCAGTGCACGACTAATAGTTGTCCTATGGACAGATTCCCCCACCTGAGCTGTAGATCTCTGCAGCTCGTCCAGAGTCACCAGGGCCTCTTGGCTGCATTTCTGATCAGCGCTCTCCTTGTTCGGCCTGTGAGTTTAGGTGGACGGCCTTGTCTTAGTAGGTTTACAGTTGTGCCATACTCCTTCCATTTCTGAATGATCGCTTGAACAGTGCTCCGTGGGATGTTCAAGGCTTTGGAAATCTTTTTGTAGCCTAAGCCTGCTTTAAATTTCTCAATAACTTTATCCCTGACCTGTCTGGTGTGTTCTTTGGACTTCATGGTGTTGTTGCTCCCAATATTCTCTTAGACAACCTCTGAGGCCGTCACAGAGCAACTGTATTTGTACTGACATTAGATTACACACAGGTGCACAAACGACTGCTTTCTAAGCTAAGGTCTATTGGTCTTAGTGAAGTCGTTTGCACATGGATAGAAAACTGGCTACAGGATCGGGTACAGAGGGTGGTTGTTAATGGCACATTCTCTACTTGGAGTAAGGTTCTCAGTGGGGTCCCTCAGGGTTCTGTACTGGGTCCACTTTTGTTTAATTTGTTCATAAATGACTTAGGGGAGGGTATTATGAGTAATGTATCAGTGTTTGCAGATGACACAAAACTCTGCAGACCAGTCAATTCTATCCAGGATGTGACATCCCTGCAGCAGGATCTTGACCAACTGGCAATCTGGGCAGCTAAGTGGCAGATGAGATTTAATGTGGATAAATGTAAGGTCATGCACCTGGGATGTAAAAATATGCAAGCCCCGTATAACCTTAATGGGACTGCACTAGGCAAATCCATAATGGAGAAGGATCTTGGAGTCCTTGTAGATAATAAACTTGGCTGTAGCAAGCAATGCCAGGCAGCAGCTGCAAGGGCAAACAAGGTTCTGAGCTGTATTAAAAGGGGTATAGATTCACGGGAGGAGGGGGTTATTCTTCCCCTTTACAGAGCACTGGTAAGGCCCCATCTAGAATATGCTGTTCAGTTTTGGTCTCCAGTGCTCAAACGGGACATTATTGAGCTAGAGAGGGTCCAGAGAAGGGCAACTAAGCTGGTAAAGGGTATGGAAAGTCTCGGTTATGAAGAAAGACTGGCCAAGTTGGGTCTGTTTACACTGGAGAAGAGGCGCTTAAGAGGTGACATGATAACTATGTATAAATATATAAGGGGATCATATAATAACCTCTCTAATGTTTTATTTACCAGTAGGTCCTTCCAACGGACACGAGGGCACCCACTCCGTTTAGAAGAAGGGAGGTTCCATTTAAATATTCGGAAAGGATTTTTTACAGTGAGAGCTGTGAAGTTGTGGAATTCCCTCCCCGAATCAGTCGTACTGGCTGATACATTATATAGCTTTAAGAAGGGGCTGGATGGATTCTTAGCAAGTGAGGGAATACAGGGTTATGGGAGATAGCTCTTAGTACAAGTTGATACAGGGACTGGTCCGATTGCCATCTTGGAGTCAGGAAGGAATTTTTTCCCCTCTGAGGCAAATTAGAGAGGCTTCAGATGGGGTTTTTTGCCTTCCTCTGGATCAACTTGTAGTTAGGCAGGTTAGGTATAGGCATTATGGTTGAACTTGATGGACGTATGTCTTTTTTCAACCCAACTTACTGTGTTACTATGTTACTATGTAGGTGCACTCTATTTAGTCATTAGCACTCATCAGGCAATGTCTATGGGCAACTGACTGCACTCAGACCAAAGGGGGCTGAATAATTACGCACACCCCACTTTGCAGTTATTTATTTGTAAAAAATGTTTGGAATCATGTATGATTTTCGTTCCACTTCTCACATGTACACCACTTTGTATTGGTCTTTCATGTGGAATTCCAATAAAATTGATTCATGTTTGTGGCTGTAATGTGACAAAATGTGGAAGAGTTCAAGGGGGCCGAATACTTTTGCAAGCCACTGTAATTGTAGGGGGTCAGGTAAAGCCTGTGAATGATTTTGAATTGGATTAGTTTGTCTCTTGTTAAGATCAGATAGTCATAGGCCCTCCCAATCTTCGTTGTCAAGCTCTGGTAGGTCTTGACGCCAAGCTTTTTAAGCTATGAGAAAGGGAGTTTGGAAGGTAGAGAGAAGAAGGGAGTATAGTGTGGCGATCAGCTTTTTGGAGGAGGGGTTTTGAAGGGTGTTTCAAGCTTAGTAATCACAAAGGGGACTATGGTTCTTTGGAATTGGTGTTGGGAGGCGTGTTGGAGTTGTAAGTATGAGAACCAGGGTAACAGCTCTCCAATATCTGTGTGTCAGATCTGGTTTCTATGTAACAGTGCCCCAGCATTTGTCACATCTCCCAGTGCACGTATGCCCCAGTAAGGCCACACCCGGTATGGGGAAATTTGTTGGAAATTGGGTAGGTAGGAGTTTCCCCAGGGGATAGGATAGGAGGCATCAGTTTAAATAAGTGTAGTATCTTTTGCCATGCTTTGTAAGGTGTCACAATGATTGGGTGATTAGTTTGGATATCTAATAGTTTATGAAATGGGATATATTTTAGTGACTCCATTGAGCTAGCTAAGGTTGCCTGTAGTGGAATGATGGGGTTGGTGAGATCAGGAGAGAACCACCATTGGACCATCTGTGCAGCTAGACTGTAAAATTGCCAGTGTGGAAGGCCTAGGCCGCCCTCTGTGATTGGTGCTCTAAGCTTGACTCTGGAAAATCTGGGAGGTTTATTGGCCCACAGAAAGGCAGTCTGTGTTTTATCTAGAGAGGTGAAGAATTTGGGTGGAATGAAAATAGGCGAGTTGTGGAAAATATAGAGAAAGTTAGAAAGGAATATCATCTTTAACAGGTTTATTCTGCCCCAGATAGATAAAGGGAGATTGGCCCATACCAGCAGTTTCTCATGGCTTTAAAGGAAAGGAAGGTATAGGAAGGAGTCAGGCTAGGCTCGATCAATCGATCGTCGCATAGTGGATGCTGCGCCTTCCTTTGGTGTATCACCTTATTTCAAATGACAGGAAGCCAAGTTTTAGCAGGTATTTTCTAATAAAGCATTCAAAATACTAAGTGGTTTGCAGGATAGGCCAATTATTGGTGCAGGGTAGAATAGATTTTTGACTGTGTTTAGTGTTACTTTTCCTTTGAGAATGGGGTCTAAATTGTCAGGAATAAAGTCGATCAGCTCCTTTCGTATTTTGATGCCCAAGTATTTAAATGTATCAACCCATTGCAAGGGAGTAGGAGGTATTTGAATCAATTTTGGGTCTATATTGAATAGACTAGATTTGTCCCAATTGATTCTCAAGTCGGAGAAGTACCTTAAATGTTTGACTGTATGTAGGACTGCCTGTAGTGAGGCACTAGGGGAGCCCAAATACAGTAAAACATCATCAGCATATAAAGATATACGTTCCTCCACAGCCCCCAATTTGAGACCTGTTATGACTGGAGAGTGTCGGATTAGAACAGCAAGGGGCTCTATTGCAAATTAAAGGCATACAATGGGCAGCCTTGTCAGGTACCTCTGGATAGAGAGAACTTTGGGGATAAATAGCGATTTACATTAACCCTTGCTGTTGGTGCTTCATACAACATTCTCACCCATTTAATAAACCGCTCGCCGAGGCCAAACCTCTTGAAAAGTTCCAGACATAAGGCTTTGGCTGCTACACTACTTGAGAATCTTTATTGACATGGTTGGCAGGAATATTACTAAATAGCCTGTGGATGTTTATATTGGTGGATCTGTTGGGCAAAAAGCCTGTCTGGTCGGGCTCAATTAGTTCCTTGATTACTAGTTTCAATCTGTTAGAAAGGATTTTTTTGAGCGAGATAGGCCTATAAGAGCTGCACTCGAGTGGATCCTTACCATCTTTAAGGATGACCACAATGAGAGCAGTGTTAAAGGAGCGAAGTAGTCTATAAATCTGTAAATGCCTTGTACCAGTCAGGGAGAAATCCATCTGGGCTTGGTGTTTTATTAGGCTGGAGCGAAGTTATTGCCTCTTGAACCTCCTCTAGTTTGATGGGGCTGTTGAGTTAGGCCCTAAGTAGGGGGGGAAGTTTGGGGATGGGAATGGTGTCCAGGTAGTTTGAAAGTTGTAGTGGGGTATAGTGCCATCAGCCTTTGACGCACCAGGTGGGTTTCCAGTAGCAGTGAGGCATATTTTTTTACATAATCAAACATCAGTGCCCATTTGAATTTGGAATTTAGACCCCTGATATTTCAAAAAAGTTAACCCTTCATCTTGGAAGTTAATTAATATTAGTGGAGAGTATGGCAAAGGGCTTATACTTAAAGTACCAGTGTCATGTGATATTACGCCAGTGAACCAAAACATATAACAAATATCAAGAAAACAATGAGGAAACATTAACTCAAAAAGACCCACCCGACCTGACCTATAGCTTGGTAGGTATTGATCCCTTAGCTGAACTTATGTGAGATGTGCTCATAGGGAGCGAGTGGCTCACATTTAGTATACAGCAATGAAGTGGCAGAGGGTTCCGCTGTGCCAATGTTCTCAAGTCCAGGGTGATTTGCTGCATGACTTTGCACCACTGGTTTTAGGGCATTCTGGTGTCTGTGGCACGCAAAGGTTGTGGAGATCATGACCCTTAATACAAGGTTGCTGTGTGTCCACCCATAGTAAAGCGTGGTGGGAGTTGTTATAGCTCTCATATAATGGTATTGTCTAGAATTGTATTAGTACAGAGGTAGTACCCCTAATGTCACATGCAGTGTTACGTGCTGTGAAGTAGCAGTGGTGATGTAACCATAGCGCGAGCACTTTCTCCCAATAGTATTTGGTTGAAAGAAGCCCATTATATTTGTCCAATATATGGAAATGCCAGTGGTATGAAGTTCAAGTGTTTGGCCTTGGCATATTAAGAATAGGCAGTCTCACCTGTCATATTGGCAAGTTACATTTGTTTCCCTTGCGTAGATGTTAGTTTGTCAATTGGGACTGGCTCTGAGTGGTTGAGGTATCTAGCTAGTCGCTAGCCCCTTGTATGAAGCTATATTATTTAGTATTAGACTGAGTTTGTCCTGTAAAAGAACCAGAAGTATTTTTTTATGAATTAACTTTTAGTATGACGAAGAGCAGTGATCCCCAACCAGTGGCTTGGGGACAACATGTTGCTCAACCCAACCCCTTGGATGTTGCTCTCAGTGCCCCCAAACCAGGTAGTTATTTTTAAATTCTTGACTTGTTGGAAAGTTTTAGTTGAAGTGGCCGCCCACACAGAGAGGGAGTTCCCCCATTTCACAGTGATAGGTACCCTTTAACTTGAAAAAGGCAGTGTGTGAAGTGCAAAAAATGGGCAATAATTAAAGCCTTGTCCCTGATGTTGTAGAACTACAGCTTTCAGCATGCTTTAAACCTTATTACTGTATTTGTGTTTGAATGCAGGGGGATGTAGTCCAGCAACATACTTGTAATACCAGGCTTGAGCAGCAGTATTTACATGCCTATAACTATTTCCTCCCTCCCCCCTTTTTTCAAACAAAGAAAGGAAGTGGCTGTTCAATTCAGGACTATTCCACCAAGTCCAATTTATGGAGGGGGAGACGGTTTTAGGCTCATGCTCTTTATAGCATTCAGTCAGTCTCATCCTAAAATATTCAATTTTTGAGATTATCACAGCTTCCCCCTTCTCAAAGGTAACCTTGTCAAGCTCTCTGCCCACATTGCAGCAGCTGCTGTTGCCGAGGACTGGGAACATGATGTTATACTAAAGAACGTGATACGAATTTCTGAGCTCAGTACAGGCTCCTGTGGGTTGTATAAGGACAGGATCTCCAAGTAGGGACAAACCACCTACTTCCATACCTGCAGTTTATAATGCAGCAGAATTACAACAATTTAGAAAAGCATTAGAAAATAATTTTAAAGGCAGTATGTTACAGACATTGAGTACATCTGCCAATCAGGCATTGCAACTTTGATTTTCACTTCACCACCAGAAAACATTCTGCAATCTGTATACAGACAGAGATGAAAGTAGAAGAGACACGCATTATACTTTATGCCTGTGATAGCCCCATACAATGAAACAAAATGCATTATATTATTTTATTAATATAATTAATAAAATTGACAATATTTACTGTGATGCAGATTTTGTAATTAACAGTGTGTAAATGTGTGCCTAGAATTCCAAAGCAAATACTGAATGCAGCATCACTAACTTGTACTTAAAGCTGGCAAAGTGAATTCTATATTAAGTGCATACATCTGAGTGCTCCATGAAATCTTCGCAGGCAGATCCCCTAAACTGGGGGGCCACAGCTGAGCACAGAAGGGAAGACTGTTGGTCTTCATTGATAAAGGACCTCAGAATGGATTATATTTTCCTCTCTGTACAGCCAATGCGCAAACTTGTAGCCAAATATGTATTAAATGGCTTCATTCCCTCGAAATATGATTTTAAGCATTACCATATTAACCCACATGCCATGGATATGGCTAGCAGGCTTTTTAAAGAATGCAGGAGAGTCACACAGTGTTTTTGTTATATGTTAACCCTTCAGAAGACAAAGCATAAAATTCACATAGTATTGTGACAAGTAGCATTTAGATAGGGGAAGTGAACCCTACAGCTGCAGGGGCCTAGGGGCTGAGGTTGGCTATAGTTTATATAAATATCTGTTGTCTGCTATATAACCTGTGCCTTTTCTTCAGCTTAAGAAGCTTACACAGCAGCTTATTTATATAAACTATAGTAGCCTTTCTAAACCAAACACACAAATGTTACCAGTGCAGGGCAACAGTACATTATATTTCAATTACTTACATTTTTTGGTATTACTGTTCTTTTAAAATACAAGCAACCAACAGTAATCATCAATTCCCTCTCTCCTAGAGTCCCCAGCAATGAGGCATTATGTATTGCTATTGGCAGGATGCTTTTGAATATACATATTCACCTTGAGTATTAGCTGCCATAAGAGAGTTATATTTTTACTGGCCAGATATTCCAAATCTATTTCCTTGTATTTGTCAACTTTTTGTGCACATTTGAGTGCACATTTGTACAGTATCGACGTGTTAAGTCTCCCTTTGCTACAATCTGGTCTGTTGCACCCAGTTTGTTGAGTGACCTATTTGTTTGCACTAAGTGACTGTCAATATGAGAGGATTTGTCATATGTGAAGGGCCTGGGGGCTAAGCATCCGTGTCCTGTGCACAAAGCAGTGAGGAATAGTGACAGGGAAACCTCTATTATAATGCATTTTTATACATAAAAAAGCCCCCCCACACACAAAACCAAAACGGTTTTTATTAAATACAAGTCAATATATTTTACATTATGGTGTACACATTGTTTTTCAGCACAGATGTTTTGCTAATATTGCTGACACAACTATAAACTGGACAGCTACAGTATTTACTGGCAAGTATCAGAGAGGGTCTTTTGAATACTTTATACTTTCCAGCATATCTACAAAAATAATGTGGAACCTTGTTAATGTTATAAAAAGTTGTCTTTCTATGGAGTCTCTATAGCAGGGAGTGAAAAACATATAGATGACGTAGGTGGTTAGTGCAGTCGCTTCACTCAAATTCGATTCCAGCCAGGGCACTATTTGCAAAAAGGTTGGATGTTCACCTAAAGCTTGCATGGGTTTCCTATGGTTACTCTGGCTTCCTTCCTTACTTCAAAAACAAACAGGAAGGGTTTATGCCTCCTTACACTGTAAGCACCTCTGGGGCAATGAATAAGATAATTTCTGTATATGACATGTTGGTGCTACATAAAAAAATATATATTAATAATAAATAAAAGGGTGCTAATGGGCAAATGTGATAGCCAGTGAAAAGTTGCCAATGTGGTCAAACGCCTCCATGAAACAAGGGAAACACCAGCCAGCACCAGCAACTTTCTGCTGACAGAAAATCTGCACACATATTTCACCTATTGTCTTCTCCTAAATTAGCCATTGGCCTGCCACTTATTCGCACAAATATACAAACACCCTCAAGGCACAAAAAACCTCAAAAGATCATTTAATGTCACCTTGTATTCGTTTCCACGATAAATCTTCCCTTTTTAGTCAAACTGGGAGAAGAGTCTAGTATTTTTTCCGTTCTCAACTAAGAGGAACTATTAGTAACTGAGGCGGGGTGGGCTTGTCAAGCAACTAACACAGATGTATGTATGTATATTTTTATTTATAAAGCACTACTTATGTACGCAGCGCTGTACAGTAGAATACATTAATACAAACAGGGGATTAATAAGATAATAGATAAATACAAAGTATAACAATAAATACAAGATACAGATACAGTTGCAATAAGTTAAGAGTCAAAGACACAAGAGGATGGAGGTCCCTGCCCCATAGAGCTTACAATCTATGAAAGATGAAAGGTTCCTTTTTCTATTTTTTTGTTCTCTACCAAAAGCAGGATATTCAACCACAGAAAACCCTATAAACGGGCTACCTCCCCTCCCTTGCACCTACTAATAGCCTAAGCGCGCTAGACACTCCCACAAGAGGGCTGCGTGACGCGTCACTGCGCTTACGTTAGTCGTGACGCCACAATCTCGCGTGATGAGACTTGTGGCGTCGGGATTTTCTGTATGACAGGAGGCAAGGAGCTTGCAGTTAACAGCTTTGCGAGAGGTGTAAGTAGCGATCCGGGACTGCGGGATGTTAGGAAAAGCGGGTCTGTTGGACGGTATGCACTTGGTTTGTTTATCGGGCGCCCTGCTGTCATTGAGCTGCAGACTTCGGAACGGAGCTAGGATGCCTGCATGTCCTGTTTTGTCACAGAAGTTTTAGCCCTGGTAGAGCTGTACAGGGATTGGATAGGCAAGAGGGTAGAGCTTGAAAGAACATGCAGACTTCCTAGCTCCCTTCCGAACTCTGCATCTTACTGACAGCAGGGGGCCCGCTAATCCAAGTAAGTGCAGCACAGCCGGGCCCCCCTTAACACCCTCCGCTGTACCCACTGATGGCAGCCCTGGCCGGACCAACAGCTTGCAAAATATAGATTTCACAAATACAACTTCCATGTTCCTAAACAAGCTAAACTAGTGGGAATACTGGGACTTGTGTTTATGAAACAGCTAAAGAGCCGGAGGCTGCCCTGAGGGAACAGTATGTGTCAGGTGGACTGGGTGCTGGGGAAGCTTCGACCGATGCATTTGGAAACTTGTAAAGCAGGTTAGAACTTTGTTTAGAAGTTCTGTCACATGATGGTCTGTGCAGTCTGCAGCATCGCCTTACTGTTTGATCAGAAATGCAATTTGTGCTCTTTATGTGGCTCCTTTTCAAGTAATGTTGTGGCAACCCTAAAAAAGAGTATGCAAAGGAATTGTAGCACTTTTCAGACAACAAATGGCAAGCTTGCTAAGTGTCTGTATGTGGGTGCAGTGTCTGACTGGCCCACTAGGGGAACTACTGCTTGCACCCTCCTGTCACCCAACCATTTTACCTTGTATGTCAAGGCCATGGTCATTCCCCATATCTGGGTATGAAAAGAGAGGAGAAGTGGTGGGAATATAATAGTGTGTAAAGACAGAGGATAAAGAAGTTGTGAGGAGAGAAGAAAAAAAAAAAAAGAGTGGACCTGTAGTCTAAAATGTTGTGATGGGCCCAATGCATCCCAGCCTAACAATGTTTCATTTACACATGGCATTAGTGCTGGAATTTATAGTAGGGTTATATTGCTGCAGAACTCTCATACCTGACCTGATCTAGACATAGCAGCAGTCATGCATGTAAATGGAAATAAAGAAAAACAGATAAGCTGCTTACAAATAACCAGTATTAATAGTACATGTAAATATCCAGTAAGTTGCCCTTAAATGAACCTTGAGCTAGGGCACATGACAAGTGAGATGCACACATCCTGTATGTTTGGGTAATAAGGTAAATAAATATCTTACCTGTCAAATGGATATTTTGAGTTCCAATATTTTTACTACATATAGAAATTTAACAATGGCGCTGACTTTGTTGAATAGAGCAAAATACATTTTATAACTAACTATAACTTTGTTTCTACATTTAATGGTTCAAGGAAAGCAATTTAATCTTAAGCTGACCATACACGTGGCGATCTGACGATGTTTCTGGTCGCACGAAACATCGTCAGATCCGCCACACCCGGTCAGGGCTGAAACAGCAGATAAGGAGGTAGAAACAATAGGATTTCTACCTCCTTCTGGCGATTCAGCCCTGACGGCAGATTTTGGTCAGGCGCCTTCTATGGCGCCCGATCAAAATTTTCTAACCTGGCCGATCGGCGAGTCGTCCGATATCAGCAGCTTCCTGCGATATCGGTCGATTCGCCGACATGCCATACACACACCAAATATCATACGAAACGAGGTTTCGTACGATAGTATCGGTGCGTGTATGGCCAGCTTTATAGTACAGGCAGTCTGGAATCACAAGTGACATCCCCTTATTGTGTGGATGTCACTTTAACATTACCCTTATGTAATAAAAGGCACTAAGTTTGCCCAGGTGCAGTAAAGCATAGGAACAAATAAGAAAATTCATTTGATTACAGTAAATGCTACCTGCTGATTAGTTGCTATGGGTTACTGCACCTAGGCAAATGTAGTGTCTTTTATCACGTAACCACATGTTCTTGTATAGTTATTGTAATAAAATAATTGCACTTTATCGGATGTTCTGTTTAATCTTAGTAAAAGCTGCAATGCATATCATCTATCCCGATGACACAAATTATCAAAAAAAGTTTGCTGTGTATTAGAAAACCTGCACTGGAATCTTTAACTGATATTATTTCTAAAACGTCATTTTTATATGTTTGTTAAGTTTGCAGTACCATATGCATTTTCTTTAAGGCTTGGGCATCCTTGTGTTTCCTATTCCTCTTTATAAACCATTACTGTTGCATTTTTGTCTTCCTAATGTAAAAGCTGTTGTGTAGAATGACTTCTCTCTGGCTTATTTGTAAAAATTTAATTTTTGGGTTTGTTTTTTTTTAATATTATCACCAGTTGGAAGTTTTGTAGTAATTCCCTGTATCTTTCAGGCAACAATATAAGATGGATTAAAATATGCACCCCATTTTAATAGTGTTGCATCACTGATTTTGAACAGTGCTTCCATTCCAGTGGAAGCAAGGTCTTTGTTACATCAACTGTGTTGCTCTTGTAAATGGAAGTTAAAAGATTTTTAATAAAAGTAAAACTAAAAAAATAGACATTGTGTACAAACAGTGGGTAACGTGCTAGGCACAAAACAGGTACATATTTACAAATGCTATATAGAAGGCTCTAATGTTTACCACCAGTATTGTTGCATGTAATGCATCTGTACCTAACACATACTAATTATGACTCCGTAGCAAATTGGAAGGCAAGGGGTGCAAGGGAATACTCTCTCATGACTTGCAGGAGGTCCATGTTATTTTATTTTGTAAACACTATATGAAGGGCAAAGAAAAACATGGTAAATTGTACCAGATATTTTTATTTCACTTACACTTGGCACATTACTTGGTTTAATTAGCTGATGGTTAGCATCCCCAAATCAGATTCCTTCTGACCCAGGAAGGAAATTGTGTGTGCCATTCATTCACCTTTAACATCACCTCTTTCCTACATTTGTAATAAAAATGTTTGACTAATTGGTTATAATTATATGCCTCAAAGTGTTTATCTATGCTCTGCCTTCTGTAAAGCCCAGGTGGTTAATGATGCTTGGCGTGGGTCTATTTGGTATAGTTGGCTATAGCAAGGAGCTGGCTATGCAAAATAGAGAGCTTAGTGTTTTAACAGTAGGGGGCAAGGCAGAGTTGAGTCAAGCCCATGGGATGTGGCAGATTACTCCTGTTAGATTCTGTACAATACACTGCACAGTGATACAGTATTATATTAAAGTCTATCTTCTAATGCATAATGCTTGTAGCCAATCTTTTGCGCTGGCCTGTGGCTCATGAGTTCAGTGAATAGGGCTTGTGCTGAACATATTGCTTTAAATACAAAAAAAAAAAAAAAATCTGTTTTTTTTTTTTTTTTATTTTTTATTTTTCCACTTGACAGGGATTCCGAAGCTACTCCATGTTTAGTCTTTGTGAGGTAGATAAATAGATTACCAGGAACTAAAATAATCCTCCCACTTAAGGGCGGTGGCAGATGGGGAGATTACCTGTCCCATGACAAATCTTTGTTGCCGCAGGCAACTAATCTCCCCACAATGCCATCTCACTGGCAAGAATGTAAATCGCCAGTGGGATAGCATACGCATGGCTGCGATTTGCCAAAGTTGCCTTGAGAGGAAACTTTGGGCGACTTCGGCAAATCGAAGCGACGCATATGCCATCCCACCGGTGATTTACATACGCATGGCTGCGATTTGCCAAAGTTGCCCGAATTCGCCATCCCTCCGGCAATTTACATACGCATCGCTGCAATTGGCTAGTTGCCCGAAGTTGCCTTGAGAGGAAACTTCGGGCAACTTTGGCAAATCATAGCAACGCTTATGGCATCCCACCAGTGATTTACATTCTTACCAGTGGGATGGAATTTCGGGAAGGTTAGTCGCCCGTGGCAACGAAGATTTGTCGCCATGCGAGTAATCTCCCCGTCTGCCACTGCCCTAAGGGACCTCTGTTTGTCTGTGCACTTGTAATCTAATTTTTAGAATAGAATATATAGAATAGAATATATCTTTATTGTCATTGTCACATAGTAAACAAAGAAATTAAAAGAAGCAAACAACAAGGGCCAAACATGGAGTAACTTCTGTTTCCCTGTTTACCTTATTTAGTTCAAGAAATAGAAAAATCCATATTTTCCGCCCAAGCACTATTAACTGAACCCATGTTGAAAAGGGGGTATGCTGCCCCTTGTTTAAAACCATAAAAAACGAATTTCCATTCATTTATCAAAAGATCAGAACTAAAGAAAATCGAGGAAAATTTATGAAAACTGCAACTTTTTCGAATTGTCGCATGATAACTGCGTCTTTTTCATACTGTTGCACAAAAGCTAGCATCAAGAAACCCAAAAACCTACAAGCAAAGAAAGATCTTCCAATTCTAAAAGGGACTTCTGCCATTGACTTCTATGTGATCTTGACGGGTTTTAGATGGAGTATTTTTGGAGTGCATTCAGTTTGTCACTTAATAAATAAATAAATTAGTTTATGCAACTTTTTAGGGTGAAAAAAAGCAGTTTAGTAAATTCCCCCTAAATTGTATGTTTTGTAAATACAAAGGTACTTTTACTTCTGAAAGATGGTTATTTTGTTACTTGTTGTTATATGGTTTTTGGAGGGCAATGTTACATTTGAACCAACTACATGTGAGTGTGTATAAGTAAGGCTGTATCCAATTCTAAAGCACGGTATGGGGCTAACTTACTCAATGAGGTGTGTCTGAAAGGCCTTTCAAGTATATGTATGTATGTATAACTTTATTTATAAATCGCCACAAGGGTACGCAGTGCTGTACAATCTTACAAAATTACACACAGGGAGGACAAGTGTTATAATAAATAAATACAATACATGGGAATAAGTGCCATGTGGTATGAGACACAGCAGGAAGGAGGTCCCTGCCCCATAGAGCTTACAATCTATCTATTTGACATGTCACGCAAACCTTAATTTTATGGACATCAAGATTTTATTTTGACCCTTATTTTACAGTCCAAATTTCTTTTTAAAGGTCAAATTCTTTCCAGATTCTTTCTACAAACATTTGTAATGATACCTTTTGGCAGCAACATTAGCCTTGCCCTAGAAGGACATGTTTTTAAAGATAACTGTCATTAAAAGATGTAATAAGAATTTTCTTCTAAAGCCTTCCTTTATGAAATTTCCATTTACTGGCGATTTAAGGTTGTTAGCAAAGGTCTGGTGTCTGCATGAAATTGCATGAGGAATAAAAATCAAGATTATTTGCATCTAAGCATTTTATGTACATATCAAGGACTGGGAGATTTTCAGGCATAAAACCAAATTATTGTCATTTTATTTGCATACTAATAACCAAATGAAAAAAAAAAGAAATCCTAAATAATAGCTTAAATAAAATATTACTTTACAGGGCACCAATTACTCTTTTTTTTCTTTTTTTGAAAAACACTTGTTTATATTGGGCCCTATTATATAAAACACTGTATGGGGAAATCACATCCAATATGTAAACCGTATGTAAACTAGCAAAATGTGGCATACTTTACAATACCATACAACACACTCTGGCATCATGGGCCCAGGACTAGTCCAGGCCACCAACCTCTGTGACCAGTGGGTTAATGTCAGGGGTGTATTTAAGATTGCGCACCTTAGCTTTTGGGGAAAGCTTAATCCAGATATTTTCCAAACCACTTCCTAGAGCTGCAGATATCTTAAATTGTAGCTTTAAATTGCAACATAGTTACAGTAATTTATGGACTTTTTTTTTTTTTACCTCTGCTAACTACATGCCTATACAGTTGAATGCTAATATTTGTGCTAAAATACATATTTGCAGAAATCAGTACAAATAAAAACAGGAACAAAGTGTTTAATTGCGGCATGTGCAAAAGTTTGTTTACCTTTCCACTTGTCCAGTGATACACTGTTTTTGTCCTTGTTGTAATTAACAATACACATAGGCCTATGACTAAATGCTTATGAAGCACAAAATGAGTAAAGGTGGTAGAAATGTTGCTTTAATAAAGTTTTTTTGTTTTTAACTTATTTTGCTATAATTTTGTAAATATGTTTTCTGTCACTTCTGCATGCTGTGTTACACATTGATTCCTAGTTGTAATTACCACATTAGGCGTTAAAGGGGTTGTACGCATTCAAATTAACTTTTAGTATGAGACAATTAGCAGTTTGTCTTCATTTATTATTTGCAGTTTGGGAATTATTTGGCTTTTTGTTCAGCAGTTTTTCAGTTTGGAATTTCAGCAGCTATTTGGTTGCTAGGGTCCCGGTTTAGCCTGGCAACCAGGCAGTGGTTTGAAGGAGAGATAGAAATATGAATCAAGGAGGTCCAAAAGAGAAGGATAAGTAATAAAAAGTAATAACAATAAAACTATAGTCTCTCAAAGGAAAAGTTTTTTGGCTGCTAAGGTCAGTGACTCCCATCTGGAAGCTGAAAATAGTCAGAAGAGGACAGCAAATAATTCAAAAACTATAATAAATAAAAAATGAAAAACAATTGAAAACTTTCTAGGAATAGGCCATTCTATAACATACTAAAAGTTAACCTGAAGGTAAATCACCCCTTTAATAGACATAAACAGAAACAGTTTGGCTGTCACTCAACAAGCATGGGTTCTTCTAAGCAACTTTGTGGGTATTTAAACATGAAGCTAATTGATGCCTACAAAGCAAGAGAGGCTATACAAAGATTCTAAAATGCTTCCAGTTCACAATTCCACTGTCAGTAGATCTTAAGACTGCCCAAGAAGATCTCAGAATTTGAAGTGACTTGCAAGGAAAAGAAGGCAAAAATCCCTAAAACACAAAATTAAAAGACTTTTAGCTGGATAAAAAAGGGGTTTGCAAGCTGTGATCTGTGCAAAACAGGGTGTTATTAAGTAATGACTTACTAGGTTAACTTTTTCACATGCTTCAGTTATTGTTTTCTTTGTTCCTGTGTTTAATGTTTGTGAAATAAAATGTATTTGTGCATTAATATTTGCAAATAAATGTTTTTTAACATACTGATTCATAATGTTGTTGTTTTGTTGTACTACTTTTTACCTACAAAATTAACCATATATGTAATTTGGCAAAGGGTTACTAAATATTTGCTTTCAGTTGAATACATAACACACAGGCTATTCCAAGAGTTTTGTTGCTTTGGCAATTTCCAGCTAAGGCTAGGCAGCAAAATGCCCATAATTGCTCCTCTACTGAGGTTAATAGTAATTGCTTGGACCCTGCTGGTGTACTTGCAGGTCACCAATTACTGTTTTAAACACAAACTGCCATGTTTCTGAACATTAATCTCCTGAACCGTGAGTTCACTGGCAGGATCCAGGCGATGACCATTTAAGTGAAAGGAAGGCCCATTATGAGCTTTTGCCGCCCACTGAGCTGGAAATCTCACACTTGGCAAAACACTGGGAATAGCCCCAAGTACCATTGCACTAAAACATCTCCTAACCTTATCTTTTCTTAGATAGAGTAATGCTTTCCTTTGCCATGTACATGCTTTGTACAGGCTAGATTCATACAGTGGCTAAAGTAAGACTGCTTGTGAATACCTGAGTTTGGCTTGTTTGGTAGTCATAGGGCAGTGTTTTATGTTTTTTTTCGGCTGCCTGAAAAGAAAGCTGTAAAAAGCGCCAACACTGGCTCTTTGCGCTTTTCCAGTTTTTACTGGGTGCCATAAATGGATCCATGTGTGCCATCAGCCTGTTTGATTAAAGGGCAATAGATACCTCTGCTAATACATATGGATAGATATACATAAATTCTTGAAAGCAGTAAAAGCAGACACAAATGTTTGAGTAGGAAGCAGTGTCAAGTCTTGACTATATGCTAGGGAATCTTAATGCAGTTAATAAGCATTATAGTGTCAATAAATGTATACAGCCAGTCAAGAGAATATAGAACATTCTTTAAATGCAAATATAACTGTAAAAATTCCATAGATATTTATGGAGCCCTTGGGTGGACTTGGGTACAGTGCTTCCAATGCATTGGAGGATTGCATTCTGTCAAGAGGCCTTTAACTGGACAGGACTCATCTATCTTTTTCATTGTTGTATTCATAGTCCAAAAGACAGTCAAGTTTATAATGGCTTGTAAAGTCAATATAAGCAGTGTTTTGCACAGTGTTTATATCAATATTAAAGAGTCTTGCTTTGGGTGTATACCTGCTGTTTCTTGACAAAAATAATAGTTGCGAATTGAGTCGCGCTTATCTGCCTCCATTGCCACCGCCCTTAAATGAAATCACTTTTGGGTTTTTGATGATGTCGCCTCTAGCTGCAGATGATGGTGCTTCCAGTTTTATGGTGGCCAGCAAGTAGGTTTGTAAATAAAGTAGTTGCAGATTTATCGGATGTTGGCTCCAACTGGTAAAAATCCAAGTTGTGGGTCAGTCATAGATTATATCTGTGTGTATCTACATCAAAATGTGCTCTTTTTAACATAGCAGCATCTGTACATGATGCTGATGATGTCTGTGTATAACATAAGAAGACCCTAATATAATTTAAAAGGCTGTTAGCACTGCTATTGGAGCTACTATTTCAGCACAGCCATAGCAGCATTTTGATGTGCAGCTATGAATGCCAAACATAAAATAACCCTAATGCATTGTGCAGACAAAGGGAGCAGCAAACAGCAATGTATTTAGTGTAACTGTTAATGCAAATCTGACTCCGAATGAAGAAAGAGAGAGTGCTGAGAGTGGAATACTGAAGAATAACTTGATTATTTAAAAAACAGTACACAATTTTTGGTTGATTGTATTTAGAAGTTCCTTATTTCCATGAGATGAATTAGATATTTAATTTCCATTTTCTCAATAGTTTCTGTTACTGATGCTAGAGAATCCTTTAGCTAGAATCATTCCTACCAGCTTTAGATCAGTGATTTCATTGTTATCTAACATGTTAGGATAACTGTGCAAAAATGATTTCATGCCTTTGGGTAGAGGGGTATATTTATCATGCTGTGTAAAAAGTGGAGTAAAACATCACCGGTGATGTTGCTCATAGCAGCCAATCAGATGCTTTGCTTTGGTTTTCTAACTGTTGAAATCTAATTGTTGATTGGTTGCCCTGGGCAACATCACCGGTAATGCTTCACTCCACTTTTTACACAGCATGATAAATATACCCTAAGTCTGCAAGAAAACAAGAACAAGGGTATACTGTAGTCCGGATTCTCATTGGAGTATAGTCTTGCATTGGTTGTGCTCTAAAACATACTCTGAAAATGACTGAATTTTCTTTCTACCTGCATTGGGCAACGGATGATAAATGATGTACCTGTGCTATATGGATCAGTGCTGTCCTTACTCTTTTCAGCCTGGTATGGAAGTAGGCTTAGAAAGCAAATTTGCACTTATGTAAAGCTTTTAGGGCAGTGTATGCAGAAAATATGTTACAGATGAACTTGAGTACCTTGGAAAAATAGGTAATTACTATGGGCAGGAACCCCTTTACCCTTCAATTGGTTGTATTTGTGTATGTTGTCAGTATGTGCATTATATAGACCCATTTATTGTACAGTGCTGCAGAATATGTTGGTGCGGTGCTTTATAAATATATGTGAATAATAATGATAATGAAGATAAATATAACGTCTTGAGAAAAAGAGAATATCAGGCTGTTTTCTTAGACACTGCAAACTTCACCAAGTGCTTTTAAATATACTATTACATTTATTCAATACAAATATTAAAAATCATACCAATTTTTAAAATCATACCAATTTTTAAAATCATAGGGGTCATGAAAAGAGGAAGGAGGCCCTTTCACTGCATGTGGCAATAAATTAAGTACACAATGTAGCCCCTGGGTGCCCTGTTTTTTTTTGTAAATGACTAGATGATTTGTACCAGCTGAAGGTGTCCAAGGTTATTGACTGCAGTGGAATCTGAATGCTTTGCTGAAAAAATTAATTATATTTAATATTACACCCTTGGGGCTAAATTGTCTTATAATGCCCTTTTTCTGTTTAGTACTTAAAGGAATCTTATATGGTTGATTTTGCCTCAACGACTGTAGTGATAATTGTGTTTAGAGGTTAGAATCTTGTGATGCATCAGAGGTGGAAGAGGAAAACAAAGCATGGCCACTCTTCCTACAGTAATCCCTGCAGAAGAAATGACCTACTTTTGAGTGCAGTTGCAGGCATGATGTCTGTTCCTTCAATTGCTCTGTCCAACAGGGCGAGAGGACTCTGCTTTTTGAAAATGTGAATCTTTTTAATGGACTTCCAGACCATTAGTTCTTAGGAATGTTTTTAGAAATGCATTTTGCCATTTACAATATACTGGATATTGTGATTTCCTTGAATTGTTATAGTTTGAGTGTATCCCATCCCTGTGTTACTTTTAGTTTTATAATAGTGAACTATTCTATGTTGCTTACATTTGTCGTTCTCAATATTAATAGCATGTCTAGCAGTCATTCACATTTTCTATTGCTATCTAGACAGAATGCCAGAATTCCTACCCTTGTATATTATTATTACTGAAAGAGAAGAAAACCTTAAATCTCTAGGAGTCACTAACTTGCTAAAGCCCTTGATTTGTTGACCTCAGTAAATCTGCTCTACTGCAGGCGACAGATCACTCAAAAATGCCTTTGCCTTTCCTTACAGTTAGATCACCACATTTAAAGTAATGAAGCCAAAGTGTTTTTCATGTGGCAATTCAAATACAGTAAAATACAATAAATACACTAAAGTACAATAAATACAGTAAAAAGCATTTTCAGGAGATTTCCGGACCATGGATAGTACAGATTTCCCGTTGAGTGACTAATCTCCCCGTGTCATTGCCCTAAGTGATTCTAATCACTCACCTCCTACCCTGGGATGGTGCTCCTTTTTTTTTTTTTTTTTTTTTTTTAAGGGGGTGCTCTCTGCTGAGCACCACAGCACCATCTTTAAAGTTTCCTTGTTCATTAACATGAATTTATAAAAAAACACCAAGATATCACACAGCATATGTATAAACTAAACGTACATATACTGGTTAATATAAAAGGTAAAAGGGCCTTCCTCAATAGAACTTACAATCTAAAAGGATAAGGTGTTAAGCCACAAGGGGGGTTGTGTAATAAAAGGCACAGCATTTACCCAGGAGCAGTAACCCACAGCAACCAATCAGAATGTAGAATTTACCGGCCACCTGTTTAAAAATAAACATCTTATTGATTGCCATGGGTTACTTCTCCTGGGCAAGCTTTAGTGCCTATGACATATTGGGGATTGTGTGATAAATTCTTGAAATTGCACATGGGGCTAGCCATATTCTTAATTTCACAGGGTGCCACAATCATGTGCTCTGATAAACTTCAGTCACACTTTACTGATGAGCTGCAAGTTGGAGTGGTATCACCCCCGGCCCAGCCGATCAGCAGAACAATGGGAAGTGAACAAGATAGCAGCTCCCAGTAGATATCAGAATAGCACTCAATAGTAAGAAATCCAAATCCGGCTTGGGAGTCCTCCAGTTACATGGGAGTAGGAGAAACAATAGCTTACCTGAAAGCAGTTCTAATGTGTAGCGCTGGCTCTTTATGAAAGCTCAGACTCCAAGTACAATGCACTGAGATGGCTGCACACACCAATATTACAACTAAAAAAAAATGCATTTGTTGGTTCAAGAATAACTTTTTTAATGGTAGAGTGAATTATTTGCTATGTAAACAGTGTAATTTAAAAATAAAAAGTATTACAAAAAACCATGACACTATCCCTGGCCAAATCAGAGCCAGGCAGCCAACGAAAATTGGTGGGGGGTTTGCCTGGCAGAAAACAACTGGAGAATACACTGTATTGCTGTACAGATTGATACACTAGTATTACATTAAATACTACACTATAGATCTTCATTTATACAGGTATAGGATCCATTATCCAGAATGCTCGGGACCAAGGGTATTCCGGATAAGGGGTCTTTCCGTAATTTGGATCTCCATACCTTAAGTCTACTAAAAAATCAATAAAACATTAATTAAACCCAATAGGATTGTTCTGCATCTAATAAGGATTATTATATCTTAGTTGGGATCAATTACAAGGTATTGTTTTATTTCTACATAGAAAAAGGAAATGAGTTTTAAAATTCTGAATTATTTGATTAAAATGGAGTCTATGGGAGACAGGCTTTCCGTAATTCGGAGCTTTCTGGATAACGGGTTTCCGGATAAGGGGTCCGATACCTGTATTTTATTCCTTTTCTTCACTGGATAAGGCAAGTGAACCTTTGAGTGCTGGTCTTTTTATTGAGTTCTTTGGAGGTCTGGAACTACTCTTTACTTCTTAAAGCAGACTAAACTCTGGCTACACTGTATGCATGGGTATATATCTATCCAGTTTTGGTCTCCCATCATCCATTTTTTTTGCTTACAGGGAACTACTGGTTTATGCAGGATCTCCTTTAGGTTTTATCACACATTTCTTAATACATGCCCTTCACGTATTTTTAAGCACAGAGAGCAAGGCATGCATTGCATTTATAATTTAAAAGCAGAGTTCAACCAGAGGCGAAAGGAGGAGACTGTTGCTACAGGACACAGATACAGCCTGCAGCAACTGTGCAGCCTGTTTTTAGAACACATTTACATTGCAAATACATGATGTTTATTCCTAGGTGAATAGAGCTGGCTGAAATACTACTAGAGATTACTGCTTAGTATAATGACAAACAGTAATATGAGGGAAAAACTAGGAGTAAGCTGGAGTTTTATAACCAGGACTACATGTTCTAGAAAGCATTACTGCAGAAAAACAACTGAAAGGCCTTTTTGTTGCTGCTAAGGCTCTCAGTGGATTTTGAGTTAAAATTTCAAGTTGTCTTCCTGCAATGTTGCATGCTGGTACATGTGTTTGGTTGGTTCCCTGAGGAATGTCACAAGCAGCGGGTCAAACTTTTGATCACTGTATTTTTTAAATAAACACATTTGAACCTGTTGAGTGAGGCACTGTGTTTTGCTTTGGCTGCTATGGGTGAACAGGCTTGGGATCTCCAATTTACAGGAAGGCCATCTCCAAAAGAAAGGCATATAATTCAGAAAACCCCACAGAACTTTTGTGTATCTCATGGCTAGCAGCCTTATGCCAAATGAAACACACATACCAAAGAGCATGGCTCTCCAACGCCTGCTCTTCTGTGGCTAACTTTATGTATTGTAGAGCACCGGGTAGTATGCTAAGTTTGTAAGTTTTGGCAACAAGGTCTGCTGGTTCTTCAGAATGACACTGCAGGCTAGAGCCTTAAAACTCAGATATCATTAAAAATTAATGTATGTGTAATATTAATAAGTATGTCATTTTAAGGTTATCAAAGAACAACTGCTTGCTATATCTGGCAGAAATTGTTATTTTTGTACACAGTACTGCAAAGGGTAATTTGCACTTTATAAAAACTATATACCGATATGATTATTGGTGTGTATGGCCAGGTTTAGGCTGAAAGGGCTTTATGTTATACAATTCCAAATTTCTAGCTCATCTAAAGGAATAAGAAACAAACAAAAGCTATATTCAGTGGGCCTCAATATGTCTCAAAGTGGGAAACAAAATGACGCCACACGTTTTTTTAGCCAATCACTCTATTTGCCTTTAGATATATATAAGGCCATGACATTATCTGCCTAGATTATGGTTTAAAAGACAGTGTTTCTGCATTTTACAAATCCTAGAATTGTATTAAGATAGTCACCATGGCAATAAAACCATAAATATTATAGGTTTAAGTACCAAATATGTGTTTTAAGTAGAACATTAAAATGTATTTTTAAGCAACTACAATTTATTTTATGGGGTTTGTTCTCCATCATTTCTGAGACATAACTAGATTTCCTTGTCTTGTTATCTGGAATGTTGTTTGCTTCAGGCTGTTAAACAAAGCACTGTTTTTATAGTACTTAAAACTAGAATGGACATTGAAATTATAGGTGTTTTGAAGTAGCTTTAGAACACCATATAAATCTCAGCTGCAAGACTGTGAGATAAATACAGTGTACTAGAGTGATAATAGCAAGGAGCTGTTAAGACCACACTTCTTTTAGTATTTTCCTACCCTAATCACTGTGGTACATCTTCCACCCCCCACTCCCTTGATTTTTACGTTTCTGACTGTATTTAATAGCATAAGTCTGCATGGAGTTGCATCTCCTGCTGTCTGGCTGAGAAGTGCCACTTGGCATTTCAGAAACCATGCAATGGTTGATTCAAAGGTCAGATTTAACACTTTATTATCAGCAACTTGCATGTGAATGTTTTAAAGGAAAAGTAACACTAAAAATGTTTAACTAAAAAATCTATTCTACCTTCCCCCAATAATTGCCCTATCCTGCAATTATTATTGCAGGTTATTTTGAATGCTTTAGAAGAAAATACCTGTTAAACTTGGCATTTGAACAAAGGCGATACAGTGATGCAGGGGAAAGTATCAGGGGAAGCGTCAACTATGCAGCGATCGATTGAGCCTAGCCTGACTCCTTCCTATACAGAAGGAAGGCTAGGCCAAGTTTAACAGGTATTGTCTTCTAAAGCAGTGCTGTCCAACTTCTACGGTGCCGAGGGCCGGAATTTCTCTAGCATACATGGTGGAGGGCCGCTAATGGAAGCCAGTTTTGACCACTCCCCTTTTTGAAACCACACCCACTTCAAACCACACCTATTTTATCACAATGGTGGTAGCACAGCAAAATCCCAAATGCTTAGTCCTTACTGTGGGGATATCAACCATCATTCATATGTGAAAGAATTATGTCATATTAAGATATACCCTTAAATTCCATATGGCTCCTCCTCCCCTGTGGATAGCAGAACAACCCCCAGTACATAATTACACACCTTAGGGACCATTTAATGGCTATTTCCAACTGCTAACAAACTCCCACAACAAACCCCTGCTAGGTTCACCTCCCACAAGCAGCATAGGGCAAGCAGAGTATGGCACACACAGGCAGCACTCTGCCTGTCCTACCCTGCCTGTGTGTGCCATACTCTGCCTTCCCTATGCTGCCTCTGTGTGCCATACTCTGCCTGCCCTACCCTGCCTGTGTGTGCCATACTCTGCCTGCCCTACCCTTCCTGTGTGTGCCATACCCTCCCTGACCTATGCTGCCTGTGTGTGCCATACTCTACCTGCCCTATGCTGGCTGTATGTGCCATACTCTGCCTACAGTACCTGAGGTGTGAAGAAGTGAACAATGGGAGTGATTACAGTCTGAGCCTGAGGTGTGAACACTGCAGGGGGTGAACAATGCAGGTATTAAAAGGTGTGAAAAACACAGGGGATTACATTTTTAAACAATACAGAGGGATTACAGCCTGAATCTGAGGTGAGAACCATGCAGGGGGCCAGTTAATCACAGTACTGATGCCATTTAAAGCTTACACAAGAGTAAGCCATCAAAGCAGCCAGACAGGTGGGGGGCCACACAGAGGGGGGTCGCGGTTCTAAAGCATTCAAAATAACAAATGGTTTTCAGGATAGGGCAATTATTGGGGGAGGGTAGAATAGATTTTTTAGTAAAACATTTTTAGTGTTACTTTTCCTTTAAGTCTCAGAGGTGCAAATATAAAGTTGTTTATGCACCACTCCTTAAAAGAGGAAGGGCTAAGTCACTTGGGGGTGCCAAATGTTAGGCCCCCCCAAGTGACTTAAATCGCTTACCTTGTACCCTGGGCTGGTGCCCCTGTTAGGAGAAAACAGCACCAGCCCAGGGTACTTGTAGGAAGCGCTTCCTCCTTCCTTTTTCTTCTGCCAGCGAAATCCGTGGGCCGGCGCATGAGCAGTAGAGTGAAAAGCCGACTTTCTTGTTTAAGTTCGGGTTTTCACTCTACTGCGCATGCACACGCTGCGCTACAGGAAGGAGGAAGCGATCGCTGCTACCCTGGGCTGGTGCTGTTCTCTCCGTACAGGGGCACCAGCCCAGGGTAAAAGGTAAGCGATCTAAGTCACTTGGGGGTGCCTAACATTTTGGCACCCCCAAGTGACTTAGCCTTTCCTTCTCCTTTAAGAGGTGGGGAGGTTAAGTAAATGTGTGTTAATTTTGGTTGTACAGTCATATTCTGAGATGTAAAATTGAGATTCTTTACCAGTTCAAGGCAACCACAGCCTTTTAGCAGGGAAGATCTGTGTCCCCAGAGATGCCCCCAGTAGCTCCCCATCTTCTTTTCTGCCGATTCACAGCAAATGGTCTGTGCTACTTTCAGTTATTGGTCTAAGGGGCCAACACACAATATACTGCATAGGTGGAATATAAATGTAACAGCTGATTAGTAATTCATTAAGATTCACATATGGCAGCTCTGAAACCAGTGCAATTAGCATCAGACCTGTAGCATCAGTTGACAGGCCAACTTCATTTTTTGCTTGATAATTTGTGACATAGCTTTCAACAGCTGCTCAGAGCTCACTGAGCATGTGCACTGGTTCTAACAGAATCCAAGATGTAAAGCTCCTGTGACAACTGTAAAGACCTATATCATTACTACTATAGTGATGCTGAAACTCTAGGCTAGTGCAGTCAGTGTAGCACATAAAATATGGCATTTCTAGTTATATTCATCTTTAGGGTTTAGTTCTCCTTTAAGAGCCACAGAACATAGCCACAAAACATCTCTGCAACATAGTCCATCTTCTGTGACACTGGCCCTTTAAAAGTTAAAAGATTTATGGCTTTTAAGGGGAACTGCTTGTATTTCCTATAGTTGCCATAGAGTGGCCCTTCTATGGAGCATGTGTTCCATTGGTGCTTATACTATTTCATATATAAGGGGAAAGGAAAAACACCAAAAACCTGGTGGTTTTCTGTGCTTGAGTGTTTAAGGTGAGTAATGTTTGGGCACACCTTGATCATGAATCCAATAGGGATCTTTTTGTTTTGGTGACAGATGCTATGTGCATTACAGTTATGTTAAATACATTTGGGCACATCATGCAACAAATGGCTTTGACTTGATGTGTCCATGGCCTAGCCATCGTATTAGAGGTGCAAAATTGAATTTTATTTTTCTTCTAACTACAGATATTGTCCCCAAGCAAAAAAATTATGCCACTTGGCCTTTCCATGTATTGTAATGACTACTACAGTGGTTCCCAACCAGTGGCAGGTTTAGGTTGAATAAAAACAAGATTTCCTACCAAATAAAGCCTCCTGTAAGCTGTGAGTGTGCATAGAGGCTGCCTAATAGCCAATATTAGCCCTTTGGCACCTCCATGATTTTTATGATGCTTATGTTGCTCTCCAAGACTTTTTACATTTGACTGTGGCTCACGAGTAGGAAAGGTTGTGGACCCCTGGACTAGAGTTGTGTATTTTCTACTGTTTCCAGACATTTTCAATATCCTATAAATCAATATCGAAAAAAACTGTGACACACGAGGCTGTAATATGGACCAGTTGTGAACATAAAAAAGGCAGATTCATAAAATCCATTATGTTTAGGCAATAATGTTGTTAACTAATTTTGCTTATAGTTACCATTGATTACCTTTGCTATTTTTGGGATATCCAATTTGCATTCTGCAGAAACTATACATTATGAAAATGATTTTTGTGGTTATGGTTTTGAAAATATTCCATGGCAATTCTCAATTTCCAGAAATGTAAAAAAAAAACAAAAAAAAAAACTTTTTTTTACACCCAAGTGTTTAAATAATTTTTGTGTTGATTTTAGTAGAAAAATGCATTATTTGGCAAAAGGTTTTGTTGTGGCACTTTAAATTCAGTGGGATATATGCATTTACAAAATATAGATTGTGGAGCCATCATTTGATATCTACAAGTGTAAACTTGCATTCTAGGTTATGTTTATTTACTGAATTGTGCTTTTAAAATCAAAGTATTTGGTACTGTAAGGTTTATGACCTATACAAGTCTGGGGTCTCTATAAAAAAAAAAAAAAAAAATTTTATGACAGATGTGAAATTACACACAAATTCAGGCAAAAAACTACATAAATAGCCTAATTTAAAAAATTGGAAGGGAACAAAAAACAGGTGACATTCAGGAGTGCTGGGGGATCCAAGGTGCAAATCTAATATACAGTGGTGTGAAAAACTATTTGCCCCCTTCCTGATTTCTTATTCTTTTGCATGTTTGTCACACTTAAATGTTTCTGCTCATCAAAAACCGTTAACTATTAGTCAAAGATAACATAATTGAACACAAAATGCATTTTTTAAATGAAGGTTTACGTTATTAAGGGAGAAAAAAAACTCCAAATCTACATGGCCCTGTGTGAAAAAGTGATTGCCCCCCTTGTTAAAAAATTACTTAACTGTGGTTTATCACACCTGAGGTCAATTTCTTTAGTCACCCCCAGGCCTGATTACTGCCACACCTGTTTCAATCAAGAAATCACTTAAATAGGAGGTACCTGACACAGAGAAGTAGACCAAAAGCACCTCAAAAGCTAGACATCATGCCAAGATCCAAAGAAATTGAGGAACAAATGAGAACAAAAGTAATTGAGATCTATCAGTCTGGTAAAGGTTATAAAGCCATTTCTAAAGCTTTGGGACTCCAGCGAACCACAGTGAGAGCCATTATCCACAAATGGCAAAAACATGGAACAGTGGTGAACCTTCCCAGGAGTGGCCGGCCGACCAAAATTACCCCAAGAGCGCAGAGACAACTCATCCGAGAGGCCACAAAAGACCCCAGGACAACATCTAAAGAACTGCAGGCCTCACTTGCCTCAATTAAGGTCAGTGTTCACGACTCCACCATAAGAAAGACTGGGCAAAAACGGCCTGCATGGCAGATTTCCAAGGCGCAAACCACTTTTAAGCAAAAAGAACATTAAGGCTCGTCTCAATTTTGCTAAAAAACATCTCCATGATTGCCAAGACTTTTGGGAAAATACTTTGTGGACCGACGAGACTAAAGTTGAACTTTTTGGAAGGTGCGTGTCCCGTTACATCTGGCGTAAAAGTAACACAGCATTTCAGAAAAAGAACATCATGCCAACAGTAAAATATGGTGGTGGTAGTGTGATGGTCTGGGGTTGTTTTGCTGCTTCAGGACCTGGAAGGCTTGCTGTTATAGATGGAACCATGAATTCTACTGTCTACCAAAAAATCCTAAAGGAGAATGTCCGGCCATCTGTTCGTCAACTCAAGCTGAAGCGATCTTGGGTGCTGCAGCAGGACAATGACCCAAAACACACCAGCAAATCCACCTCTGAATGGCTGAAGAAAAACAAAATGAAGACTTTGGAGTCATTTAAAAACTGCATTTTGTGTTTACTTGTGTTATCTTTGACTAATAGTTAAATGTGTTCGATGAGCAGAAACATTTTGTGTGACAAACATACAAAAGAATAAGAAATCAGGAAGGGGGCAAATAGTTTTTCACACCACTGTATTTGGCAATTACTGTATTTTAAAGTGTAAGTTCATCTTAGAAATAAAGGGTGGCTATCATGAATTTAAACATAATGTAAGTTTTATCATTAGTGTATACAAAAAGTATATAACTTTTTTACAAACATTTATTTTGACTAAATAGCTCTATATTTTTGGCATTAAAGAGGATCTGCTTGCTTAAGTAGTAACCATAATTTTTGTAAACATTGCAGCTATGTCTCTCTTATCTGCCTTCTCCAGCCGTAGACACCTTCAGGCCACACTGAGAAAATCTTCTCCATGATATTGTTGCCGTGATATGAATGCTGAGAAAGCTGGTTTCATTGTTGTCTGGAGCAGTGCCATTTTCCATGGATATATTAAAACCATTCCATGTAAAGGCATTGGACCCCTTATCTGGAAACCCATTATCCAAAAAGTTCTGAATGACGGAAAGGCAATCTCCCATAGACTCCATTTTAATCAAATAATTCACATTTTTTCAAATGGTTTCCTTTTTGTCTGTAATAATAAGACAGTACCTTGTACTTGATCCCAACTAAGATATAATTAATCCTTATTGGAACCCTATTGGGTTTAATTACTGTTTAAATATTTTTTTTTAGCAGACTTAAAGGAGACATATTGGATAAATGGGAAAACCCTAATTTTGTAGGCAATTATGAATAATATACGGTGCTGGTTTCCCTTTGGGCTAAACATTAACCCTATCTGTAACAATGGCCCCTTTATTGGAGCTCCCTATAGATCCTTTCACTTCTCTGTCCGAGTTTGAAATGAAGAGTGGGCGTGACCTAACGGTCCCTGCCAGAAGCACAGTAGGAGGGGGAGAGCCAATCACAGCCCTGCACTCACACAAGCACAGACAGGCTTCAGTTCCCTATCAGGACAGCCTAGCTGCTTATTGGTTCCTATCCTACAGTGCAGGGTACTGAGGGCCGCCGGCTCCCCAGCTCATCCAGAGAATTCAGCCAGCAGGAAGTGGAACAGATGGGCGGGACTAGTGGGGTTTTGGAGGAATTTCTCAAAAAATCAATCAGAAACACAACTTATTAAGCACAATCCTTCTATATCTAGAGGAGTATAATTCCCTGGCACATTCGCCATTTTTATAGGATATGTCTCCTTTAATGTAGGAGATGTGAATTACGGAGACCCCTTATCCAGAAAACCCCAGGTCCAAAGCATTTTGGATAAAGGATCCCATACCTGTATTATTAAAGTGAAAAAAAATATCAATATCTGTTGTACCACCCTCTAACCTGCAGCTGTTGCCATGATCAACAATGCCCCAGCTCATTCTGGGGATAGAGATTTATTTTTACAACTTACATTATATGGCTCAAAATAGCGGACTGCATTTTTGGATAAAAGTGTATAGATACCCCCTCCCTTTTCTGACAATCACATGACCCCAGTTGCAATCCAACTCAAGGCAATGTCAACACAATTACTATTAGAAGTTAATTTGGGTTAGGCAGAGACATGCTGACTACCCTTTAGAGGGAGAATAATGGTCTAGTTATTTTTTTTCTAAGGTTTTAACTAGGGCCCAAAGCTCCAGTAACAGAAAACTTTAATGCTATAGCAGAATGACATTCCTGACAACTCAATGACCCCTATGCAAAAAGTGATGTCCACACAAAACTGGTTTCCTAAGATGGGAATGAAAAAACTTGACTGGCCTGCCACAAAGCGCCGACCTCAAGCCAACTGAACACCTGTAGAAGTGTGCAAGAACTGTGCATGGGAATATATTTTCACAAACAGGTTTTTTAGTTACAAGGTTATGATCATAAAATTGTCAAGCCACCATAACCAAATTAAAGTTAACCCAGCATGTGGCTTGGCATTTGTATGGTCATAAAATAAAAAAAAAATTTTTGAAAATATATACACATGCACAGAAAAATTAATAAAAGGGTCAGGAATTGTGCATTTGTCAGTCCCCTTTTTTGGTATATAAAGTACATTATAAAAACACCATGGGCAAAAGTATTGGACACAGCCTCAGCTTATCTCCGCCTGCAGCGCAAAAATGTATTGTTCGTGTTTTTTTTGTACATTGGCTTCTCTCTGCCTACAAAGAAAACTCAGATGGAGAGAAGCTGAGGCTGTGCCTTATGTGGCCTTAAGTTGCCCATACACTGAGTGATCCGCTAGTTTGGTGTGGTTTGGTTGCCAATAACTAAAATTTTTCTGCTTCCAATGACATGCTGAACTGATTAACAGCCAAGCAGTGAGCCTGTTTGATGTCAGCCTGAATCCTGCTACCATTTTTATAAGCTGCTGTTAAGCTATGGGGGCAGCCATTTAGGTTGAAAATAAGCTATAGGTGCAGGTTTTTAAATCTTATAACCAGGGGCGCTGCTGCTGCTGCCATAAGGCAAGTTTGGAAACTTGCCTCAGGCGGCAGGGCCTAGCAAGTAACCAGGGTGGCAAAAAGCAGAAATTCCTGTTTTTAAGTAGAAATTTTGACATTTGTAGTGCAGAGAAAAAGCGAAAAAGCCGAGCATGGGGGAATTGGCGTCAAGTTGGCCACCTCATGTGGCGCTGCTTATAACATATTTACATTATACAATGGTTTCAGTTCTGACACCAGAACTGAAAAATAAGCAGTGCCAGGCCCAGTTTGCCCTGGATATCTTGCAAAACAGCTGTATTTAACTAGCTACAATAAAATACTTATCCAGTACTCAACAGAGCACTGAAGTCAAGGAGCTCCCATGAAGAATACTAATATCTGGTGCTATGTGAACTGTCAGCGCTGTACTGTGTATGGCCTGTTGTACAGGCTGTTTTACCAAATATAGCTGGTTGACAAAAACAAAGTGCCATCCTTGGGTGATCAGGGCTAGTGCATTTAATTGCATTGCTGGTTCTTAAAGACACCCTGACCTAATGCAATTACTTAAGCACTTCTTCCACATAAAAATCTAGATAGTAAGCTCTACTGAGCAGGATCCACGTTAGCAGTATTTGTATGTAATTTGTATCCTTGATGTATATTGTGTTGGACAAAGGGAAAACAAAGTGTAGCTTTTTCCCAGGAAGATATTACCAAACGTGTTTCCCCTTTGTTAGTTAGTAGCTACATCATTTGCTATAAGCAGGAAATGGGATTGCACTGGAAAACAGCCGCAGGCCTCGCAGCCATTGTAGGTAGTACATCTTACTGCTGGTGGCAAGGCTTCTGTTGTGAGCGTAGGTGTTACGTCAGCTACTGTTTTTGTGTATCCGGCTCTGCTCAAGGAACTCATTTGTGATTGGCCTTTGGGCGTAGCCTCTTAATAACATAGGTCCAATTTATAAAGATTCCGTGTGCGCCTTGCGATTCTGTGGCGCAAATTTGGTTGTTGTGTTATCTGGGCCATGCCCAGCATCTTAAAGTGAGCGACACTGCACCTAGGAAACACACTGCACTTAACCCACTCGCGTGTGGGCTACAGCAAGAGTACAAAGAGATTTCTTAATGCTTATTCTTGTACAAAGGGGATCGGAAACAGAGGCCTGAACATGGCAGGTGATACCACTCTACAAGTTGGGAATCTAGAAACGTGACCGTATTGTGTTTGCGCCTACTGGATATTCCTAAATCTTTTTTTCATGCACAGGCTGGCCCATACTGTAAGGGGATGCTGGGACTTCCTCACTTGGAAGGAGAGCAGGCTGGCTCCACAGTTTGTATTGCGAAGAAATGAGGCTGTGTGAGTCTGTGCAGCGGCAGATTGTTGGTATTAGGCACACATGCTGCTGCACCAGTTGTTGCCTTTGTGTGATCAGTGCCTGGCTGGATCCCTACACGTATTGGGTCAGGGTTGTGTCTAGTTCAGGGGTGGGCAAACTACGGCCCGCGGGCCACATCCGGCCCGTTCGCGATTTCAATCCGGCCCGCCGAAGCCGCCAAAGTTGCTAGTGAAAAACATACCTCCAGTATTAAAAATGGCAGCTGGGCTGCTTCCTCCCATCACATGGACGCCGGCGGCGTCTCTGATTGGTGGGCCCTGCTGTTTGTCAGAGCGCGGCGCCAGGGCCTGAACTCCTCCCTCCCCAACCCTCTCTGGCGTGTGTGTTGATCACCCAGGGGCCAGCACGTACCTTAAACTGGCGTAAACTGACGCGCTCATCACGCTGGCGCGGTGAGGCATGCGCAGTAGGGGATAGCGCGCGTCATTCAAACAGAGCTGGCGCCTGGAAAGTTCTGAAGCTTGTTGCTGGCACAGGTACAGATTGTGGGCTTGGGTTGGGGGCAATATGATTGCTGGCACAGGTACAGATTGTGGGCTTGGGTTGGGGGCAATATGATTGATTGCTGGCACAGGTACAGATTGGGGAAATATGATTGCTGGCACAGGTACAGATTGTGGGCTTGGGTTAGGGGCAATATGATTGCTGGCACAGGTACAGATTGTGGGCTTGGGGCAATATGATGGCTGCTGGCACAGGTACAGATTGGGGGCTTGGGGCAATATGATGGCTTCTGGCACAGGTACAGCTTGGGGGTGCAATATGTATGCATCTGGTTCTGGCCCGGCCCCCCGTCAAATTTTAAAAGTCAATGTGGCCCCCGAGCCAAAAAGTTTGCCCACCCCTGGTCTAGTTGCAACTTGAAAATTGAGCAGAGGACTTTTACAGATTAGGAAATAGATCTTGTAACATAGGCTAAATTTTAGTGGTAAAAGGAACAGTAATAGAAACTAGACAATCTGTTCCGACATATAGTTACAAATTGGTAATGGAACAGTGTACCTTTACATACAAGAAAATAGACATTTTAAAATAACTATATTCTTGTTGGAATAGAAACTAGACAACGTAGTGCATGTAGGGTAGATCCTACTTGTTTTCAGTACCTGAAATGACCGTAGGGTAGAATTTAGCTAATTTTCAATGAGGAATTTCAGGAATGGCAGTAAAACAGGCTGCCATTTTTATCCAGGTTGAAGATGCTGGCATGTAGATAAATAAAGCACTTCAACTTGTCTGTACAGCTGGTTAAAAAAAAACTATTTAAAATTATATAATAAAGTTAGATAAATAAAAACATTTTATTTCCCCTCATACTTAGATTATTTTAAAAATAATAGAATATGAAATTTTGAATGTTCCCTTTCACTCGATTTAGTGCTTTGTATCAACCACTAGGATCTAGTGTGTTCGTAAGAATAGTCTATTTCCTAGTGTGAAACACTATTACTATTATTGGTAGCGGTTAGCTGGCTCCCTGTTCTGCTCCACACAATTATCCACTAGGATCTAGTGTATTTTATTAAAGGAGTCTATTTCCTAGTGGCGTACAAAACTCCTTGCTCTACTGGGATACTTAGTCAAATTAGCAACTTCCTTAAAGTGGATCTGTCCCCCAGACATAAAAAGCTGTATAATAAAAGCCCTTTTCAAATTAAACATGAAACCCAAAGCCATTTTTTATTAACACATCTATACCCATTAAATAAGCATTTAAAAGTCCCAGCTGTCAATCATGTATTTCCTGACCCGCCTCTACGCGTTAGGCATAGGGGTGGGGCAGACAGTTTCACTTTCAGTTCAGAACTTCTTAGATGATATTGCACTCCTTACATTATCCCTCCCTCCTCACCATCTAATTGTGTAACCCGTGCATGGACATGGTTATCAGGTCCCCCCATACTGGCACAGAAACAAGATTTTATCAGGATGCACAGCTTGCCTTAATAACAGTGGCCACAAAATGGAGCCTGCCTGTTTTCTGCAAATGTGAATTCCAGTGCTGAAGGAAATTAGTTCAAAATAATTTATATAGTGTAATTGAAGTTTATTTTGCTTGACAAACACAATAGAAAACAACTTGTAATTATTTCTTTGGGTGACAGGTCCCCTTGCAAGAAACTATATAAAAACCCTGAAAGGCTTCTAATAAACTGAACAAGTTCAAACTGCCACCATGCTTGTGTCCTTGTTTCAGAGATCTTGTGCCCCACTTGAAGTGCTCCCTCAACATACAGGCAGTAGTTCTAGCCCAACACTAAAATATATGGACAGATGTAAAAATCCTCCCCCCAGAAATTTAAACAGGTGTGAACATTTGGAGAGGAAAAAAAAGGGTTAGTGTGTCTAAATAATACCAACCTAAGTGCAAAGGCAAGGTAGCTGAAGTCGCTGGATGGCCACAGCATCTGGAGGGGGCAGCCAGTAAATCGTTGTAATGGGAGACAACAGCAGACACATTTTTCAAAGGTCTGATGTATGTAGAAAACACACCCCAAAAGCTACTGCCTCCCCCAATCTGCTCATATTTTATGGCCAGGGGAACAAAGGAGCAGCTTTAAAAGCGTATTTTCTGTTTTCAGAGTTGTAAGTGTCTCAGGCAGTAGAATCTACAATTTGTTGCAGCACTTCAGTCTGTTTAAATCAACACATCGTAGATTTGTTGATCTGTGATAAAAGTTAAACAGAAAAGAAAAAAAAAATATTAATGTAAAGTTCTTCGCAAACAGTTCCAAATAGTGTTTGAGGCTATTTTATTAATGGGAAAAGATTCTGAATGTTTTAAAAGGAATGTTAAAACTAGACTTTTATATATTATTGTTGCTATAGTGACATGTTGCTTTGGACAAACTTAGCAAATCCACGATCAAGTGTAATGGGGTCTTCCAGAAGAAGCTATAACTTTGTCATTAAGTGTAAAATGAGGCCTTAAGTGCACTCGAGAAGCTGCACATGTTTAAAAACGGATTCGTGTTTTTTTGGGACAAGATTTTTCTGCAGCCAAAATATGAGAGAGACTAAAATATGAGTAGAAGGGGGCCTAAAATAGAAAGATTAATAAAAAGTAGTAATGACGACAAATTTGTAGCTTTACAAAGCCATCGTTTTTTACATGGAGTCAGTGATCCCCATTTAAAAGCTGAAATGAATCAGAAGATGGCAAAATATTTAAAAACTAAGAAAAAATGAATACAAATTGAAAAGTTGCTTAGAATTCACAATTCAATAACATACTAACCGTTACCTCAAAGGTGAACCCACCCCTTAAAGGACAAGGCAACACAAAATATAATTTTTTGCCTAATAAAAGAAAACAAAATTCTAAGCAGCTTTGCAATATACATTTATTACAAATTTGTAATGATTTCTGAGTTATTTGTAAATATAATTGCTATTAGAAGCAGTGTTTGCCTGTCCTTTTCTATTCTCTGCCCTGGTGGCTCCGACTGTTGAAACAATGTAACACAAAGCAGCAGATTGACAGATCTGACTTGCTGGAGGAGACTTGACAGTTGCAACAATGTTTAAAGAGGAACAACCAGGAGTTTAGCAAATGCTGCTTTCAATAGCAATTACACTTACAAATAACTTTTAAAGCGCTACAAATTTTTAATTTTATATTGTAAAATTGCTTAGAATTATGTTTTCTTTTATTATGCAACACATTTTTGGGGTTGACATGCCCTTTAAATGTTAGAAAAAAAAGGTTTTCTTAAAACAGTGTTAAAAATGATTAGTGATATTTTATTGTAAAAATTTGAATGTGGATCCTTCACATTGCATTTATAATGATATTCTCCTTATTTCATAGTACAATTAACAAATATTAAAAGAAGATTATGTAATTGCCTGACTCAGGATACTAAGGATATTAACCAGTGCGTTTATTAGAGGTATACATTAAGAGAGTATTAAACAATAGCTTGTACGTCCTGAAAGCTTGTGAGGGGAACACATTCAAGAACAAAAATGTTACCATTTAACCATTTCTTCCTACATGGGGCTGATCCCATGCCATCCTATCATCATGCTTGTTTTAGCATAACGGTGTCTGTGTCCAGCTTTAGGAAAGGCATTAGTGTCTCACTGTCTCAGCAAAATAGCCCAAAAAGGTATCTCTTTGGTAAAAGAAATCTTCTACATCAGTACAGTGTCCTAAATGGTATTAGAGACTATTTGTGACTTTCTGAACCTTGCACTAAGGATAATTTTGACAGGAGACAACAGATTCATTCCTTGTTCTGTGTGAACATTTTAAGACCCAAGCAAATAGACCTCTGGTCTTGATGTCTAAAATCATCCTACAATTGCAGTTCTGTGCTTGTGTCCTGTTCAAAATCTTTGTTCTTTAAATAATTACAAATATAAACTTGTTTATAGCATAAACCTAAGGGCAGTGACACATATTAGTCGCTGCAATTCCATCCCACCGGCTAGAATGTAAGTCGCCGGTGGGATGGCATATGCGGGCCACATTTGCCAAAGTTGCCTTGAGAGGCAATTAAAAGCTTTTCTTCCAACATTTAAATAGGGAACACCAGTGAACTGCATAATACAAATGCCCTCAAAAACTGGACCATCCCAATGCACTGTGGACTTTTGGCATGGCCAAAAATCTAAAAGCAATCATTAAAACAAATTAGACAAAAGTGTTTTATTGTGTACACACACTTTGTAGAAAGCAAGCACTCGCATATAAAGTGTAAAAAGAGTCTGGGTGCAGTATTAAAAATGCTGCACTCACAGGACTCGGATGCACGTTTGAAATAAAAACTTTATTTTTTGCTACTAACGGTTCTGCTGTTTCCGCAGCCTTTCTCAAAGTGAAAACACACAAAGACCCACTGATAAACCCAAACTGGCGCCCAAATTAGGCTGATGATTCACTATACAAGTGGCCAGTAAGCACCTACAAACGTGTACAAAAGAATTGTAAATAAAAATAAATAACAAAAGAACACAAATCATCATCACTTATAAATAGGTCAATACCCCATGTCTTATTAGAAAATAGCTTACAAGAAAGAAAGTGAAATGGAGCGATGTAACCTGTATAGCTGAACTCATAAGGGTTATAGGCAAAAAAATGGATAATAAAGCGGAAAATTACAAGATCATACCAGGAAACAGTGTGTATGCCACTCTATTATCGCATATAATGCGGCGCACCTTGTAACCACCACGAGCGAGGGTGGCATCCTGACTGACAGCTGCGGTCACTGAAGTCACAGGGACACGGGCAATCAAAGTCCCCGTTGTCTATATTATGGTCATTGTGCTATCCCCTAACCTGCCATGGCTATTGACACCCTTGCCTCCAATAGTACTGAGCCGCCAGTACAAATGGTCGTTAAAATGAGGAACAGAAGTTCTTCTCTCTGGTTTAATCTATAAATGAATGGCTAGTACACAGTATGGCAGCTTGCACACTTTCTTGTGAGCTACTATTTTCTAATAAGACAAAGTCTTGATCTATTTATAACTGATAATTATTTCTGGGTTTTTTTGTTTTTATTTACAATTATTTTTATATATGTACACGTTTGGAGGCACTTACTGGCCACTTGTTTAGTGACGTCATGAGCCTAATTTTGGCACCAGTTTGGGTTTATCAGAGGGTTTTTGTGCGTGTTCACTTTGAGAAAGGCTATGGAGACAGCCAAACCATTGCACACTGGGCTAGTGGGGGCTTTATAAGTGCCACATTTACCACCAGACATGTAGGCTTCAAAGCAAGTTGCCAGGGTTCACATCAATGGTTAAAATGCCACCAGTACCCTGTGTGCTATTGTCCTATAGCTCATTACTTCTCTATGTTAAAGAGAATACAAAGAATTCAGTACATAGGCTTACTAGTAGTAACCATTGTACAACAATCTAAAAAACTGTCCCCTGTAATAGTTGAGGGGTTTAGAAACCTCACTTAAATCTTACCTTTATTGCCAAAGTTTTTCTTCTCAATAACAACAAAGTTTGTATTGCTACTTTCTTCAAAGACATCTATTGCATACATAGCTTCATCCCGTGAGGCAAACTTTTCACTTTTTTCACACACCTAGTAAAAGAGAGGTTCACTAGTGTTTCCAGTATAACAAAGAATGCAAGCATTTGATATTCCATGAAGGAAAGTGCTTTAAAAAAAAAACAAAAAAAAAAAACTCATGCCTTTGGGGCTGATTTTTTAAATGATTTAGGAACCAATCAGCAGCTAGGCTGACTTGATAGGTAACTGAAGCCTATCTGCCTGTGTGACTGCACAACTGTGATTAGCTAGCTACCCACCCCCCACCCCCCGCTTCTGGCAGGGACTGTTAGGACACACACACCCCGCATACGAAACATGGACAGTGACTGTAATAGATATATAGGGAACACCAAAAGAGGGGCAACTTTTGAAAATACCATATATACTCGAGTATAAGCCAATGCGAATATAAGCCAAGATTCCTAATTTTACCCAAGAAAATTAAAAACTTATTGACTCGAGTAAAAGCCTAGGGTGGGAAATTCGCCAGCTACTACTAAATTTCAATAATCAATTATCAAAATAAACTAGCTCTGTAAGTGGAGAAGAGGGTATTAACAATGATACCTTAAGAGTACTATCCCCTTAGCTCAATCAGCAACCAAGCTAAAACACAAAGATTTAAAATCCTTCAAAACTATATATAGTTTATTTAGAATGAAAAGTGCAATGTCTAGTGCAGAATGTGACAGGTGAGAATGGTGAAGATTGTTTTGGGAGTGGGCTAGGGCACTGGAAGGTCTGGTTGCGGGTGGCCTAAATTGCACACAGAGGTGCTAGTCTGGAGGCACCCAACTCAAGTATAAGCAAGGCTTATACTTGATAAATACTTGATAAATACCAATAAATGGGGCCTATGCAAGACCTTGTTCTCAGAACAACACAGTTATTTTCCAGTGTTGAAAATGAACATAGATAGTAGCAATACTACATACCTAAATAAAAGAAATTTATAGCATATAGGTAAATGAGTAAAAGATTTATGCAAACCATTACAAACCATAATCTTTTCTTACCATCTCTTGATCCTTGAATTTGTTCTGTCTCGCTATAATCGGGCAAGCTCATTCTGACTGTCTTTTCTAATAAAATATATACGAAAGATCAAATATTTCATTGATATTGACAATTTAACAGCCATTTGGAAATGTATGCATAATTATAAAAGTATTATAAAGGTTAATTTGCATATGTAAACATGTTTATTATGGTTAATTTTATATTTTTGTATTTCTGAATTACATGGTGTACATTGCAAATACCATTTAAAGCAAATTTGTTGAACCAACAAATGTATGTTTTGAACCCTTTCACTGCCAGCCGATTTGGCCAATTTGATAATTTTATTGCCATGCCATTTTTGAACATTTTGCACTCTTTCAGGGAGAACTAAAGCCCCCCTTAAAGGAGAAGGAAAGGCAAAGTCACTTGGGGGTTCCAAAATGTTAGGCAACCCAAAGTGACTTAAATCGCCTACCTTTTACCCCGGCTGGTGCCCCTGTTTGGAGAGAACAGCACCAGCCCGGGGTACCTGCAGCACTTCCTGCTTCAGTGCGTGCGCATGCGCAGTAAACTTTAACAGAGAAGTCAACTTTTCACTCTACTGCGCATGCGTCTGTCGTTTAGTCCTTGCAAAACAAAGCCGGAAGCGCTCGCTACAGGTACCCCGGGCACCAGCCCGGGGTACAAGGTAAGCAATTAAAGTCACTTAGGGGTGCCTAACATTTTGGCACCCCCAAGTGACTTAGCCTTTCCTTCTCCTTTAACTGCCCTCCAGCTGCACCTCTCCCTCCCCGCAGTCTGTTTCACGTGAAAGTGGCTCAGTTTAAAAAAATTCCCGGCAGCACGGTAGAGATTGCCTCTTTTTATAGAAAGTGGTAGAGGAAGGAGGGGTCCACATCTTTTTATTGATATTGAGGCAACACTCTGTTGAAAGAAAAAGCTTTGGAACTCTATTGAAAGAAACAGGTTTTGAGTTTTTTTTGTAAACATGTTCAGGTATCTGACTTCCTCTCAGAAAAATCCTTCGTTCCTAGGGCCAGAGTCTGCACAGCTCTCTCCCACTCCCCCCTTCCATAAGAATTAAAAAAAACTCACTCCCCTGCTAAAATGGCAGCTGCAATCAGAGAAAGCTTTTAGGGCTCTTTATTCAGGCATGATAACGTTTTCTGCAGAATAAATAGACTTGACCAATACCCCCTCAACATTTTGGAGAAAAAAAAATTGCAATAGAATTCCAAATTACACAAACCCACACTATCATAAAAAAAAAATACAGCAAAAAGGCATTAGCATACTCCAAGCTTAAAATATTGCAGCACATGAAGCCAACGTCACCTGAAAATATCAGAGTACACAAAAACATCAACACCCCCACCTTGCAAAAAAATCCAAACACTCCGCATATAAGCAGGCAGCAAAAAGCCTCTGTTAGTTAGGGCACGTACCTTACAAAGACATGAAGATGTATCGAAGCTCCGCAGCAAGTGCCCCGGTTGCGCCCCACACGTGTAATGTATTTATACCGCCATTGCGAGGAGGCGTGGCTGCACGACGTCACGTTTGGAGCTCTCACACGAGACCTACACGTGATCGTGACGTCACTACTTGCGGCCATTCGCAACTAGGAACTAGCAGCTACCGTTGGGGGTCAGTGCGCTGCTTGTTATTGTTCCGCACCCCGCTTCCTTCCCCAGCCCTTCCCTCCGCCCTCCTTCCCTGCCTTTGTGTCTCGGTGCTGGCTCTCCGTTCTTCCTCTGCATGCTCGGGGGCGACGGCTAAGCGCTGGTAAGTACCGAGAGACTGATGGACCCGTTGCCTTTATGTTTTGGGCAGGGGACGGCGATTGAGCCGTTCCCTTTGTTGTTGCTTTGTGTTTCCTGCTGAGCACATGGTCTGAGTCTGAGCTGCTCTTAAAGCGACAGGTTCAATGCAGACGGGCTCAACTGTGCCCACATAGCTTGCTGTATTACCCGAACATGTCCCCGGCACCAGGGGCAGGCAAGGTGGCATGGAGGGTACCTAGCACCCGTTGTACCTCAGCTATTATTACTGAAGTAAAATGCATTTACTTGCATCAGGAGGAAGGGCTGTAGGTAACAGGCATAGAACAGCAGATCAATAAAGCGATGATTGTACATGTTGCAGCAGCAGTTCCTTTATTCCTTGCGATTGTGTCTGGGGTACTTGTGCGCTGTGCAATGTTGCTTTATTAGGTGTAGCCCTTACTAGCTGCATTCTCCTCTGGTGTCCCTCTTCTTTCTCCTATCAGTTGCCCTGATCTTACCCTCAATACAGGACTTTTGCAGTGCGCCCCATGTACCTTTTTATTTTCCTATAGACACACTGCCGTCTAGCAGATAATCCGGATGTATTGCTTCAAGTAAAATCCCATTTTGAAAGCGCACATAAAAGAACAAGTAGCCTCAGACAATAAAAGGCTTTCATTGATGTCTGCATAAATGAACTATTAGTTTGTGGTCTGCATTTATTCTGCTAAATGAACTCTTCATAAAAGCAGCTGGCTTTAGAATTTTAGCTTGGCACAGGAATTAACAATATAACTGAGAAATATATTTTAATAACACAAATGGAGTAAAATTTATTAATAAAAATATGTGACTATTTTTGGTCAAATTATATATAATTATCCAATTAAGAACATGCTTTCACTAGTCTTCTGCATGTATTTTTATTAGTGGACCCAACTAAACTGAATGCAAGGGGTCATTCATGTACACCAGTTGGATATTGTTATGGAAGTAATATGGTTTGTTGCATTTTGAAAAGCAGACCTAAAGAGAGTTATGGGAAGCTCACCTTACAATGAACTTTTATTGAGTTGTGGGTAGACGTGTAGAAGACAGTCTGTAAAAACCATTCCTTTTTGTCATTATATTTATTGGTCTTTTTATTATACTGTTCTCCAAGATAGGCATACAGTATATTTTTCAAAATTAATGTTTAAATATATGGTTCACTAGAATGTCATAGCAAAAAGGTTCTGATGTGCACCATAAAAAACACTCATTGCTAAACCTACTATTTCAAATACCCAGTTTTGAAACTTTCACACAAGTTCTAATGTATGCTTTGATGCCTTCCTTCACAGATTTGTTTTAATAGATCAGTTTTTAGCATTTAGTATACTGAGACTTTCTGAGCTCAGTCCTAAGTACTTAAAGGAACTGTAACACAAAAAAATGAAAGTGTATAAAAGTAACTAAAAAGTAATGTGCTGCTGCCCTGCACTGGTAAAAGTTGAGTGTTTACTTCAAAAAAGTCTACTATAATTTATATAAATAAGCTGCTATGTAGCCATGGAGGCAGCCATTCAAAGGAGAAAAGGCACAGGCACATAGCAGATAACAGATAAAACACTATTGTGTTCTACAGAACTTATCTGTTATCTGCTATGTAACCTGTGCCTTTTTTCCAGCTTGAATGGCTGCCCCCGGGGCTACACAGCAGCTTATTATATAAATTATAGTAGTGTTACTGTAGCAAACACACCAGTTTTACCAGTGCTGGGCAACAGTGCATTATATATTTATTACTTTAAAGCTCTTTCATTTTTTGGTGTTACTGTTCCTTTAAGGGTACAAAAAATAACTGTAAGAGTCAGCTTACTATAGTTTGAGTATCAAGTACAGTAAAATAAATATTTACCCCAACTGGCACTCAACTGAGGCCCCTAGCCAGTAGCTTTAATTTATGGAGCACTGGATCCAACACAGACTAGTTATCTATAGCTCTTATATAATGACTTTAAGATAGTAAGCGTTGTATTTAGTCATAATATGTAATATATTTTGAATCGCTCCACCAGACTGAATTGGCCTTTCTATTCATGCACTAGTTTAGGGTGATGTATGGTGAAGGGGAAATGGGCAGTATAGGTGTTGGAGCATTTTGCAGTATTGTCAGTATGGTCTGTTGCTGGTGTTCTTAGGAATGGCAGAGAAGTGAGATGGGGACGACAGCAGGCAAGTCATTGAGTGACTCACATTATCATTTAGCAAATTGGCAATGTAGTGCCATATGTTTGTCAAACCTGACATTTTACACTTCACATATGCCCCTAAGTTGGAAAAAAGTCAACTGGTCCATGGATAAACTGTATTAGAGAAGCTGCTACCCTTGTGGGAACATTAAGTAAAACTTAGTAGCAGAGACTTTATCACTCAGATTGCAATAATCTGTGTTGCTACAGCACGTGTACTGTGTATTTACATAATGTTTCAAATGTGTATTCTTGTTTATCTTGCTGAAGAAAATCTAGTGCAACAACCACTCTTTGCTTGTAAAAAAAACAAGTTCTACAGTGCAGTTCAGTCTCTGCTGTATTAAATAGAAAGAATAATTTGTTTGGTTGAGGCCAACATCCTGATTTAACCCTTGAGTCCAGTACATATAGTCCGTGACATCAACAGTCTTTGCTTGTCACTGCCCACCCAAGGTAGATTTTGGCTGCCAGAAGATGTTATTCACTAGATGCAGATGCCATCAATGCCCAAAAGATGAGGGTTGGCACCTTTTGGATGTAGGGAAAAAGCAGACATTGAATGTGCAGGGTTTTCACTGTGATGGCAAGGTTTTGGCAAAAAAATAAAGGAGATACACAGGTTTTATTAATACCTATAGGTAGAGTCATATATATATTTTATATGCACTTTTATTCTATTGCGAGAATGGAATGACTTTTGTTGCAAAGCTGTAGAATAGTTTGTGCTTATATGTTACTAAAACTTTACAAAAAGTTTTACCCTTATACAGTGAGCTCACTCCCATAATACTGGGTTTCAGATTCTGTTGCACCATGCATCACACAATAATGTAGGTATCAAATCAAGGACATTGCTGAACATCTGCTTAAATTAAAGAACTCTTGGAAAACAGACTCCTGTGTATTCAGATGGCCATGTATTCACAGAATTGGTCGGTCAGTCAGATTTTTTTTTCAAATTTAAAGGGACATTATGCGGTATGGCTTCTGCAACATACTTTTTGTCTGTTGTTTTAATTAAGAAATGTCTGTTTTCTGTTCTGGCACTAAACAAGAATATGATGTCAGTTTCACTTTAGTACTTTCTGTCCTACAGAACATTTGGGGAGCTGGTAAAACGGATTACCAGTCCACTGAGAGGTCCCTGGTAATGAGTTGCTCGGTGGCTGCTTTTAGAAAAGGGGGTTGTTTGTTCAATGGTAGGTAAGGATCTCTGAATAAAGAGAGGAGGACGGTGAGGGAATGTGGCCCAACTTTCAAATTAGTGCCTTTTTAAGGTATCACATCTGTATGTAAAACATTGGTTGATGTGCACAGATATGGGTCTGTGTGGCTTGTCACAGTGGAAATGTTGAAACCTATCAATTGCCCACTAAATGTATCAGTTGCTTATCTCCTGATAAAACTGTAAGCTTATGTGTTATTAACCTTTCAGTGGTAGCATGCTTACCGTCTCCTACTGTGTGTAATGTATACAACCTGATGTCTGCTATATTCATATTTTCTTAATTACTCACTTTTCCACTCATGATCCCAAGCTTTCCCCACATTGTTAGTAACTTAGAATTCCTTTAATCACTATCTCATACAGTCACTTAAATGAACATTCTCACACTTGTTCATTTTTATTGGATTCTTATTAAAATTTGGAGTTTTTTCTTAATGTTCTTAGTAGGGCATAGAAAAAAAACCCATTGTACTTAACAAGCTCCAACACCAAGCAACACCATGTCACTTGTACCTGATTTGTCTTCCATTCCTATGCCACCCCTGGATATGTGGCACGGCAATGTCACGTGATGTTGGTGCACAGACACTGGCATAAAATGCAGTGCAGAGACAGGATATAGATATGGTTAGGCAGTATACACTCCTCTGGGAAGAATAATTTGTGAATTGATTACATGTTTAGAATCCTGGATTGTATAGGGTGGTGTTTGGGACACTTTAACTTTCGATTTGTAACATTAAAACAATCCACCCCCACCCAGCAGCATGATAGCCATTGTGTGGTACATTTTCACTTTTATGGGTAGCAAGATTTCACCATCACTAATGCTTTTTGAGAAAAAAGTTTGTAAGTGATACTCAGCGCTATAGGTGTCCTCGTGTTTAATTACTTTCAGTCTTCAATGTAGACAATAAACGTAGTACTCAAATCTTTTGCTGCTTCCTCCAAAGAAAATACCCCTCTTGGTTCTGCTAATGCTTTTTGAGGTTGCTTTAAACCTGTAAAGCACCTGCAATGTGTTTGTGGTCTATCTTGGGTAAAAATAATTAAAGTGCCCATACACGCACCAATATTATCTTGTATGATATTCGGTGCATGTATGGTGTGTTGACAAGGCAACCAATATTGCAAAAATCTTTGATATCCGTCATGTCGTCAGTCAGGCAGGTCTGAAAAGGTGCCCAAGCATCACCTATAAGTTAACGCTGAATCGTCAGATAGGGGTAGAATTCCTATTGTCTCTACCTGCTATCTGACAATTCAGCTCTTAAGGTGGCCATACACATTAAGATTCACTTGCTTTTAACCTGCCCGATCGATATCTGGCCAATTTCAGGCCAGATATCGGTCGTGCATTCCTCTCGTTCCTGCCCCAACACGGGCCGATAAGCTGCCGAATCGGTCCAAGGGACCGATATCGGCAGCTACAGTCGGCCCATGTATGGCCACCTTTAGGGTTTGTAGAGTGGACGAACAATCTTTCTTGTAACCAATGGTCACAGGAAAGATTGTTATTGAAACATGTTGAAACCTTATTGAAACATATTGAAACCTTTAGTCTATTACTCCAAAAAAAGGTTGCTACAATTTGGATGCAGTAATATTGTTTGCTATAGGAAAACTGCCTCTTTTTTTTTGTATTTTAGTGTTCTCCATACATAGAATTTAGTTGCTGTTTCTTCACTGGTAAGAAAGCTGCTTGTAGATGTTTGCTTCTTTACTTAAACCTTGCAGTTTACACCATCATTCCAAACCACTTTTAATTTTCATTTTGTTGTTATCACGCAATATTTGTACCTGTTTATCCTATATTAGCCCCTGTTTGTATAGAAATGAGTGACTGCTGAGGCATGAGGCAAACCTACATAAATGGTCTCATGGTTGTCTGCTTTTTGGCAGAGTGCAGACGGCAGGCGTGAAGATACGGCGTGTTGTGGAAGCCCCTCTCGCCACTCCGCCTTCCTGACGTCACAAATGCGACCATGGGAGCTGGCAGTGAATAGGTGGCCTCCCTCAGCCCCCATTAACCAGCGGAGGTTCTTGGGGCCCTGCAGCACCCCTGCACACCTCAGACGAAGGTAGGAGCTGCGGGGCTCTAGAAAAGGTACCGCCTTCTAACCTAGTGGTCATCAGAAGCCAGCTCCCTACTTGTATGACCAATATTGTTTTGTTATCCAGATGTAGTAATATTAAGAACTGCTCTATACAATAAATGATGAAACCATTACCTTCCATGTCCCTCTTTTTCTCTCTTTTTCTTCTCCTTCTATTTTCTTGCCATATTATCAAAACCTCTTCCTAACTCATTCCTGTATATTCCTTGGTTTTCTTTCCCTTTTTTTAGTCCTCCAGTGAGGCGTCAGTGGGGACGGAGAGATAGACCTCAGCAGAGTGTCCTCAGCCAGGATGATAGCAATTTGCGACCAGCCTTTTTTCCTGTAGATGAGCATAGAGTCTTGGCCCTCACCGGTGCTCCACCACGAATGCTTCACCCTGCGTCACACTCCACCCAGCAGACACCATTCATGGTCGACCTCCATGAACAGGTAATTTTTAAATGTTATTTGAATGACTGTTTTATGTGAATATTATTTTTGTCCATACATAGGCTTAACAGTTCTTTGCAGTCTTCTGATATTTATAGTACTAATTGTGCCAAATAATTCACTTTCCCAGTCTGGACATTTACTACCACTACGGAGTTTCTATAAGAATTACAATTTTCAGATTACAGTTTGAGATTATTATGGGAAAACAAGTATATAATGAATATATATAATGTATATAATGAAAGTAAAGTCATGTACTATTTAGGGTGGATTTCAGAAGAATGTGCAAGATATATTTGCCTGTTTTTTGGCGCACTTCTGCACACAAAACTTGTAGGAGATGTTGAGTAAGGGTGACACATGCATATTTTGTGGTGTTTATCATACCATTATTTTTTCAGTTGTCAAGAGTCGTGTAGTGCCAGTCACCTGCATCACACAGAGCTAATGATATGTCAGAGGTGATTAAAATAGAAACCATTGTGAAATGCCTTGCTGTGTAATTGCTAATTCTGTGATGCCAAGGCTTTAGGGAAAAACAATAATAAGGTAGAAGTTGGTATTATGTAATATGTATTGCAAAGCATGTGTTTCCACAGTCTTAATTTCAGCGGTGTAACTTGTTCGTGCTTGGGCCCCCACCATATATATAGTTGCACCACTCCCTAAGTTGCTGCTTGAAGTAGAGCTTACTTAGGATGTATCTAAGAAGGACCACATGATTACTTCCTCTTTAGGGGCAGAAAGCAACCAAGAACTTTCTTTTTTTGGTATTTGCAGTGGTAGTTGCATAATGTTAAGTGAGCTATACAAAGTATAGACTTCGCTGCAGCGTGGGCAGAAGTAAAGATTCTTGTGTTTTTTAACACAGGGGCGGGCCAAATTGCAAATTTGATTAATCTGTTTGGCCCTTGGGTTACACAAGCAGATCTCAAGCAGAGGGGATGCAATGAATTTATAATTTTGCATTCTGGCAAATTCTCCAAAAAGAGTTTTTCCAGATAAGAGATCTTTCTGTAATTTGGCTTTCCATAGTTTGTCCACTAAAAAAATCATTTAAACATTAAATAAACACAATAGGCTTGTTTTGTTAGCATCAAGTACAAGCTACTGTTTTATTATAACAGAGAAAAAGGAAATCGTTTTTAAAAAAAAATTTGATTAAAATGAAGTCTATGGAAGGTGGCCTTTCTGTAATTCAGATCCCATACCTGTATATATTAGTAGCACGTGTTTAATAAAAAAGAACAGATATCAATAAGACCTTTTTTAATTTACTTTTACTTTTTCCAGGTGCATCAGGGACCTGTCCCTTTATCATACACAGTTACCACAGTAACCACCCAAGGCTTTCCCCTGCACACTGGCCAGCACATTCCTGGGTGCAGCGCCCAACAGCTGCCAGCATGCTCTGTCATGATCAGTGGGCAGCATTACCCTCTCTGCTGCCTGCCACCTCCGGTGAGTGGGATTTAAAAAAAAAAAATGGCTTAATTATGGCATGGTAACAATGTATATTATTATTATTCAGACAGCTGAAGTACCATATTTCTAGTAAAAGTTAGTTGAAGTGGTGTTGCCATTAACAAAGTAAATGAAGAGTAGATTGTGTTCAAAGATGCTGATTTTATTTCTCCCTTTAAAAATGATTATAAATTGTATAGCTGTGCACTGTTTCTTCTGCTGCAGATTGACTCTGGCTTCAGGTCAGTGCCCCTTTCACATAACCTGCAGCTTGACTGTTTCTTCAGAGTAAAGACACCAATTGGGAAACTGACCAATTATTTACTGCTGTATAAAAATGGATCCAGTGGATAAAGTAGTCACATTAATGCCATGTATTTAAAGTGTTTTGTAATTCAGCTTCTCAACCTTAATGAACTTTTTCATCAGCTCCTTAACTTCATCCCAGCATGGCAGTTGAAGATGATGGGATTTGCATTTAAAAGCACTAGAGTAGTATTTTATTAAAGGAGAAGGAAAGGCTAATAATGTGTTAATCTCAAGCTGCAGGCATACCTTCAGTTCTCTCAATCGTGCCCTAAAGTCTCCCCATATTTCTCCTGTTCAGATGATCAGATGCCTCATAAAAAAACGCTGAGCTCTGTAAAGAAAATTCCCATAATGCCACGCTTTTGCACCAAGACCCAGACTGGTGTACATGCAGTTTGTAAGACTATGAGGAAGCTTCCTGCTAATTGGCTCAGATCAAACATTCCTAAGGGGGGGGTTCTTAGCATTCTTATGGGAGGGGGGAGCAGGAGAGGGGAGAGAGGAAAGAGCTGAGTAGACTCTGGCACAGTAATTACAGAGACAAGGAGGAAACAAGAAGTCCTGTTTCTTTCAGTGAGTGCTTATGGCTGTATTTACATAGACCTTTATGATAAAGCTTACTTAGTTTTTACCTTTCCTTCTCCTTTAAGTAAATTGTTTATTTTACTATTTTTTGAAAAAAGAAAACCTCTATTTTATGCAGTGTATACAATTGTGCCTAGAATTTACATTTTACAGCGATAGTACCTTTAGCTAAAAGGTCACTATAGTGTGTATATATAAGTCACTGATTGCACACATTAAAGCAGAAGCTTTGTATTCTGATCTTAACAAGCTATGGCTGTCCAGGCTAAAATAAAGTAAAGAAAAGTTACTTGCAAGCAGCTGTTTTTTCAGTCTATTTTTTTTTATTCCATTGCAGCTGATCCCAGGATGCACCATGCAGCAGCTTCCTGTTTCGTACCAGCCATTTCCTCCGCTGCTCTCCAGCGAACATTATATTTTACATCCTCAGCCACCACTGCCCCCACACCAGCCACCTCACCTTACTTCTCTTGCTCCATTTGTTACAGTGCAGCCACAGAGAATGGTAAGCACAGACTGGCTTTTACAGGCTCAGGCACATGGGGGTTTTGTCTGTCACTGCTCTTAAGCAAAGAGCAGTGGTAAATAAAATGAGTCACTGCTCCTTACTGATTGTTATCCTTGTGGATGAAACACATGAGAAGTGTCACTATTCCTTTAATTTTGCTGCTTATGGTTGCCTCCAGACATCTGCTTTTTTGGACCAGAGACTGGTTCCTGAATTTCAGAGTGTAGGCATGTCTAGCCCAGTGAACTTTAGAAACAAAACTGCTTTCTCTGTATCATCTCTGCATCATCATTTGTAGTTGTTTTTCAAGTGGATTGTAAATGCAGAATTAAAGTTTGTCCTAACCCCAAACTTGTGAAGACAGTTTTTGAAATGTACAGAGTAACTTACCACACATTTTGAAGCTACAGCTTCAAGCATGTTATTAAAAGGCCTACAGCACGCAGTGTAGTCTTCGCCACCATATTTAATAGTTTTCTTGCTGAAACCTGCTAGTGACCAGCAGATTCCTTTTAAAATAAAGGACAGGTTTAATAGCCACGATTGGGTGCTTCTCAGACAGTAGAAAAAAACTGTTGGAAACCTCCAGCTCTCTAACTATAGCTTCTAGAATCTCACTCTCAACAGGCTGTTACTCAGAGGTTCTAGGAGTGTAAGTTCGTAAACCGGTATTGATAAATTCCAAGGAAGCAGTGTTATTAAAGATTCAGAATTTGTGTTAGACCAATCAGCAAGTGGCATTTACAGGCTGAAAGCAAACATCTCTTCAGTTGCGGTGGGTTACTAGGCTTGGGCAAACTTTGCACCTATTATTACATTTACCCTGCTTGAGTTGTTCTTCAGCAGCAGTGTTTTTTGCTTTGCCTGGTGTTCTCACTATTTTACTTGGGATTCATTGCTAGTAAATTTTAAAATTTTAAAATAATACTTTCTTTCCTGAACTGGTTCTTGTACATATTTTACATTTTCCTCCTTTAAATGTTTAACCATTTTATTATTTTAATTAGCTACCATAACCCAGGAAAGTTGATGATTACTTTCTGCAACTGCTTTCTTTACTTGTTTTATTAAAAAAATCACAGTGCATTAAACAACAAACATTAATTGGCCAGCTTTATATTAGGACCCACAATATAATACAATTATTAAGCTCCACTAATGCATATGTATATATAGAGGCAATTGAAGAAATCTTCTAAAGGCTACAGTAATTAGTGACCGTTAGAAGTTAAGCAGACCTTTGTATGTAACAACCCAGGTAACCCATATATACATGGAAATCAAAACAAATAAGTCTTTCAATTAAGTTAAGATTAATCACATAGGGAATAAGTATTAAACACATGTAGAAGAGGAGGTGCCAAAAGGCATGGAAAGCCTAGAAACCTGCTGAAATCTGTCTGTATTTAGAAAGCATTTCTGCCCCTTATCAGTGCAAATTAATTTCAGCTGGTTTAGTCCTAATTGATAAATATATAAAAAGGTTTCTCGTTACCGAGGTATCGCACGAGAAGCATCTCATGATGGATAAAAGCAAAGAGCTCTCTCAACCTTATTGTTGAAAAACATACTGATGGCATTGGTTACAGACATATTTCTAAGTTTTTGAATGTTCCAGTGAGCACCCTTGGGGCCATAATCCGTAAGTGGAAAAAATATCATTTCACCCTAAACCGCCACGACCAGGTGCTCCTCGCAAGATTTCTGACAGAGGAATCAAAAGAGTTGTCCAAGAGCCAAGGATCACTCATGGAGAGCTTCAGAAAGACTTTGAATTAGCAAGTACAGTTGTTTCAAAGAAAACAATAAGTAATGCACTCAACTGACATGGCCTCTATGCACGCGCACTGCTCCAATTTTGAAGAAAAAGCATGTTGAAGCAAATTTAAAGTTTGCTGCACAACATTTGGACAAGCCAATGAAATTCTGGCAGAATATTGCCTGCTCAGATGAGACCAAAATTGTACACACCATGTTTGGAGGAGAAATGCCACTACACATTAACCCAAAAACACCATACCTACAGTGAAGTCTGGAGGTGGGAACGTTATGGTGTGGGGCTGTTTTTCAGCATATGGTATTGGCAGACTTCATATAATTGAAAGAAGGATGAATGGAGAAATGTATCGAGACATTCTTGATAAGAATCTGCTGCCATCTAGCAGGATGCTGAAGATGAAACAAGGGTGGACGTTTGAGCAAGACAGTGATCCCGAACACACAGCTAAGGCTGTCATTAGCAGCAAAGGCTTTTCTACTAAGTATTAAATACATTTCAGTAAGCGTGTTCAATACTTATTTCCTGTGACTTACTTGTTTTGATTTCTTTGCATGTGTGGGTTACTTGGGTTGTTACCGACATCTGGTGTAAATTCCGTGGCAGTAGCACCATTAGAAATATATTTACTGAGGAAAACATTGATGTGTTCAATACTTATTTTCCCTGCTGTATACTGGAACATTCTGTGACTCTAAAATTCACTTGAATACATACTTTCTTACATGCTAAGTTTTTCACAGCCAGGAACTTAATTAAAGTCTACTACCTCTTTGCAATCTTTCACTTGGTGTGTGACATACATCTGCCTACTGTCACAATATGGGTACCCGTGCGGACAGATATTCACTGCGTTTCGTGGTTTTGCAATTTTTCAAGAAATATTTTAGATATTTTAAATATTTATTGATTTGGGGAAAGCTGCCATTTAGGAACATTATTACAGTAGGAATTGTGTGTGTGTCGATATATGTATATATGTATGTATCGAACCAAGGGTGGCACACCGCTTCAATCCTTATCCCGAGTGCAAGGTAAAAAGTTTAAATATCGAAAAAAAGACCAGCAACACCGGATTTATTGCAAAAAATTGATTGTGCATGAACAGCCTACATTTTTTAATACACAATTAATTTTTGCAACAAATCCAGTGTTGCTGGTCTTTGTGTGTGTGTAAAATATATATATATATATATATATATATATATATATATATATATATATATATATATATATATATATATATATATATATAATTATTTTAGAAAAAAAGTCTGAAAGTTCAAGCACACCAAACAAAAAAGCATTAAACCTGGGTGCTATCAAAGTTCTGCAATACAAAAATCAAAATATAGATGCACACCAGGTATTTTTAGTAAGAAAACTATATAGTAAATACATGATAACATGATAACTATTTTTGATTTCCGCTCTTCTTTTCACTATGAAGCCTCTACAGAGAATAGACAATGAGCTGGATGTTCGGGGGGACCAACATCACCTGGGCAACTTCCCATTTCACCACTCCCACCCTATGCCTGCACTGCCTCCTTCAATGCCCATGCATTACCTCTCCCACGATGCACTGCACCAGGAGCTATCCTTTCCAGTGGTATGTCATATTATGCATTGTCATTTATTTGATACAATATACTTTGTGTATTTATTGATCTTTTTGTTTTGCCTGGTGTTGTCTGTTATTATGTTGGCATCTTGGTGTACTCTATAACTAAAACATGCCACACTGTTCAGTCTCATTTTGTCTAGCCCAGTGATCCCCAAAAAGTGGCATATGAGCAACATGTTGCTCACCACCCCCTTATACGTTGCTTCCAGTCCCCTTAAAATTGGTGCCTATTTTTAAATCTCTGGCTTGGAGATAAGTTTTGAAAGCACAGCAACAGTCCACATGGAGCTACCAAATAGTCATTCACAGCCCTTATTTTGCATCCTCAATGGACTTTTTCATGCTTGTGTGGCTCACAAGTATGATCCCTGGTCTAGGCCATAGACTAAGCAAGAGGCTAATGTGTGAAATTGAAACATTTCAGTGCCAAAATTGGTCCCTGTCACTTAGGAGTCATTGCTGATTTCCCACGTGTGCCAATATTAGTTAATGACCTAATGATATTTTAAGACAGCCCATTGGAACTGCCTTCTTTAAAACACCTGTATTAGTCAGATAGTTCTGTTGAAGAAGGCCAAATAGCTTAACCTTATCTTTTCATATTGGGCCAGATTACTGACTTCTGGTAAATGATAGCAAGGATAGATCAAAATATTGGCATTTAAATTGTGCTTTTTAACTTATGTGCAGCCATATGCTCATCTGATGCCACGGCGACTGAATGCCCAGCGTTATCGCCTGCAGCAACCACTGCCGCCACCTCCTCTGCCCCCGTCATATTACCCAAGTTTCCTACCCTACTTCCTGTAAGTATCACTAACCATTTACTTATTCTACCTTTCACTGGTTCAGCAATATTCCAGTTACTTTCATTTAGAATTTCATCTATATCATACCTTTCCTCTGTATTTTTTCAGTTCCATGCTTCCTGTGTCTCCTGCTTCAGTTGGCCCAGCCATCAGTCTTGATCTGGATGTGGATGATGTGGAAATGGAGAATTATGAGGTAGGATTGTCATTGGTTCAGACGAACACCTTCCTAATCTCTCTTAACTTATAGCTGATATTCTATTTTTGTCTATTCTTCCAGGCATTGCTGAACTTGGCTGAACGTTTAGGGGAGGCAAAGCCACGGGGACTCACCAAAGCCAATATTGAGCAGCTTCCCTCTTACCGCTTCAATGCTGAAAGCCACCAGTCTGAGCAGACGCTGTGAGTAATGGCTTTGGTATTTGGCTTGTGTTGTGTCAAGATTTGTTTTCTCTGGACAAGATACACTTTCGACTGGACACTGTACAGATATGCTAGAGGGCATTGTACTCAAATGTGAGAGGGAGGATATTTTGGCAAGTTTATAAAAAGACTTAGATCTGTGGCAGTGCATGTGGGTCTTCACTGTGAGGAAGATGAGGCTGTGGAATGCTGTGTCTAATGATGCTGTGATGGTAGATTCCCTTACTGCTTTTTAAAGGGTAGAAGGGCTTGTTTATGTTCTTGGATAGGCAAAAGATCCAGCGTACCATTGTGTGTGTGTATGTTTTAGGTGTCTCTGTATGAAGGGATTGTTAAAATCATTGAAGGGTGCCAATTTTCTTAAAAGCGAACCACATAGTGATTATAATAATAATCAGAGAAATAAGCAGAGACCCCTGCACAGAGCTTTGTAGTCATACCTGTTCTTCCAAGTTTTTAACCAAACAAAGGTATGCCCAGCACAAAAATTGCAAGAATTTCTTTACTGCACATGCACCAACCCAGAGTGATGACAAAGAGCACTGGGAATAAGTAAAATGGCCACAACACAGGTACTCTTGTTAGCAGGTAGAATTACCTGGAGCTGCCTAGCAAATTAGCAGCCTCTGGTGATTTTAGCTTGTATTGTGCTTTAAAATTTATACATTTTAGTTATTTTCCTTCTGATTTTGCTTATAATTTCCCCAATTGTTACACTTGCACAGGACTGTTCTGCATTTACAACCATTTCTGATCTTTCCTCTTAGGTGCGTGGTTTGCTTTAGTGACTTTGAAAGCCGGCAGCTCCTCCGAGTGTTACCTTGTAATCATGAGTTTCACGCAAAGTGTGTTGACAAGTGGCTCAAGGTAGGTTTTTTTTTTTGTTTTTTTTATGTAGTATACAAAAGGTGTGTATCATAAGGTGTGCAGTTCTAGTATTATTTATATGCTCTAATAAAAGATCAACTGTCTTTCATTCTTCCAAACAAGCTCATGGGATGCTGGAATTGAAATTTTGGGTTGAATGAAGCAAGAGAAATGTTTCTGATGTCTTCATACTGTTACATTTAGTGATAAATGAATCATTTATAATCTGTATTGCAGAGCTTGAGCAAATTGTACCATCATCCTTTATTCGTTTAATTGTCTTTTGGTGAATTCCATGCTTGGCTATGCAGAAACATTCTATCTTAATGGAAACAGTGGATTTTCTTAAATCTTCTTAATGCCAATGAGCAGCATGTACAGAAATACAAAGCTACTAACACTGGAACACAACTTGTTACTATATGCTACTGCTATTGAATGCCCTGCACAGTCTGTAGACACAAGCTAATCCTTCTTAAGTAACTGTTTCTACTTGCATGTCATATAAAAGAAGATATATTAACTCATGCAGTAGGGGACATTTATACTACTACTGCAATGCCATTCCACCGGCTAGAATGTAAATCACCGGTTGGATGGCATACACGGCGCCATGATTTGCCAAAGTTGCCCGTATGCCATCCTACCGGCGATTTACATTCTAGCCGGTGGGGTGGTATTGCGGGGAGATTAGTCTCCCACAACAACGGAGATTTGTCACAGCGCGACTAATCTCCCCGTGTACCCCTGCCCTAAAGGCCAGAGCGTTAATAACCCTAACTATCTCTGTACTTTCTGTATAACCAGTTGCTGACTGATTTCAGAGAGAGTTAATAGCCAAAAGCTTGGTATTAGCAGTTTAAATTGCCATTGCTAAAAATAGAAACTTAGAACAGAGAACCACCCAGAATATGTTTTTATATCAGTTCATATTTGAGATTTTGAGAGATGACTGACAGAGCAGAGAAAACAGGTACATTTTACAGTGTTGAAATTTAGGGGACCTAAATACATCTGCACAAGGCATCTTGTTCTTTCAGATTTAATCCTGTCCATTGATGTGACGGTTTTATTTTAAGGGCAAATAAGTAGTGACCTTGAGTGTTGAATAAGTACAATTGTATTTTGCACTAATGCACGGCTAAGTGTTTATGACAAAGATCTCTTTTGTTTTTACTTCTAGTCAAATCGCACATGTCCCATCTGTCGGGCTGATGCCTCTGAGGCTCACAGAGATGGGGAGTGAGGAAAGGATATTGCCCACTTTCCTCCAGCTGGTGCACAAACCCAGAGGGATGAACACAAAATATACCAGCCTCCTTGCCTGACTCGGATGCTTCAGCTGCCCTCTTCTTCTGTGTCTGTCGTTTGGCCAGGACATATAGCAGCTTTGGATCTGGAGGTGGTGTCAAGTCGCACATTCCACTGTCTCCACCCTATTACCTCTACACCCCAATACTTTCCAGCAGCGCTCCTGCTTTGTCTCATTTGTGGGCATGGGGAGGAATCTGAGGTGTGCTGGAGATATGTTGGGCCTGAAAGGGCACGAGGTTCCTTCTCTGCCTCCCAGTGAGGGTAGCTGAGGCTAAGGCTAACAGGAAAAAGACTGGGTCATGATGGCCTGTGCTAGCTCCCTATGGGAATCTCGAGGCATTACCAGGGACACCCTGTTTTAAGTAATTCTGCTGCCAAGCTCTCCATGCGAGAGACTAGTCACTGCTGCTTCTTTAAATATGTTTGCACTGAGCCCTAGCTGGGCTTTTTATTTTCTTTTAATTCTTGTTGTGTAGCAGCATTCCATTACCCATTAACTTCAGGTTTTGTTTTGGGGTTTTTTTTTTTTTTTGATGATGACAATTGCTTGCCATGGGATTAGTTCTCTATTGTGGCTTATTTGTGAGAAGAAAATGAGATTTGGGGAAGGGGCATTCTGGGAAAGAATACCATGCTTAACCAATCACATACATAATATTGATATTCCTTCTATAGCACTATCCTTTCCAGTTTGTCCTTCCTACTTAAATACAAGGCCTCATTGCTGGGGACATTTAAACTAGAAAAAGGTGCATTCAGTGTTATGTTCTCAATTAATGTCACAGTTTAATGTATTGCTGTACCGCCTGATTTGCAGGTATCTCCTATATAGATTCTCGGTTTTTCCTCCTTTATAGGACCAATGTGATGTCTTTACTGATCCAATGTGGGCTTTAGATTTGTCCTCTGACAATGCACTCTGCTACCAGATAAGTGGTACTGGGAACATAAGCCTGTAATCTCATTTTCTGCTAATAAGAGCCCTGGTAATGCCTCCTTAATATATTTTGTTTGGCAGCAGGTTACACAATGGCAGGGGTGTGACACCACAGGGCACACTGTTGCACGCCAAGCTGTGTTTTCATGGGTGTGTTGCACTATATGTACCTGCATTTTCCCACCACAGCTCCCGTGTAAGTCAGGACCACGGGGGAACCTGGGCGAGCGGCTGCCTTATTAATCGATTTGTATCTGTTTTAGTTTGAATTTGCATGATAGAACAGCAAGAAACAACAAGAGCCAGCCAACCATTTCCGATCTATGTACATGTTTAACGGTCGGGCAGAAAGTCTGTCTTAATGTTTCACAATATGCATGTCTGAGCAGCTTGGAATATGGTATCCGCTAACCCTTGGCCGTCTGTGGAGTGAAGTGAGGGGGGTGGGTGGGATTGGGATAAGCATTATTATAGGGGTATGTATCTTGCTGCGCTGATTCCTGCTGTGCACTTGTTCGCCAAGCAGAAGGCACCTGAACTGTTTGTAGGGATATGAATGTTTTTTTAAGCCTGTAAAGGTCACACTCGGGTAGGGATTGTGTGATGGGGTGTTTTCAGACCAAAAGTTTACTACTTTCATGATAAAAAGAGGCACATTGCAGAGAAATGAATGCTGGACTAGATAACGCTAAATGTGTTGATGGATAGTGCCACAACACATATGGCTGGCCCTATTCTCATTCTTTTCTTGTCATTCCCCTCCTTGGCAAGAAGGCTCATTCATGCAGCTATCCATGGTCAGAACCTGGGACCATGGGAGTAGGAGCAAGTATTGGGTACCATTCAAACCTTGGCTCACATTCAAACATCTCTTGCTGGCCAGCAACAGGGTTTATATACAGTTCCTTGTTTTTACAGCCATAAACAGGACAGGAAACTAGATGTTTAGTTGTTTAGGTTCCATCAGGCATAGTCCTCAATATAACTGATATATTCTAGGTATGTGGGCACAGAAACCCTTGGCTATACGTTGGCATTGGAGGGTTGACTGCTTTTCCAGCTTTAAGATGTCTTCCTTTTTCATTGACATCTTCATTGCTTCTCCACTGCGAAAGAGCCTGCAAATGTATTGCAGATAATCACGACATAGTATGTTTCCTTATTGTCATGCACTGGAATCCTAACTGTTATTATCATACATTAAGAAAAATGTATAAAAAAAAATAAATTCATGGTAATACATACACAACACGGAACACCCATTCCCCTGTGCATCTTATCCTTGGTGAGCCACTTGTCAACATCCTAAATGTACAAACTGTGATTTCTATGTTTCCCTGCCATATCACTCTGGGTTTTTAACATTACTGCCAATGTCCTCTCCATATAATTGCAGGCCTGGTGTTTCAAGCCATATTATTGCAGTGATTTAATATACCCGCTCCTATTTCCTGGGGCATGAGTAAAATACTGAGAAGTTTCCCTTCGCCCACACCATGTCATAAAACTCCCTTGCCCAGTCTAAAGTCTCCAGCTTGAAAATACCAGAGGAGGGGTACTGCCGGACTGCAGCAGACACACAGAATAAAGCACTTGTTTTACAGCACACAAGTTACCAAAGGTCTTACTGTATATATATAATATATATATCTATATATTTCAACACTTTCAGAACTCTATCACAGGTTTTAAGTCCGACAACAGCAGTATCTGCTGCCTATCCGTTAGCTAGTCCTGGACTGCTGGAGGCATCCCTGTTACACAAATAAAAGTCTCCTCCAGCTACTAAGGATTGCCCCTCCTTCCATCCTCTGCTCCGTTGTATAAAGTCCAACATATGGTTCTGATTACTCTCTAAGAACCCAAACACCGTAGCTTGAGTGCTGCTCTTTAGAGAAGCGCTTCTAACCTCATTATCAATCGAAGTACAAGCCTTTGGTTTAGGATGTCTGTGATTGCTGCATAGATGCCACTTTTTTTAAGCAACGTATTTTCTTTTCTTTACCCCTATGGTGGGATATAGTGGATTGTTTACTGTATCATCCTAACCTCCTGGACCCCCTACTCACACTGGGCTGTTTTCTCTCAGTTACTGCTCCTTCCCACTAATATTCCTGCTCCCCCCAGAGTTGTGGCTTCCCTTACTCAGGGTCCCGGAGGTGTCTTCTGTGTTAGAACTGTATATCTATATGTGTGTGTAAACATATATAGATATATCTCTCTATATAAATTTTTTGGCTTTTGGTACTTGCACATTTACTGGTTACCTCATTTCCCATGTATGTATTTGAAAAAATGCTAATATATAGAAAATGGTTCTTGAAGCTATCAAAGTGTGTTTTTTTTTTTCCTTCATTCCATTGGAATCATATTGGTTTGTAGCATTTAACATAACTAGTAATATTGTATTATATATATATGTGTATAATGATTGAAATTTTTAACAGATTTGTACTTTTTTTAAAATGAAAGTTGCTAGTTTTGCTTGACCTGGTAGTGCAATCATTTATTTTTTTTAATGTTGTGGCTGAATTTGAGAGGGTTCTTCACTAATAAATGTACAAGGACATTAACAGTGCATTTCTCCTGGTTTTCTTTCCCAAGGACTGGATGTGAGTGCCTCTCAGTGGCCAAACCATGTGTTATCATTGGCACACGTGCATATGTTTCAATATAGGCACCCCACAATCTTAAATCTTTGTATGGAATGAGCTTCACTACTGTTGGGCGAGGAATCTGATTAAACTGCTGGATTGGGCCAAATCCAACATTTTCCATTTATTTGGGAATCTGTACTCTTAATGTGTAGAGACCTCTTTTGGTAAGCTGCTACCAAGCCCAGAATTTTTTTTTTTTTTTTTTTTAGCCCTTCAGATATTTCAAGTGGAAATTCCAGCCCACTGATTTCCTATCCCTACTTGGGTATGCCTGCATTGTTTCTGATTTGTCTCTGGATAGCTTTATGTTACACTATGAGCACCTTCCTGCGACATTTTTGTACCACTTGGTACTGCCATTACCATTTACTTTAGTTGCAACAGAGGGTGGATTTTGACCCCCAGAAAAATACACACTCTGCCAAGTGTGCACAGGGACAGGCAATTGCCTGCCATTAAAGTGACTGGAAAGCAGCAAGGACATTACTGGTTGGTCACATGCATTTTTTAAGCATTCTTAAGCAGCATAGGATCTGCTGGTTATCAAAATGGAAGTTGATAAAGGGTCTAATATGGCGAGTTCTCCTTAAGGCTAATGTCAGACAGGGCTCAATCAAACTCTACAATGGCCTGAGCCTTTCCTTGTGCCTGTACCTGTACCTGAAGCCACTGCCTTGGCCTGGGTGCACGCACATGCGTCTTTCTTTTGGCCTAGTTGCAGGTACATGGAGCAGAATTTGGTGCAAAATGCAAAGTTTGTCTGCATTCGTGTGCCTGCACCAAAGCTGATGCAATGGCTCCAGGTGCAGGTAAAGGCTGGTGCCAGCATAGGGGCTGATTCTCAGACTGCATTCATCTGCAGGCCAAGATTCAGCCACATAGTAAGTTGGGTTGAAAAAAGACATGTCCATCACGTTCAACCATAATGCCTATATATAATCTTCCTAACTTCTAGTTGATCCAGAGGAAGGCAAAAAACCCCATCTGAAGCCTCTCTAATTTGCCACAGAGGGGAAAAAATTCCTTCCTGACTCCAAGATGGCAATCGGACCAGTCCCTGGATCAACTTGTACTGAGAGCTATCCCCCATAACCCTGTATTCCTTCACTTGTACTGAGAGCTATCTCCCATAACCCTGTATTCCCTCACTTGTACTGAGAGCTATCTCCCATAACCCTGTATTCCCTCACTTGTACTGAGAGCTATCTCCCATACCCCTGTATTCCCTCACTTGTACTGAGAGCTATCTCCCATACCCCTGTATTCCCTCACTTGTACTGAGAGCTATCTCCCATAACCCTGTATTCCCTCACTTGTACTGAGAGCTATCTCCCATACCCCTGTATTCCCTCACTTGTACTGAGAGCTATCTCCCATAACCCTGTATTCCCTCACTTGTACTGAGAGCTATCTCCCATACCCCTGTATTCCATCACTTGTACTGAGAGCTATCTCCCATAACCCTGTATTCCCTCACTTGTACTGAGAGCTATCTCCCATACCCCTGTATTCCATCACTTGTACTGAGAGCTATCTCCCATAACCCTGTATTCCCTCACTTGTACTGAGAGCTATCTCCCATACCCCTGTATTCCCTCACTTGTACTGAGAGCTATCTCCCCTACCCCTGTATTCCTTCAATTGTACTGAGAGCTATCCCCCATAACCCTGTATTCCCTCACTTGTACTGAGAGCTATCTCCCATACCCCTGTATTCCCTCACTTGTACTGAGAGCTATCCCCCATAACCCTGTATTCCCTCACTTGTACTGAGAGCTATCTCCCATAACCCTGTATTCCCTCACTTGTACTGAGAGCTATCTCCCATACCCCTGTATTCCCTCACTTGTACTGAGAGCTATCTCCCATACCCCTGTATTCCCTCACTTGTACTGAGAGCTATCTCCCATACCCCTGTATTCCCTCACTTGTACTGAGAGCTATCCCCCCTACCCCTGTATTCCCTCACTTGTACTGAGAGCTATCTCCCATACCCCTGTATTCCCTCACTTGTACTGAGAGCTATCCCCCCTACCCCTGTATTCCCTCACTTGTACTGAGAGCTATCCCCCCTACCCCTGTATTCCCTCACTTGTACTAAGAGCTACAGTGGTGTGAAAAACTATTTGCCCCCTTCCTGATTTCTTATTCTTTTGCATGTTTGTCACACTTAAATGTTTCTGCTCATCAAAAACTGTTAACTATTAGTCAAAGATAACATAATTGAACACAAAATGCAGTTTTTAAATGAAGGTTTATGTTATTAAGGGAGAAAAAAAAACTCCAAATCTACATGGCCCTGTGTGAAAAAGTGATTGCCCCCCTTGTTAAAAAATAACTTAACTGTGGTTTATCACACCTGAGTTTTTTTTTCTGTAGTCACCCCCAGGCCTGATTACTGCCACACCTGTTTCAATCAAGAAATCACTTAAATAGGAGCTACCTGACACAGAGAAGTAGACCAAAAGCACCTCAAAAGCTAGAAATCATGCCAACATCCAAAGAAATTCAGGAACAAATGAGAACAAAAATAATTGAGATTGATCAGTCTGGTAAAGGTTATAAAGCCATTTCTAAAGCTTTGGGACTCCAGCGAACCACAGTGAGAGCCATTATCCACAAATGGCAAAAACATGGAACAGTGGTGAACCTTCCCAGGAGTGGCCGGCCGACCAAAATTACCCCAAGAGCGCAGAGACAACTCATCCAAGAGGCCACAAAAGACCCCAGGACAACATCTAAAGAACTGCAGGCCTCACTTGCCTCAATTAAGGTCAGTGTTCACGACTCCACCATAAGAAAGAGACTGGGCAAAAACAGCCTGCATGGCAGATTTCCAAGGCGCAAACCACTTTTAAGCAAAAAGAACATTAAGGCTCGTCTCAGTTTTGCTAAAAAACATCTCAATGATTGCCAAGACTTTGGGGAAAATACCTTGTGGACCGACGAGACAAAAGTTGAACTTTTTGGAAGGTGCGTGTCCCGTTACATCTGGCGTAAAAGTAACAGCATTTCAGAAAAAGAACATCATACCAACAGTAAAATATGGTGGTGGTAGTGTGATGGTCTGGGGTTGTTTTGCTGCTTCAGGACCTGGAAGGCTTGCTGTGATAGATGGAACCATGAATTCTACTGTCTACCAAAAAATCCTGAAGGAGAATGTCCGGCCATCTGTTCGTCAACTCAAGCTGAAGCGATCTTGGGTGCTGCAGCAGGACAATGACCCAAAACACACCAGCAAATCCACCTCTGAATGGCTGAAGAAAAACAAAATGAAGACTTTGGAGTGGCCTAGTCAAAGTCCTGACCTGAATCCTATTGAGATGTTGTGACATGACCTTAAAAAGGCGGTTCATGCTAGAAAACCCTCAAATAAAGCTGAATTACAACAATTCTGCAAAGATGAGTGGGCCAAAATTCCTCCAGAGCACTGTAAAAGACTCGTTGCAAGTTATCGCAAACACTTGATTGCAGTTATTGCTGCTAAGGGTGGCCCAAGCAGTTATTAGGTTCAGGGGGCAATTACTTTTTCACACAGGGCCATGTAGGTTTGGATTTTTTTTCTCCCTAAATAATAAAAACCCTCATTTAAAAACTGCATTTTGTGTTTACTTGGGTTATCTTTGACTAATAGTTAAATGTGTTTGATGATCAGAAACATTTTGTGTGACAAACATGCAAAAGAATAAGAAACCAGGAAGGGGGCAAATAGTTTTTCACACCACTGTATCTCCCCTACCCCTGTATTCCCTCACTTGTACTGAGAGCTATCCCCCATAACCCTGTATTCCCTCACTTGTACTAAGAGCTATCTCCCATAACCCTGTATTCCCTCACTTGTACTAAGAGCTATCTCCCATAACCCTGTATTCCCTCACTTGTACTGAGAGCTATCCCCCATAACCCTGTATTCCCTCACTTGTACTAAGAGCTATCTCCCATAACCCTGTATTCCCTCACTTGTACTGAGAGCTATCTCCCATAACCCTGTATTCCCTCACTTGTACTGAGAGCTATCTCCCATACCCCTGTATTCCCTCACTTGTACTAAGAGCTATCTCCCATACCCCTGTATTCCCTCACTTGTACTGAGAGCTATCTCCCATAACCCTGTATTCCCTCACTTGTACTAAGAGCTATCTCCCATAACCCTGTATTCCCTCACTTGCTAAGAATCCATCCAGCCCCTTCTTAAAGCTATATAATGTATCAGCCAGCACGACTGATTCGGGGAGGGAATTCCAGAACCTCACAGCTCTCACTGTAAAAAATCCTTTCCGAATATTTAAATGGAACCTCCCTTCTTCTAAATGGAGTGGGTGCCCTCGTGTCCGTTGGAAGGACCTACTGGTAAATAAAACATTAGAACGGTTATTATATGATCCCTTTATATATTTATACATAGTTACCATGTCACCTTTTAAGCGCCTCTTCTCCAGTGTAAACAGACCCAACTTGGCCAGTCTTTCTTCATAACTGAGACTTTCCATACCCTTTACCAGCTTCGTTGCCCTTCTCTGGACCCTCTCTAACTCAATAATGTCCCGTTTGAGCACTGGACACCAGAACTGAACAGCATATTCTAGATGGGGCCTTACCAGCGCTCTGTAAAGGGGAAGAATAACCCCCTCCTCCCGTGAATCTATACCCCTTTTAAAGGAGAAGGAAAGGTATAAACTAAGTAAGCTTTATCAGAAAGGTCTATGTAAATACAACCATAAGCACTCACAGAAACACTGCACTGAGTCCTCTATCAAAAGAAACACAGGATTTCTTGTCTCCTTTTTTGGGAACATGTTCTTTGGTATCAGACTTCCTATCTTTCAGGGCTCCTTCAGGTTTGGGGCTTGAGTCTGCTCAGTTCTCTCCTCTCTCCCCCTCCCTTCTCCTGCTCCCCCTCCCATAAGAATGCATAAGAACTCATTCCTCCTCCCTTAGGAATGTGTGATCTGAGATTCCAACGGCTATAACTGCAGCAGGAAGCTACCAAGACCAAGCTAAAATGGCAGCTGCTATCAGAGGGAGCTTCTAGGGCTCTTTACTCAGGTATAGTAATGCTTTCTGCAGAATAAATATAGGGTTCTAGGTGGCACTAATGTGGCGAATCTATTGGCATTAACATGCCAAAATGACTTTCCTTCTCCTTTAATACAGCTCAAAACCCTGTTTGCCCTTGCAGCTGCTGCCTGGCATTGCTTGCTACAGCCAAGTTTATTATCTACAAGGACTCCAAGGTCCTTCTCCATTATGGATTTGCCTAGTGCAGTCCCATTAAGGGTATAAGTGGCTTGCATATTTTTACATCCCAGGTGCATGACCGTACATTTATCCACATTAAATCTCATCTGCCACTTAGCTGCCCAGATTGCCAGTTGGTGAAGATCCTGCTGCAAGGATGCCACATCCTGGATAGAATTGACTGGTCTGCAGAGTTTTGTATCATCTGCAAACACTGATACATTACTCATAATACCCTCCCCTAAGTCATTTATGAACAAATTAAACAAAAGTGGACCCAGTACAGAACCCTGAGGGACCCCACTGAGAATCTTACTCCAAGTAGAGAATGTGCCATTAACAACCAGCCTCTGTACCCGATCCTGTAGCCAGTTTATCCATGTGCAAACGGCTTCACTAAGACCAATAGACAGTTTAGAAAGCAGTCGATTGTGGGGAACGGTATCAAATGCTTTGGCAAAATCCAAATAGATTATATCTACTGCATCCCCACTGTCCAGCTTCTTACTTACCTCATCATAAAAAGCAATTAAATTGGTCTGACATGACCTGTCCTTCATAAAGCCATGCTGATTACTGCTCATAATGCCATTCTCCACTACATAATTTTGAATGTGATCCCTTAACAAGCCTTCAAATAACTTGCCCACCACGGATGTCAAACTTACAGGCCTATAATTGCCAGGCTGAGATCTTACTCCCTTTTTAAATATAGGAATGACATTCACCTTCTTCCAATCCCTAGGTACCATACCTGATGAAAGAGAGTCTGAGAATATCAGAAACAAGGGCCACTGCAATTCTGCCCCTAGCTCTCTCAGTACCCGAGGGTGTATTCCATCTGGCCCAGGTGCCTTGTTCACATTTATCTTGTGTAACCCTTTAAGCACCATATCCTGTGCCAACCACTGTGTAGTTGGAGCTGAGGCAACAGTGCAGCTATTGGGTGGGACTTGGCCCTCTGGCTCCTCTACTGTATACACAGAAGAAAAGAACTGGTTAAGCACATCTGCCTTTTCTGTATCCGCTGTAACCATATTGTTATTATAACTCAATGGGGCCACACCCTCAACCTGCATCTTTTTACTATTAATATACTTAAAAAACTTTTTGGGGTTAGTCTTGGCCTCGGCCGCGATGCACTCCTCATTTTCTATCTTTGCCTTCCGGATTGCTGTTTTACAACACTTGTTATAGTGTTTATAATCATTAAACGTGTCCCCTCTGACTTATATTTCTTAAAAGCTTTCCTTTTTCTCCCTATTTACTTCTTTACCTCAGAGTTAAGCCACATAGGGTGATTCTTAACACTTCTACTTTTTCTTATTAATGGAATAAATTGAGAACAGTAATGATTTAATATCATTTTAAATGACAACCATTTCTGCTCTGTGTTTTTATCAGAAAACATAATGCCCCAATCTATGCCCTGAAGCGCTGCCCTTAAGGAGCTAAAATTTGCCTTCCTAAAATTCATTGTCTTTGTTGCCCCCGTGTAAATTTGTTTCCTGCACCAAACATCAAATGAAATAACATTATGGTCACTATTACCCAGGGGTTCAACCACTTGCACATTTGCTATACGTTCTGGGTCATTAGAGATCACTAGATCTAGTATAGCATGGTTCCTGGTTGGCTCCTCAACAACCTGTGCCATAAAGTTGTCATGCAGCAAGTTTATAAACTTGTTCCCATTTACTGTCCTGGCAGTACTATTGCCCCAGTCAATATCAGGGTACCGTATTTTCCGGCGTATAAGACGACTGGGTGTATAAGACGACCCCTGACTTTGGCACGGATTTTTCGTGGTTAAAAAGTTGTCTTATACGCCGGAAAATATGGGTAGCAGTAGTCCTTCATATAGTGGAATACTCACCCACCGCCAGTAGGACCAGAACCCACATCATTGCCCACCGTGTAAAGCGCATTCTCCCCTCTCCCTCTCCGTGCTGGTATGAACTACAGGTGAAGAACTCAGTACTCGGTACCCGGAAGTGACGCCCTGGCTAATTGTAATTCAATAGTTTGAGGCAACAGGTGACCCAAACGGAACCTGACTGGCAGGGAACCAGCAAGTAATTTGCTGGCTTTTTATACAGACAAAATTTAAGGCCTCATTAGTTACTGGGACGCATTTCAGTGTTGTAGTTGCCATTATAATGTTCCTGTAGCTGCATCCTATTGTGCAGTTTGTAGGATATCAGTTTGATTACTGTTCTATAGGGGATAAGAAAATGTGGTGCTCTCTGGCCTCCTGTAGTCTGCAAATAGCATGAACTGTAGTACTCATAGATATTAAAGGAGAACTAAGTCAGTTAGGTTAGAAATATACCACCTTAAACTTTTTTTCGAGCCCAAGGCCACCCCAGCCCATTATGGCATGGGCACACAAAGAGTTGGCTCCGCTGCATTTTTTAGGCATGTGGAGAAAAGCGGATGCACTCGCTTCCCCAGCTCCTGGTTTCTGCACTGATGAGTACAGCTTCCGCCTGAGTTCGGGAACACAGAACCTGGGTCGACCAGAAAAACGCGAAAACAGGCATTTTTAGGTCAATCTGTCTGGAGATACCCTGAGCTGCAGAACAAAGCGTATTCCCGCCCCCCACCGCGTCTCCAGTAGCGCGTCTCCCGTTGCTGTGGCAACGAAAATGCAACTGTGCCGGCCGCACCAGGAAGCCAGGTGCAGGTGAGTACCCAGTGTATAAGACGACCCCCGACTTTGGCACTAATTTTTCTGGGTTAGAAAGTCGTCTTATACGCCGGAAAATACGGTAATTAAAATCCCCCATTATTATCACTTGCCCCAAACTAGCAGCCTTTTCTATTTGCAACAGGAGCTGGGCCTCCTCCTCTTCGCTTACATTAGGGGGTCTATAGCATACCCCTACAATTAGTTTGGTAGATTGTGGCATTAGCCTTAGCCCCTTTCAATTCTCTAACCTGCCTTAAAGGGGTGGTTCACCTTTAAGTTAGTATGTTACAGAATGTCCTATTCCTAGCAACTGCAGTTGGTCTTCATTATTTTATTGTTTTTTAATTATTCCTCTTGTACATCTTCCCAGCTTTCAGATGGGGCAGGGATAAAACTATTGCTCTTGAGCTTACAATTTTATTAGTATTGTTAGTTTTTATTCTTTATATCCTGGAATGGTCGATTACAAGAAGGCTAAGTAGCACCAAACTTCAGGCTGATGATAGCGTAATACTGTCTATAAAGATATTCTCTAGCCAGAGAGAAATGTTCTAGTGCGTAAAGCTGTAAATCATTCCTCAGTGTATGGGTCTCTGGCTTTGAGTACAAATGCATGTCCTAGCATCCAGCAACAGCCTGAGAACCACACATTTTTCATCTCTGTACTAATGGCAGTATATACAGTATGGCTAATAAAGGGGACCCCCTGCCGTTTAACAACTACCTTGCTTGCCTTGGGATTGACCATTTTCAGTGGAGTGCCTGATCAATTTCTGTACATCCCTTACAACTCCATTGTGATGAGAAGCTTGGGAGGGACTGTAGGAGCCCACAGGCAGAACTAATTACATAACAGCTATAAACATACACTCACATTTCCCTATGTGTTTAAATGGGTTTCAGTGTCCTTCCTCAACGTAAAAGTAATTTATTGCAAATTTCTCACTGAATCATGCTGGGAAAAACATTTTAACCACATAGACTTTGTATTTAAATCGGTATTTGAATTAACTACCAGCTACAAGGATGCCATGGAGGTGGGTGTAAACTAAACAATTTTTTCTAGGGAGCTGTTTCTTTAAAGGAGAACTAAACCCTAAAAATGAATATGCCTAGAAATGCCATATTTTATATTATAAACTGACTGCACTGGCTTAAAGTATGATATATGAGCTCAGAGAAGCTGAGGGGGTCGTTGAAATTATCTGTCTTGTCGTCTTTCATATAAGCTGATGCAATGTGCACTGGTTTTAGATCTGTCATGTAATGTGAATCTGAATGAATTACTAATCAGCTTTTTACTGTTACATTTATACTCTATTTATGCAGTATATTTTGAGTCGGCCCCTAAGCTCAGTAACTTAGAGCAGCAGAAAACAACATTGGGAGGTGCTGGGGCACAGATCTTCCCTGCTAAAGGGCTGAGGTTGCATTGGGCTGGTACAGAAGCCCAAAACATAATGTACAACATTTCTGCCCTACTTCTTTAGTTCTCCTTTAACAATCTAGTTCCTTGCTTGCACTACTTATATTTTCTCTCAGTATATGCCATAAAGCTTATTCTTTGTGTGTATTGAGAACACTAGATTTCACAATGAAGAAAATTAACCTCACTTATGACTGCAGTGTGATTTTTAAATGCAAATTGCTATTTTTTTTTACCCATAATGCAGCATTTCCCCCCAGCATAATTTCAGGTGCACACTAAGCCGCCTCCACTGCAATTTACACACAGTGCCATGCTATGGATGCAAAAAAGTGTCTATCTTTGTAAATTGCAGCTAGATTTTGTGTTGTAATGAACCTCATCTGAAATGCTTAAGATTTACTGCAAGTTACAGCTATTGAAAAGAACCACTAATGGAGCCCAGAATTAATGGCAGGTTAAGGCTGACATCTTACATGTTAAATGAGTAACATTAGAGTGTACTTCATACTTCCGATAGTAAATGAGGCCTAATGGCTCAGACTAAGCTGACACTTGCAGCTGACATTTCCTGCTGGGAAATGCTAAACACATTGCCTTAGCAGGTACATTGGTCACTTTAAAAAAAATAATAATTTTTGCATCATTAAATAAAAAAATTGGGGGAAATGTTTTTTTTAATTGACTGAACTGCAACATGCGCAGAAGAAAAGAAACGTTTTCACAGTAACGTGTGGTCATCCCTACTATCACAGGCATCCAACATTAACATTTAACACACAGCAAAATTCTAAAATGTTTTTAATTTATATTTGGAATAAATTATCTGGAATATAAGTCAGTCTGGTCATAGAGAATACTAGTGACAAGAGAAGGCATCTAAAAAGCAGGGAGATCAGTCACTAGATATTGCCTTTATTACACTGTGGGGCCTTACTCGTGCCCCTATCAAATGCAAGATCCATCTCACACACACGTGCACCCCTCTACAGACAGAATCTGCTTCAGTGCCATTCAAGCCAGAGCAATGGCTGCTCCCAATCTCTCTCCTTTGGTCTTTTTTTTTCTTTTATTTTATAAAGCATGAAAAAAAATAATGTAAATTAAAAAATGCTTTATACAGAGTTAGGAAAGCCGTTTCCTCTTGTTCCTCAACAGAAAAAAAAAAAAAACACACTTCCAACTATCCACCCTAACAACGGTTAGACACTTGCGTGGATGTTTCCTCCGCAGAGATGGTTCTTCCTTCTCCCAGGTTAAGGGAATGCAAGGCGATGATGCTCTGCAGGCGCCTCCCACAGATCATTTATTCATGTAACTTTAAAAAATACCAATTTGAGCTCTGTAAATTCTCCTAGAACACCTTCATGTTCATGGTCTCTTGGCCTTTGTCCCCTTCCAATGGGGAAAACAATTCACTGCTACGCGCTGCCTCCCCTTTCTTGCTTGAGCAAGGGCGCTTGGATCCAAAGTCAGTAGCAGCAGTTATTAAAAAGAAAAAAATTATGTTATGAGAATAGGCAATCTCTCATTCATCCCTACTTGCTTTTCTAGTTTTATTTTTGTTTTTTGTTTTTGTTTTTTTTTTTTAGATTTTTTTTTCTTGTTCCCCTCATTCCTTAGGGAAGAAAAATATATATACTTTTTTTTCTCAATCGTCTGTCAGATCCTGTACAAAAAGCAGTTGCGATTGACTCAGTCCAGCCTCCTGCAGAGTTGGAGGCACAGGGATTTCCTCACTGGGTAGGCACGGCAGCACCCGGCGGGGAAAATTTGTTACTATCTGGAACTTTTCAGGAGTCTCTTTCAGAGAGAACAAGAAGTCATGGATAACCTGAAATTAGAGAGAGGGAAAGGTTTAAGTAAGCTAAAATGACTGTGCGTGGACACATAGCAGAGATGCTTTGAACTTGAGGTGGTCATACACCTTCTGAACCTGTATAGTACTCCAAATAATTATTGTACTGTTCATTTAGGTCAGTAGTCCCCAACAAGTGGCTTGTGAGCAACATGTTGCTCACCAACCTCTTTGATGTTGCTCCCAGTGGCCTTAAAGTAGGTGCCCATTTTTACATTTCTGGCTTGGATGCAAGTTTTGGAAGCACAGAGACACAGTTTTACTCACAGCAGAGCCTCTTGCAGTCCACATAGGGCTGCCAAATAGCCAATCACAGTCCTTATTTGAACATTTTTTATGTTTGTGTGGCTCAGCAACACTTTTTACATCTAAGGGGGCTCACAAGTAAAAAATGTTGGCGATTTCTAATTTAGGCCAACTGACTGAATGTTCAGAACAGCTAGAAGGGAAGAACTGTAAAGGAAACTTCTGTAGCAGAGAATCCTCAGTCCACCAGGATTGCAGGTTTTTCTGTCTTAACTACCCCACTCGTCAACTTGCTATACCTGCTCTGATGGTTGGACAGTATGGCTGAACTATGCCAAACTGCCAGACCAAATCTGGGCATGCACTGCCAGTTTAAGGGTCTAACATTCACATAGATCTGACAGCCACAGAGGTATCAAGAGAATGATAAATGCATTTGCACATTTTGGTTTGAGTAATATACAAGCCAGCACTGGCTAACTATTTCTAATATCCAGTATATGCCCATTGTGCTAGTTATAGTAAAAAGATAGGGACATACAAACTTAACTACTGGGTTATACAGAAAGCTGCTCAGTGACAACCAGTTGGAAAGTCCTGATGAGGCATTTTAGATAAATCCCTGTAAGCATGGACCTACAGTACTCAAGTGTGAATTCTGACTACAATTTTAAATAGAATAGCCTGTCCTTCTTATCAATTTGTCAGTCCCCTGACCCAAACTGTCAAAGCTATAGTGCAGCCAGTAACTTAGGTATGCCAAATAATATGGAAAAAAGGTGGTAGCCAAACATGTTGTATAGATGCAGAAGTGGGCACTTACTGACAGGGACTGGGTGAAGAGGAACCGCCGCTCTACCCTGGTACCATTTGGCATCTTAAAAATAATTTTCACGTTATCTGGATGATCTGGAACTGGCTCGGCAGGGAGACACTCAGACTTGCGCTCTTTTTCTTCTTCCAGATTCTATTAGAGGAGATAAAATACTGGCAGTTAATAGAGAACATCACATACATAAAGAAAACAGAGCAATATATAAAATAAAATACAGCTAAACTTTAAAGAATTACTGAAAGAAGTGCCATTCACAGGATACAAACCCTGTGGGCACGGCAACTTTACCCCCAAATCTCTACACGGTCAGGGCTACAGCAGGCCCAACTAAGTGGGCAGCATTGCCATTTTACAAGGATTTTAGCCAGTAGATTTCTCTGCATGTTGGATTAAAAGTACGTAAATGAATATTAACTCAAATCTAAAGGAAAAAAAACCTTAATTGGATATTATTCCTTTAATAGTAGTTTAACAGTTGTTCTCCTGAGGTTGACTGTCCAAAGAGGTTCTTAATGCTTTGCATTTAAAATATAGTGCATTTATGTTGGATCTTGGGATGGCAATGCCAAAAAAAAAAATCAAAATGAGCTGGAAGTTCTGTTAATTTAGGCATGATATAACTTGGATCTATATCCAAGATCCAAGAGCCACATGCAGATGTAAAAGAGTGCTGGTGAGCTACACAAGCATGAAAAAAGTTCTGTGATTGGACTGTGATTGACTATTTGGCAGCCCCATGTGGAGTGATACCCTGCAAGATGCTCTGCTTTGAGTAAAACTGTGTCTATGTGCTTCCAAAACTTGCCTCCAAGCAAAAACTTAAAAATGGGCACCTACTTTGAGGCCATTGGAAGCAACATAAAAGGGGGCGGTAAGCAACATGTTGCTTGTGAGCCACTGGTTGGGGATCACTGATCTATAGCTTAAAATGTCTGAATTATAACGGATAAGGAAGTTTTCAAATGGTTCAAAATGTTCTATCCTAACAAAGCAGCAATCTTTAACCTTGGGCTCTTTAGCTGTTGCTAACTTCCAACACGGCAATCATGGTGATTCTATAAGTTGTAGTGACAACTAGCAGGCTGCAACTATAGATTGAAAGCACCTTCCTTGATCCATTTTCCTGAGTGCTGTTATAACTGTATAAGCTAGCTACTCAGGGAGTAAAATTCTTTACCCTTTTCTTCCTCTCTTCTAACATCTGTTTGAGTTGTGCCTCTTCCTCTTCTCTTCTCTTCTGCTCCTGTTTCTCTTTCTTCTTGCGTTCTTTTTCTTGGTCAGCACGCAGAGATGCCAGATACGCCTCATCTTGCTGCTGCCTCAGCACCTGAGTCTGGTTTCGCTCCTCTCTGCAAAAAGAACAATAAGTTAAAGGGGTGTGTCACCTTTAAGTTAACTTTTAGTATGTTATAGAATGGCCATAGAACTTTTTATCTGTGTTTTATTTACTATTTGCTTTCCTCTTCTGACTCTTTTCAGCTTTTGAATGGGAGTTACTGGTCGCAGCAGCCAAAAACTGTTGCTCTGTGAGGCTACAATTTCATTGTTTTGCTACTTTTATTACTTACTTTTCTATTCAGTTGCAGTCCTATTCATATTCCAGGTTCTTATTCAAACTACTACCTGGTTGCTAGGGTAATTTGGACCATAACAACCATATAGCTGCTAAAATTCTAAACTGGAAAGTTGCTGAACAAACAGATAAATAACTGAAAAAGCTAAATAAATCAAAATGAAAACCAATTGCAAATTGTTTCAGAATAGCACTCTCTACAACAGGGATCCCCAACCTTTTTTACTTGTGAGCCACACTCAGATGTAAAAAGTGTTTGTGAGCAACACAAGAATGAAAAAAGTTCTTTGGGGGCTATTTGGTAGCCCATGTGGACTGCTAGCCTACAGGCAGTTCTGCTTCTAAAACGGTCTTCCAGACCAGAAATGTAAAAATGTGCACCTGCATTGAGGCCACTGGGAGCAACATCAAGGGGAATAGTGAGCAACACAGAAACCCCTAATATATCTATTGCTGTAATCTGTTCCTTCAAAAAGTATGAATGAATGAATATGCTGAAATCCAGCTGCAAAAGTAAAACTTTTATGTAACAACTTCTCCACAGCTTACAGATAGCATGTAGGAACTACATAAAACACAATCCATTGCACTGTTCCTTTCCTTATTGAAATCACGGGTGCAAAGAGTTGTGGGGTTTGGAGTATGCAGGCTGAGGTCAACTACTGTTTTTACTTGGTTTTAACGAGGGGAAAAAAAGGGAGACACAAATGCACACACAAAACTTTTTTAGGTCTAATAGCAGGTGCAACAAAAACTGCATTTCAAATCACTAACCCCCCAAAGAAGCCCCTGGTTAAATACAGAGATATGATTCCACAAACCCAGGGTATATATGTTTTCCATTACACATGTGGCCTGTCTTTCACTCACCCCCTGCTTCTAATGTTCAGAAACTGGGGGGACAGACATTATTAAATTATGGAGCAGTCATATCTATATGAGGCAGGTGCTAGGAAAAAACAAGGCTTCGCTGCGACTCTTCCCTTACGCATGCAGTGGATTTCATATTTGAAAGAAAAAGTCTGTCATGAAAGCAGCTAAAATGGACCAAAGGGTCTGTTAATACAGCCCTTAGGTTAAATACTTTAGCATTCACTTGAAAGTAAAAGTAGCTCTATTTATGCTACTATGCATAATTGCGTTTATAGTTTTTATATGGAGTGCACTCACCTCTCTAGTCTCTCCGATACTAAATAGGTCTGGTTGGCTTCAACAATAAATGTCAGCTGGTTAATAAGGTCCTGTGGCTGAATCAGACCCTCCAGTCTCCCCACTACTGTCATCCTGCGATCCTTGAGCATGATCATAGCCAAGAAAGGGTAGGTGTTCTCGCGCAGGGCCTGGGAAACTAACACAAGAGAATAAACTTATAGTAAGGGGCTAATATGACAGACAAAAAGTGGTAGGATAGAAGTATGGCGAGTTGTCTCACCCCTGAATCCTTCTGGCTTGTTTGTGGAACATGCCCAAAACAACATTCTGCTGTTAAGGAAATTGGTGACCTCGGGAATGCAGAGGGTATTCCTAAACAAAAAAATGGTACAAACCACTGATCTACTGTACTCAAAAAAACTATTATTCCAAGACATGAAGAGATGAAACACTTACCTGCAGAAATCGTCAGAGTCCTGGTGATCTTCCCCATGCAGATAAACTAACAAGAAGCGCAGCTCCTGTTTTGCATCATTCAATGCCTGCCAAAAAGATATGGGTCAAAATCTTACGGCGTAAGTTATTTACACAAGAACGGATGTTCACTGTAGCCAATAGGCTGAGATTTGCACGTTTCTTGATGGGATCCTGCAAGATAGAGTGCAAAGCATGTTGCCCTTCTGCAAACTCTCCCAGTGCAGTTGCCCAAGCATCCCATCAAATCTTCAATTTCATTTTAGAGCTTGTATAGTAGAGGACTGATCAAAATAAATTGCTTGTTGGTCACTATAGCTAACTGCACTTATTGAATGTGACACTATGAGTCATACCTAAAGCTGCAAAGTGTGTTATTTATAACCACCTCAAATGTAAACTAGCATGGTAAAACTAGCATGCTGCCCATGCATAACCCTAGGTTTTACCTATCTACCCCTAGTATATTACATTATGCATTATAAAAGAGAAACTGTAGGCATTTGCAAAGTTTCTTATCCTATCTTTTATTTTTACTTGATTCTGGCATTGGCATTAAAAATCAGGTTCCCAATGCCAAGTAAAACATAGAGAAAGATTTTTTCTTTTTTTTTCTTAAAGACCGCTTTTGTTCCTTTAAGTGTTTGATGTGAAAGTTTTACCTGGCTGTATGTACCCTGGTAAAACACAGGATGTATTCTGCCATATTTCTCTTCAAATAGTTGTATAAAGGAGACCACATCCCCTACTGGATCAGTGACACGGCTGCGAGGGTCGGGCCTTATAAAACGAACAGCAAACCTAATAGAGGAGATAAAAGGAATGCTGAAGTCATTCTGATGTCAATGACCTATACTATACATTCACAACCAAAAGTTAAATGCTTACCTAAATATATCAAGTAGTGTATAGTATGTGATGCGGAATGGAAGCATAATTAGGTAGTAACCCCATCCTAAAAGCCCCTGTGACAAAAAGACAATATTAGATGGCTGCATACAATGAAGTTCTATCAAACACTGCTATTACAAATCTCAACCTACCCTTGGTTGTGGCCGAGACACCACATAGCTGTATACTCTATGGTCCGCAGTATTCACTTGCAGAGGTCGATTGGGAGTGGTGTTAAAGACGCTGGGGACACCCTCCTGTTCATTTAACCTGTCTTGGACAGCAGCCTACAGGAAAAAGAGATCATCAGAGAACAGTGTACTCTGTATGCCCTTCATCATTGTATCAGGCAGTATTTGTATGCTCAGACCTGCTGTTGCACTAGTTAACAGAGAAAGGTAAAGGTACGTGATTTGACCACACACACACAGTTAGTCATATTGCAAAAACCAAACTCTTCAGGCTGCTGGTTAATCAATAATTATCTGGATCCTTCCCTGCTGGTTCAGGTACATACCTCTATATTCCAGTTGTGCTGCTGCAGAGTTTGGCGACATTGGTCCATTGATTCGATACCTGTCAAGTCCTGTAGGAGGCATAATAATACACTATATAAATAAATGTTAAATACAGACACATATTAAAAAAAAAAAAAAAAAAAATATTGAGGATTTGTTATTGTCTCAAAGGAAAAGGAAAGGTACAATCATGGGGGGTGCCAAAATGTTAGGCAACACCCAGTGATTATAATCACTTCTTCGCTTCTTTTTGTGGCTTGTGCACATGTAGTAGAGTACAAAGCCGAACTTCAAAAAAAAAAGTTGGCTTTTTCACTTTACTGCACATGTGTTGGCCCCAGCATGATGAAGAAAGAAGACAGAAGGAAGAGAATCACTCGCTCCCAGGTACCCCAGGCTGGTGCAGTTTTCTTCTAACAGGAGCACATGCCCTGGGTAGCGGGTGAGTAATTAAAATCACTTGGAGGTGTCAATCACCCCCCTCAGTGATTGTACCTTTCCATCTCCTTTTAATTACAGGAAAATACAAAGGAAGGCATTTTCCAATGATTAAGCCGAATCACCTAGAGTAATGTAATTTACTTGCAGAAATTCTCATGTTAGTGAAAGGAAAGGCAATACTGGGAGATTTGTCATCTGAAGTAGTGTAGATTTAACGGCGGGCAGCAAATCTTACTGGTTGCCATTACCCCAAAGACAGTCAACACTGCAGTAAATGCAGATGAGTCTATCAGATAAATAAGTAACTGATCCTGCTCCATGACTTCTGAAGCAGGTGTTTTGTCTAGACTCTTTGCCATAAAGTAAAACAGGACTGCTGCTGTTAGCAAGAAGCAATTAAATCACATGTACAGGAAATACATAGCCAAAAGTCATCTTGCCTGCAACATACATCTCTACAGCTTCTTAAAAAAGTCTATGTATATTGTGACTAGAGATATATTGCTCATGGGACAGAAGGCAATGGCTGTACATTTCTAATGCAAGGCAATGTATATACCACAGGCACAGCAAATTCTGCAGGAATAACATACGGAGTATACAGCCCTGGGGAAATGTATATAAACCATTCCAGATTCTTGGAACAAAAATCTCCTCTGCACTGGCACTCTGACAAAACTGGAAAGTGAGGTTTGTGTGCATCCACAGACTTCTGCTTCCAATTAAAGCGCACTGGCAGAAGTTAGAGGTAGGCACATGCCAAGTCCATAAAATGAGGCATTTTGTGCTGGAATCCATCAACGTGGTATACAAATAAAATTTAAATTTTTGGCAGGAAAATACAGCAGATCACTTGAGGCAATATACGGGATCTTAATAACCATGGCCTTTCGGCCTTAAGCTATTCACACAATCCTGTGAAAGTGATAATCGCTACAAAAAGGATAAATGAATATAGGCCACATTAATGAAATAAGTCATATACTGAGGAAACAGAGGGTCGAGAAAATACAGTACATAAACCCTGGCATCCACACTTTGCCTGCTTAATATTTGACCTTTGGGCGCCCATCATTGATGTTCCAGGTGACAGCACTCCAAAATATATTCTTAAAATGCCCCTATTTTGCAGTTTCTAAGCACAACATTTTACACCTAAACAGCTTAGTCAGGGGCCCTCATTTCTAATTGGTTTCTGCTTTACACATCTGGTTCATGCAATTGCTATCCATTCTTGCCAAATTTGCCTAAGTTCTGTAAGGTTGAATTGGGTGTTTGTGAAAAGTAATTTTTAAGCTGGACGGAGGTGCTGCCAGCTGTCTCTGCCCAGTGTCAGGCCTCTGAAACGGTGAAGCAGGCTTTTCTAAGTAAGTGCCATGTATTTCGCTCCATCCACTTTGATCACAATCCTAGCCAGTTTGGATGTTCATTATTGGCAGGGACTAACAAACAACATAATGGTAACACCACTGTGCTTCACCATATGGACAGTATTCTCAAGGTGATGAGCAGTGTTGGCTTTTAACCACACAAAGGGGCTGATTTACTTACCCACGAACGGGTCGAATGGAGTCCGATTGCGTTTTTTTCGTAATGATCGGTATTTTGCGATTTTTTCGTATGTTTTGCGATTTTTTCGGATTCTTTACGAATTTTTCGTTACCAATACGATTTTTGCGTAAAAACGCGAGTTTTCGTATCCATTACGAAAGTTGCGTAAAAAGTTGCGCATTTTTCGTAGCGTTAAAACTTATGCGAAAAATGCGCAACTTTTCGCGTAAGTTTTAACGCTACGAAAAATGCGCAACTTTTTACGCAACTTTCGTAATGGATACGAAAAACTCGCGTTTTTACGCAAAAATCGTATTGGAATCCGAAAAAATCGCAAAACATACGAAAAAGTCGCAAAATGTTCGTTTTCAAGTCGGAACTTTTCCAATTCGGGTCGGATTCGTGGGTTAGTAAATCAGCCCCATAGTGTCCAAAAAGTTCAGTTTTGGTTTTATCAGACCAGGGAGCCTGTTCCCACAGAAAGTTACACAGCAGATGAGGCAAATACGCAAGTTCCACAATTCCAACCTTTTGCTCAATTAGATCCAACCTAATGTCTAGCTGACCCAGAGATGTTAGAAAAAATATCCAATACTGCCTCCTATGCATCCTGTCTTAAAGGAAGAAAAAGACCTTTCACAAACTCTAATTGCAGTCAGACCCGGTTCTGAGTGATAACTGTGTTTGCTAGTGAATTAACTGGTGGCACAATAACTCTGAGCCAAATGTACATCATACAAACACTTTCATGTTGCTGCTATTTATTAAGCAGTGAGCTGGCCGGTCCTATTCAATTTTATTCCTTCTAGGAAAACCTGCTACACAAGTTTTAACTGTTTCCAGTGCTATTGCAATTATTTCCTAATGGGAATGGAAATCCATTCCATTCTAGAAAAAAAAAAATTAGGGATGCACCGAATCCCAGCTTTTTTTTTAAGGATTCAGTTTTGGTCGAATCTGCGTTCCTGGCCGAATCGAATCTAAATTAGCATAAATTAGCATTCAGAAAGGGTTAAATGGTCAGGTGAAAAAAATGTTCGCTGTGCCAGGTGATCGTAATTACCATATGTTAATTAGGATTCGGTTCAGGATTCGGCCAATCCTTCAGAGTGGGTTCGGTGCATCCCTAAAAAAAATATAATCCATTTTGCAGTGTCTAGAGAGACATTATAAGTTTTAAAAATGGAACATCGTAAGGAAACAATATTCTTTGTCACCTATGACTGCTTCTTAATTGGCTATATGTTTCTTGTACCAAGAAATAAGCAAAGCATGCCAGAATCAGTGGAGTAGCAGGGGCTGAAGAGATATTTTGGCTTACTCCAACCTGTTGAGATGCAAGAAATAAAAAAAAGTGTAAAACCTGCCTCCCGCATGTTGCCTAGTTAAAGGGGACCTGTCACCTTGAGAAATAATTCCAAATTGTTTTCTATTGTGTTTGTCACTAAAATAAACTTTACTTACACTATATAAATTATTTTAATCTTATTTTCTTCAGCCTTGGAATTCACAATTGCAGTAAGCAGCCAGGCACCATTTTGTGGACACGGTTATTAAGGCAGTCCTGCCAAAATCTTGTTTCTGTGCCAGTATGGGGGGACCTGATGCCCATGTCCATGGACTGGTTACATAATTACATGGTGCGGATGGAGGGGGGGGTCTGAGGAGGGCAGCAACATCTAAAAAGTTCTGAATTGAAAGTGAAAGTAACTCTCTGCCCCACCTGTATGCCTAAGGCATAGAGGCGGGGCAGGCAATATATGACTGTCAGCTGGGATTTTTCAATGCCTTTATAATGGATATGGATGTGGTAATAAAAAATGATTTTGGGTATCTTGTTTCATTTGAAAAGGACTTTTATTATACAGCTTTTTATGTCTGGTGACAGGTCCACTTTAAAGGAATACTGTCATGGGAAAACAGGTTTTTTCAATTTAACTTTGAAATTTCACATGGCTAGCCATATTCTTCATTTCCCAGGGTACTACAGCCATGTGACCTTTGCTTTGATAAACTTCAGTCACACTTTACTGCTGAGCAGCAAGTTCAGGCGATCAGCAGAACAACAGGAAGGGAGCAAGAAAGCAGCTCCCAGTAGATATCATTATAGCACTCAATAGTAAGAAATCCAAGTCCAGCTTAGGACTACTCCAGTTACATGGGAGTAAGACAGACAATAGGTTATCTTTAAAAAGATCAGACTCAAGCACAATGAACTGAAATGCTGCCTACACACCAATATTACAACTAAAAAAAACAAAAAAAAACATTTATTGGTTCAAGAATAAAATTGTAAATGGTAGAGTGAACTATTTGCTATGTAAACAGTGTAATTTAGAAATAAAAAGTATACCAAAAAGATCATGACAGCATCCCTTTAAGGTATATTGTACATTCACCAAGGCTGTCAGCTCTGTGCAGATGGTAGTGCTATCATATATACCAGCCTCATAAAGTCTACCAGGTGAAGTTCTTGTTAAGACTTGTTAAGTCCCACAAAAGGTCTTCATTAAACATGGAAGATTCAAAAATAATTAAACACCTCTGTTATTTAAGTAAGAATTAAGGACTACATAACAAGGTAATGAATCCCAGGGTAACTGGTTTCATGACTAATAAGGTAGGATATGAAACCTCTGCAACAAGCAATTCATTCCTGGGGATAGTACTGATCTCACTAGATACCCGACAGAATCACTTCCTAATGTAGTGCAGTTGTTAGCTAGAACTTTGTTCAAAGTTAAATCTCATTGCTCCACAGCTGGGTGACCCCCAACAATGAGGTACCAAGTGGTATTTCCTAAACATAAACAAAGTAGTATTTATTTTCTCAAAATGTGAAAAAAGATTCAAATACATAACTATAATGTACATGTAATGATGTTAAAAGTGATATGCAATTGGCAGCAAATTTAAAATTGTTAGTATGTTCTAGCAAAGTTTCGGGATGGGTCATTCTGGCATATGCTGGTCTTCAACAGCTGGCAAGAAGACTAATTATACACTGGCCATCCAGTCTTGTACTGCTATGAACGGATGACCAAAACTGAGAGGACACAATTATCTTTATATCCTAATTGGGGAAAATTCAATACACTTCTATTGACTACTGTGACTTTAATAGGCATTTAGGCTCAAGATTAACACATCTGTAAACAATTTATTTTGTAAAGACTTATCCCTCACTTATGAAAGCCACAGAGGTGTGTATCTTATGTTAAAAGCAGTGGGCAACAAAAATGAGCAAGAAACAATGAGGGGGGAGTAAATAAAAATACCTTTCTACGTTTATAATAGTTGTCCTTCAATAAAATTGGATATATGACAAAATAGATACATTTACCTGAATGTTTGCCAGTCCATATATATAACTACTGAAATTAAAAATCTATATAACTATGTCACTGGCACTTATGTGTGACACTTGTCAGACATGATTCCTGCATATGCACAGTGCAGCGAAAGCTTGGAACATTCCTATTCATTGGCTGTTTTAAAGGCAGTTGCATCGCTTATGGCACAAATGAACACCTTCCACCTTAAACTGCCGACTACTACATTTTTAATTGACAGCTGCTCTCAACAGTCCTAAACTGAAGCTTAATGACATATCTTTTTCATGAAAATAGCTACAACATGCAACGTATACCATTAGCCTAAAGTTAAAGCACTATAACAGCCATTTGATACACTTGCCCTGAGGGGAGATCACACAATAAATTAATGTTGCATCTGTCTATAAAATGTGAAGTGGGCAATGCTTTGACCAACTTGTAGCCCACCAGAGAGTTATTATGTCTGTCAACTACAACAACATTGTGATAACAGCTCAGTATGGATCTACATCTGCTGACTTGTTCTTGCAATCACAAACTGTAGTCAGAAAAACTGACAAACTGTAAGCTACATGGTTTCCTCCAGTTTCTTTCTCGGAAAATGTGTGCTTATTATTCTCCCTTATTAGTTTTACTATAGTGTCAAAAAATATATACAGTGCCGCATATACCAGTAACTGTCTGAATGTGATTTAAGAGTCAGGAAAAGTGAATATTGTGTCTTACATTCTGGTCCATAAGAGACATTTGAGGAATGAATCCATGGCCATTACAGAGAAGCACGGGGTAATATAATGACATTTGAGGAATGAATCCATGGCCATTACAGAGAAGCACAGGGAAATATAATGACATTTGAGGAATGAATCCATGGCCATTACAGAGAAGCACAGGGAAATATAATGACATTTGAGGAATGAATCCATGGCCATTACAGAGAAGCACAGGGTAATATAATGACATTTTAAGAAATGAATCCATGGCCCTTACAGAGAAGCACAGGGAAATATAATGACATTTGAGGAATGGATCCATGGCCCTTACAGAGAAGCACAGGGAAATATGACATTTGAGGAATGGATCCATGGCCCTTACAGAGAAGCACAGGGAAATATAATGACATTTGAGGAATGAATCCATGGCCATTACAGAGAAGCACAGCACAGGGAAATATAATGACACTTGAGGAATGAATCCATGGCCATTACAGAGAAGCACGGGGAAATATAATGACATTTGAGGAATGAATCCATGGCCATTACAGAGAAGCACAGGGAAATATAATGACATTTGAGGAATGGATCCATGGCCATTACAGAGAAGCACAGGGAAATATAATGACATTTGAGGAATGAATCCATGGCCATTACAGAGAAGCACAGGGTAATATAATGACATTTAAGGAAAGAATCCATGGCCATTACAGAGAAGCACAGGGAAATATAATAACATTTGAGGAATGGATCCATGGCCATTACAGAGAAGCACAGGGAAATATAATGACATTTGAGGAATGAATCCATGGCCATTACAGAGAAGCACAGGGAAATATAATGACATTTGAGGAATGAATCCATGGCCATTACAGAGAAGCACAGGGAAATATAATGACATTTGAGGAATGAATCCATGGCCATTACAGAGAAGCACAGGGAAATATAATGACATTTGAGGAATGAATCCATGGCCCTTACAGAGAAGCACAGGGAAATATAATGACATTTGAGGAATGAATCCATGGCCATTACAGAGAAGCACAGGGTAATATAATGACATTTGAGGAATGAATCCATGGCCATTACAGAGAAGCACGGGGAAATATAATGACATTTGAGGAATGAATCCATGGCCCTTACAGAAAAGCACAGGGAAATATAATGACATTTGAGGAATGGATCCATGGCCCTTACAGAAAAGCACAGGGAAATATAATAAACCCTTTCTATGGCACAGCTTACACCTTTTATAGAAAGGCCACAGAACATCTACACACATTAGCCATGTCTTTCCCACACACCTTTAACAGCACGGCAGGTGAACCCTAGAGCAACCATTCAGCAAGAACTTTATAACGTTTCCTAAGCCAAGGATTTTCACCCTCTTTCCAGCTGTCGTCCAACTATCGTGACATCCTATAACAAATTAAGTGCACAGTGTCGTATGAACCTACAATTGGTGGGGGACCTTGAAGCTCATGCCCCATTTTCCCTATTAGCAACTAGAGCTTCGTTTTCATTTTGAAACCAGGGCTGATGAAGACAACTTTTTGTTGGATCCGGGCCCTCGCCATTTAACTTCAGCCACTGACACCTGCTCGGTACTAGGGCTTATATTCCCTACGTTGTTCCTCATAATAACAATACCTGAAACTGCAGCAGTTTTTCGGTCTGCTCCTGGCTCAGCTCCCGCTCCTCCGGCGCCGCCATCTTCCCTCTCCGCCTTCTGACCCGTCACTCCCATTTAGCGGAAGTGACGTCCCGGAATCCTTCAGAAGCAAAGGAACGTTCGTCCGCGGTCGCCATCTTGGGTGCTTAGCAACTATTGATGACTTACGTCTGACGTTTACGTACTTGTGACGTGCCTCTAGTGCATGACTCTACAGATTTTTAGAGTCTTTACAAAATGTTTCTTAATCACACATCGCCTGTATTCAGTCATAATGCAGGGCACGTTGGCTCCCTATTTGTTATACTTTTTCAGTATCCGAAGAGGCTGCCCGTAGCTGATGGATGAGCACTGTTTGTTGAATAGATGTGCTCTGTCGCCAGGTGTCGCTGTTTACACTGACTTTATCGATTAGTGTCAGAATTGTACCCTTTTTATTTCTTACCTATTGAAAACGTTGCAATAAAACATTATTTTCACCAGCTAGGTGGCAAAACAAATTGTAATATCATCAGCTACAACTAAGCGGCAATGTAGTAAATGTAATGAGCCCTTAAGGGGATTTGTTCTCCTTTAGCCTGGTGGGACGCTGGCTGCGAAATACATTTCAGAATAACATAAATGTGATGACTTTATATGGGAAAGTTGCTTAAAAACACGTATTGTGGCTGTTCCGGTTTAAATGATGATCGTGCAGCTTTAAATCCAGCAATGACATTTACTATTGCTTGTTTTGGAGGACACAGCGCCACCGTGTGTTGATGGCGAGGCAGCGTAATGCACAAGGGAGTAGCACCTGCTGGGACTCAGTGAGAATTGCAGCCCTGCTGCTCTGATGTCACACACTACGGTCCTCCCTTTTGTAGGGGAGCAGCAGCAGCAGCAGTCGCAGAGCAGAATCCTCCGCCTGAACACGGGGAATGACTTGTGTCTGATTTCCCCTGATCTCTGGATTCGCTGCTCAGGACTGACACTTTCTAAGGGCTTATAGACAGATCAGCAGCGGGCAATTAAAACAATCATGTCTGACGATTTCGGCTTCTTTGAAACTGGAGCCGCAGGGGAGACGGAAGAGGATCCAGCCGCTGCTTTCCTGGCCCAACAGGAGAGTGAAATTGCTGGAATAGAGAATGACGAAGGCTTTGGGGTAGTGCAAGGGGACAGCCCCGAAGAGGAGCCCGAAATGGGTAAGTGGTTTCTAATAAAACATTTTCCCCTCCGCTTGCCCTCAGAGCTTACCCTTTACGGCGCAGGAATGAAGACATAAAGTTAATCAATACCTATGATAAGGCGGTGATTACACCTGGCTTTATACAGAGTGGGAGTGTTCCTAATACTGAGTGTGACCTTGCACCACTTCTCATCCTGTTCCTTGTTGCCATTCTCCCTGCTGGAAGTTATGGTGGGACTGGATCATGTAGCAGAACACAGGGGTGCTATATAGGGCAATTAGGAATCTTGATGATAAAAAAAAGCCAAGGGGGGGTCCTAACTTATACCCATGAGTATTTGCTGAAGGGATGGCAAACCATGGAAGGACTGATCAGGACTCCAGTATGGTTCATGTGTTAGTCATTTAATTTAATTTTAGTTGTTTGTTCAGTCTTTGAATCACTGTTTCTCCCTCCCTCCAGCTGCTGAACTATAATTCTGGCTGTGATGTCTCAATAAAATTACACAGATTCCCTGATAAAATGTGTATTCTCTGGGTCATTTCTATTTGAATTTGAACTATAATTCCCCTGTGCATAACTGAATTTAACAATAGAAGTATTCTTGGCTGGACATATTTGCATATAAAATACTTGCAGTTGCCTAGGTTGCTGCAAAGCAATGCAGAATGTATCTGGCTAAGAAATATGCAGTGTACCATTGCCAGAAGAATTCATTGGGGCTTTTCTCTAGTCATCATCTGTATCACTTTTGTGAGATTTTTTTTTTTTTTTTTTTTGTACTTGAGTTTTATTTTCCCTTTAAAAGAGCCTATTTATATGTGCCTAGAAAACGTGACTTTAACATGCAGCCTCTGCTCTTATTTACTCAACCATGATCAAGTGACAGGCACTGCTGAAGGAGTCTGGTGTTCTGCCTGCTTAGGCACCAAGCTCATTTGTGGAAAGGGAGGGGATCAAATATTAGTGATGGCCAGAATGGGCCTTCTGCAAACACAGGTTCCTCCAGAAAATGTTGCTGGATAGAACAGGTAATAAGTGGTTAACACCGCTGAGGTAAATAATTTGATAGAACTGGTATGGGACCCATTATCCAGAATTATTATTAACATTTATTTATAAAGCACCAACATATTCTGTACAACAAAATGCTTAGGACCTGGGGTTTTCTGGATAAGGGATCTTTCTGTAATTTGGATCTCAACACCTTATGTCTACTAAAAGATTGTTTAAACATTAAATAAACCCAATAGTAGTGTTTTGCTTCCAATAAGGATTAATTGTATCTTAGTTGGGATCAAGTACAAGCTACTGTTTTATTATTACAGAGAAAAAGGAAATCATTTTTAAAAATTAGAATTATTTGCTTATAATTGAGTCTGTGGGAGATAACCATCCCGTAATTTGGAACTTTCTGGATAATGGGTTTCCAGATAACGAATCCCATACCTGTAGAAACCTACCTCCCTATCCAGCATGTCCACCAATAAGTAATAAACGACCCTAAACTTTTATAGCTCTGTCTAATGGCATCTTTAGTCTGGTTTTATTTAATGGCTAACACTCCTGTTTTATTTTTACATTGTTAGAATGTAAGGGTAAATCCACACAAATTTATTTTGCATAATGAAAGAAAATGTAATTGTAAGCAATTTTTCAGTACAGTAAAGTAAAGATTTTCAGATATATCGATAAGTGTAATTGCTGTTGAAAGCCGTAATGTTTGTCCCTTTCTCTACTTCTGGTTCTGATTTTTGAAGCAATGTTATAGAAGCCAGCTCTTCTCCCAAAAGAACCCAGTTACTGCTTCGGAGGATAAACAGGGACAAATATTGCTTTCAAAGGCAATTACTTTTACAAAGAATTAAATGCTCTGGAAAAATGTATATCAGTGAATACTTGAAAGTTGTGTAGAATTACATTTTCTTTCATTAAGCATCATTCAGGGGAAAGACCTTTTTGTTTTTCCCCAGGAGATTCCATTGCAGCCCCAGAAGTGAATAATGTGTTCAAGAATCGTCAGCTGTTGCTTAAGCTGCCCCTATACTGAGAGATACGGTCAGATTGTCTGTTGTATTGCCCAACCAACTGTGTGGCGGAAAGAGGTTTTACCGAAATTTCATGCATTTGCATTAAAGCTACATACGCATCATGGTCCCAGCACAATTTCTGAGCACAACCAGTTTTTATTGCATTCAATGTTAATCTCCTTTCCTTTTGCTACAGACCTGCTGAAAAGCATCATTTTGTCTTGCAGGGAACACAGATAACAGTCTGTACCAAACTGCAGATCCTTTTAAAAAGCAAGCTGTGACTGCCATATGTGTAGTCATTGTCTGCCAATTCCTGCTATAAGCCTGGGAATTCACTTGTTAGCCAGGGTGCATCTCTCTCCGGGTACCCTGGTCATTCTTTTGTGGCCTGATGGCAGAACAAACCAGATCAATTGTGCTTTATTCAACATTATCTAAACGAGGGACCCTCAACCTTTTTTAACTGTGAGCCACACTCAAATGTAAAAATATTTGGAAAGCAACCCAAGAATAAAAAATGTTCATGTGGGTGCCAAATAAGGGCCATGATTGGCTATTTGGTAGCCCCTGTATGGTCTGGCAGCCTACAGGAGGCTCTGTTTGGCTGTACAATTGGTTTTTATGCAACCAAAACTTGCCTCCAAGCCAGGAATTCAAAAATAAGCACCTGCTTTGAGGTCACTGGGAGCAACATCCAAGGGGCTGGTGAGCAACATGTTGCTCATGAACCACTGGTTGGCGATCAGTGATCTAAACACTATTCATCATGCAGGAAGAATAGATTCCTGCTAGCCAATGTACCACTTATATGGAATGACAAAGGGGGTTTAGTTAGGCAGTCACTCACTCACACTCTATTCAACTAAAAAGTTTCTGGCTGTGTTCTAATGCACTGGCTTTAGAACCATTCCCCACTATTAGTACTTATTCTCATATTATCTGCACAGGTGGATCAGTTCAATTCTGCATGAACTGCTTTAATAGCATTTGTGGACTGAGATTCAATTATAAGCCCTTGCAGTTAGTAAGGCCAAATAGTCCCACACAATTGTTGCAATAACAAGAGTAAGTCTATAGCAAAAAAAAAAAAAACACTCCCATGGCATTTGCCATAATATTCATTTTGCCAGTCTTGGCCTGGAAGTAAGTACATGGTTAGCTGACCCATCCTCCTGCGATTTTAATTGCTTTTCTACTGTGTGAATATCCAGACAACATGCACTGGTGGTGAGGTCTGAGGACCGATTATAGAGCCTGTTCTAGACAGCAGAACCCTGATTTTACATACCTGTAATTTACACCGTTTTTTCCTGGTCCTATACAGAAGTGTTTTTCCTGGATTTTAAGTTTTCCTGGGATTTATACTGTTTTGACACTGCCCCCTGGGAAACTTTAAATTGGGGTTCTATTGTAATTGAATTAGTAAAGGAGAAGTACACCTAAATAAGAGAAACCTGCTGTAACCTTTTTTTATGCACATAATGATGAGTAACCAAGAGATGAGTGGATCTGCTTTCCAGGCTGTGAAAAAGTCTCGTGCATAGCAATTCTGTTGTAGTTCCACTGTTGTACTGCATTGCAGCACGATGGTGGAATAAAAGCAGAATTGCTGTTCAGGAGAAATGGAGTGCTGGTCCTTTTTCTTCTATAATTAGTAATTGACCGTGCACCCAAAAATGGAAAGTGGACTGTGTGCGGACTTCACTTGAACAGGTTCACTGTGACTTGTATTCCATGAAATAGCTGATTGGGATTCATGATAAAATGGCAGACTTTACACTTGCCCAGCCTTGTTTGTAAGCCTGCCCTGTGACTAGCCCAGTATTGCGTTGCACAAGCATATAGAATGACTGCATTGTTTAAAATGCATCATTATTTCATGCTATTTCTTTTGTGAGTAGGAAGATAAATGCTGTTTGTAAAAGGCTACGTACTGCTTGGGTTGTGACAGGCGTAAATTGGGAGAGGTAGTGGGCAGGAATGCCACACAACATGTTACTTTGCATATAATTAAGGGTGGAACTTTGTGTGGGAAGGATTAAACTCCTGATGCTTTCTTGTGCTTTCTAGATGGATTTCACTGCAATAGGTTTGGAGGTTTCTTATGGAAAAGGCTAATTCTTATAAATTATGCATACAAAATGTATAATTAGCTATTAATTAAGGATGCATGCTGTGAGACTGCATAGAAATTTGTGATATCTGCATCAGTAAATTGAGTTGAACTTAGCTTGCAGCTTTGGCAAGTTTGGTGTGCTGGTATGAAAAGGCTATGGTGCTATTAGTAACTCTTCTATAGAAAACATTTTAGACATATTTGTTGTCTTACGACAGGGAGTCTCTTTTAGTACCCAAATTCGGGTCAATATATTAAAATAAGGTGAATGAAAATGATATCTTGGGTCGAAAAACTGGCTAAGAAATAGGTTAAAAACTCTTACAAATTGTGCTTTAGTTTTTCTGAACTGTTGCAGCTCAGGAAAAGTGCCAGGATTTATCTGCAACAGGGGAACACCTAAACTAAAGCCAGAACACCCTTACCTAGATTGTAACCCATAATCCCTTGAGGGCAAACCCCATCAGGGAGTCAGGGGCACCTGGTTCTGTTACCTGAACTACAAAACTATGGGAACAAGAAAGTCAGATGGCCAGGACTTGGAAAAGGACACCTTCTAAACAGGTGAAACGAAGGGATGGGGACTTCTAGCTGTTTTTATTGAAATGGCAAATTGAGAATAACAGGAAGCGTTAAGGTGGCCATACATGTACCACGAAACGTAGCTATTTCGATCTTTTGGTCACATGAAAGATCGTTCCCATCCTGAATGTAGATTTTGCTTATCAAAATCTATTAACCTGGACAATTGACGAGTCGACTGATATACGAGGTTTTGTACAATATTATCAATGCGTTTATGGGCGGCTTTAGAAGTGGTTTATATTATTAGCAGCTCATCCTTTTAGCTTGTGGTTCTCTGTCCTTTCTGCTGGCTGCTGTAGGGTCACGTAATTGTGAAATATTTATCATCTGATGAAAGAAAATCTAATAGCTTGCCAACACCCGGCCTGGCACCTGCCTTATCTTGTCAGCTTAGCTCTGATATAGATTATGCCACTGGAATTCACTTACCTATACTGATGTGTCGCTGGCACTATTATGTCAAACGTCTTCAGATTTTTGTGGTCCAAATGCAAATGCCATTGGCTCTGTAATAATTGCAACTACATTTTGTAAACTAGGAACGGTTATACAAGAAAGTAGGAACGGTCAGAAGAAAATGTAAGGAATTATTTGGGAGCATGGATTAAATTGTAAGCTTCTCTACTAGCACATGTGCAGTATAGTTTCTATAAAGTGCATGTGTCAAATTGGTGCCAGAGATGAATGGGTGTCACTGATGAATTGTGCCTAGCTCAGTGGCCCTGGTAAATGGGTAAAGGTATGGGTCTGGTGTGTGGCCAAATATATTCTGGTTTTCGATACTGACAGCTATACTGGAGGGAAAGCAGTGGTACATTGGTGAAAGGATTGGACAAAAGAGGGGGTAGCAATGTATATTACATTCCTATGTTTTTCCAGCCCCGGTGCTGAAGTTAATAGAATACCGCAACAATAAAGACATACTGCAGAGGAGGAGTGGAGAGAATTAAGACAAATATCCAGCTAGAAAATGTGCCTGATTCTGCAGGAGCTCAGTACAGAATGTGGCAGAGTGTTTATTGTGCGTGAAATTGCTGCAGATCAGTATGCATGTTTTATAAGAGGCAGAAAATATGCAGTGTGGCAAGTTTAAGATATAATCAATGTGTACAGTAGGCTATTATCTCTACTGCCACAGAAACCATTTTGCCCTGCTATGCCAGATGTCCCGCAGCCACAGTCCCTTCCTAGAGGCTATTATACCCACTGCTACAGGTATGAGATCCCTTATCCGGAAACCGGTTATCCAGAAAGTTCCGAATAACGGAAAGGCCATCTCCCATGGACTCCATTATAAGCAAATCTTATTTTTACAAATTATTTCCTTTTTCTTTGTGACTATAAAACAGTACCTTGTACCTGATCCTAACTAAGATGTAATTAATCCTTATTGAAGGCAAAACAAGCCTATTGGGGTTAATCAGTATTTAAATTATTTTTAGCAGACTTAAGATATGGAGATCCAAATTACACAAAGATCCCTTATCTGGAATACCGGGTCCCAAGCATTCTGGATAACCGGTCCCATACCTGTACTATAGGCACCATCTCTCTCTATTATACCAGCTATCCCGCAGCCACAGTCCCTTCCCAGAGGCTATTATCCCACTGCTACTATCGGAACCATCTCTCTCTACTATACCTGCTATCCCACAGCCACAGTCCCTTCCCAGAGGCTATTATCCCCCCACTGCTACTATAGGCACCATCCCTCCCTACTATACCTGCTATCCCACAGCCACAGTCCCTTCCCAGAGGCTATTATCCCCCCACTGCTACTATAGGCACCATCCCTCCCTACTATACCTGCTATCCCACAGCCACAGTCCCTTCCCAGAGGCTATTATCCCACTGCTACTATAGGTACTATCTCTCCCTACTATACCTGCTATCCCACAGCCACAGTCCCTTCCCAGAGGCTATTAGACCCACTGCTACTATAGGCATCATCTCTCCCTACTATACCTGCTACCCCACAGACCCTTCCCAGAGGCTGTTATCCTTTTTGTGTTTTGTGTACTGTTCTTTTATTCTTAGACACTGAGCCCCAGAGAGCCAACAATGGGAAAAGTAGATGATTATTACATACTCCATCTCCAAATGACTATACTAATGTGGCTTTAGGAGTAAATGTAGAAATTGCTACTTATGATCTGTCTTTTTTTCTCTTCAGATGTGACCCTTTCTTCTTTTGTTCAGTCCTTAAAAGTAACAATCAAATAAAAAAAAAGTTTTTCAATGCACAAACTGCCTTTTGTTATAATTGAATACTGCACACTGCTTGTGTTGTTTTACAGAGTAAAAGCAGCATCTCATGGTTTGTGCCTGTAACAGTGGCACTGAAACACTATTACTATGAATAGGCCTAGGGATTGTCTCTCATTGCTGCATCTCTCTAGTCAGCCAAGCTTGGGGTACTTATAAAGTAAGCTTATTTCATGTGTGCACTTGGGCTATGTTTTTTTTTTCTTTCTGTTTAATATCTATCTCACCACTGAATATCTTTGTGGTGAAATAGATTTGGCAGCTTGCTATTCTTTTCTGTAGACCAAACCAATGTAAAAGTTAGGTGTGGGACCTGGTAGACATAACATCCTGGTTGTTTGCTATGTAGTGGCCTGAAAAGGAAACAGGATTCCATTGAACAATGAAGTGCAAGTAACAACAATGTACTTCTTTACTAATATTTGCACAAACACTTAGCTTTTAGCTATCCAGCATCATTTTGTTCCACCTACAGGTTTGTGTTTAGCCCCTAAATTCTCTAATGGTTGGAGGTACCACAAGTCAATCACCCACAGCTTAAAGGGACATGCTCTGCCACCATTCTGTACTGCCACAGATCACTCTCTAGGTTGCAGCACCGACACCTAGTTTTATGGCACACACTGCACTGAAATCTCATTTTCTTGGGAAGTCCCTAGGCAGCATAGGGACAGATGAGTTAATGCTATTCAAGAACTGAAAGGGTTCCTCCTCCTTGATCCTCCTCATCCGTGCATTAGCCCACTCCCTTGTCTTTTTTATTTGCCATGTTGTTTTCTTTAATTTTCCTTTATTTGAACAACTTTCAAAAGGTCTACTGGATACTCACTAACAAGGCATCCGTGGGCACTGCCTTTATATGGAGACTAGACTGGGGCATGCTGCAGTGCTGCCAGGTCTCTTTCCCAGAGTCCGTATCACACTGGCAAATGACACACTGTAGCCCTGTCTCACTGCCAGATTCAAGGTCATGATATCCTGTAGCGCAACCTAATAGCCCTTTATGTGTCCCTCCCGATGGGGACCGAACCGTTACGTTGGCTGTTCATGCTACTTTAAATACATGTTCTCACTTTTCACAAGAAATCCTGGTGTTGCTGGTCTTTTTTTACACTATTGGAACTCCTTACCGAGCACACGAGGTATGTTATGTAACGGTGTGTCATCCTTTGTGTACATATATATATATGAGAAAGGTCCCGATGGGGACCGAAACGTAACGTTGGCTGTTCATGCGTTTTTAATACACAATTGATTGTTTTTGGAATATAACTCGGTGTTGCTGGTCTTTTTTGGAGAGAGAGATATATATATAATCCCTGTGTATATTGACAAACTTGCAGATTTTCAATCATTCCATCATTACCAAGATAATGGCATCAATGCTACCCACTAGTACTACCTCTGCACTATCATCTCCACCACCAGAGGAACTTAACAACCCATCCTCAGAACAAGAGGGTGCATTACCAGAAGGGAAGAGCGATTGGGAGGACAATGACTCCTTACCTGCAATACAGAATTCACACATATCTCAATCAGATGCACTACTTTTTGACATGTTCCAAACCCTGGGTATACAGGAGGAACAACAAGAACTCATAACATCAGATAAACTCTTTGGGTCAACACAAAAAAAGCAAAGCTGCTTCCCCGTACATGACACTGTCACTGAAACCATTCAAAAGTAATGGAACACCCTGTATAAACGTTTGGACACCCTTTACCCCACATACCAAACACACAGAGACAAATGGGATGCCATCCCTAAGGCTGACGCTTGTCTACTTAAAAATAATATCTCCTGCTCCACCTCTGCATTCAAGCCTACCATCGCCTTGGCCTGCATCTCCAGTTTTTTAGTACTCTGGTTGGCAGTTTCTGTTTTTTTATTGAGGAATATTGTTATCCCATAAGATTAGAGTTATCCCAGATGCACATATGTCCATGATAGATGCTAGCCATTCATGTGTGGATTTTTTTCGCCACACTATAATTCACATTGCCATTGATTTTAACATCACTCCAATGTCTTGACAGCTGCATTGTTTGCTCAGGGGACTCCAGTAGAGGTTTATCACCCTGATCACCCCCTGCAAACAACTCACATCTTAACATTCATCTTTTTATCCAGATTGGGCTGAATACAATCAGTGACATCCCTGCTTGAATAAACTGAATAATTGCCCCTTTTGCCAAACAATTGGATCAACCCAGTATTGCCCAGGTGGGCATATTAGAGAAAGATAGACTTATTTGGCCACCTTTAGGGCTCTGGCACACGGGGAGATTAGTCGCCCGTAGTGCTGGGCGGTATGACCAAAAATTTATATCACGGTATTTTTCAAAATTATATCGGTATCACGGTATTTGACGGTATTTTTTTTTCCCCATGCATGATTAGGTGACCACCCCAAACACCCCCCCATCCGCACGCAGCCCCCCCACCCCCCCATCCGCACGCACCCCCCCATCCGCACGCAACCCCCCCACCCCCCCATCCGCACGCACCCCCCCCACCCCAAACACCCCCCCATCCGCACGCAGCCCCCCCACCCCCCCATCCGCACGCAACCCCCCCACCCCCCCATCCGCACGCACCCCCCCCACCCCAAACACCCCCCCATCCGCACACACCCCCCCCACCCCACCCCAAACACCCCCCCATCCCCTTCACATAAATATAACCCCCCACCCCCCCCCAAACACAACCCCATCCCCTTCACATAAGTATAACCCACCCACCCCCACCCCAAACACCCCCCCATCCCCTTCACATAAATATAACCCCCCACCCCACCCCCCCCAAACACAACCCCATCCCCTTCACATAAAATATAATTACTGGCCAGGCACCCCCCGACAGCTCACATTGGTATCCGACTCTGAATGCGTCCTAGCGATGGCGCTTTTGTAGAGTGTGCGCGCTGACGTCACGTGCGCGCTGACGTCACGTGCGCGCTGACGTCACGTGCGCGCTGACGTCACGTGCGCACCCGGAAGTATTCAGCACACCGGTATGTAGAAAATTCATATCGGTTTCAAAAAAAAAACCGGTGATCGGTTTTTACCGGTATACCGCCCAGCACTAGTCGCCCGCAACAAAACTCCCTGTTCGCGGGCGACTAATCTCCCCGAGTTGCCTTCACCTGCCATCCCACCGGCGACAATGTAAGTCGCCGGTGGGATAGCACACGCGGCGGCGCGATTTCGCACAAATTGGCCAAAAATCCTTGCGAGTCTTTTTCGGCGATTTCCCGAAATCGTGCCGCCGCGTGTGCCATCCCACCGGCGACTTACATTGTCGCCGGTGGGATGGCAGGTGAAGGCAACTCGGGGAGATTAGTCGCCCGCGAACAGGGAGATTTGTCGCGGGCAACTAATCTCCCCGTGTGCCAGAGCCCTTAGCCTCCTAAAAAGCAAGTGACGTGTTGCTGGACATATTTTGCAATATCGCCGAAAAAAAAGCAAGTGACGTGTTGCTGGCCATATTTTGCAATATCGCCGAAAAAGACTCGCAAGGCTTTTTGGCCAATTTGTGCGAAATCGTGCCGCCGCGTGTGCCATCCCACCGGCGACTTACATTGTCGCCTGTGGGATGGCAGGTGAAGGCAACTCGGGGAGATTAGTCGCCCGCGAACAGGGAGATTTGTCGCGGGCGACTAATCTCCCCGTGTGCCAGAGCCCTTAGCCTCCTAAAAAGCAAGTGACGTGTTGCTGGACATATTTTGCAGACTGAACCTGGAATTTTACAATGTTATTAATTTTACAAGCATCCATGCATAATACTGTATATTCTTTCTCTAAGAATGGGGATTGGCCTCTATAGTAAGAAAACCATGTTTAAAAAAATTTGAATTAAAAAAAAAAAAAACCAGCCACTGATATTTAAGAATATATATTTTAACATTTACAAATAGGACTATACAAATTTGTAACATTTATAGCCTGATTGTCTCTGATTGTTCTTTCTGATAGCTGCAGTTACCACACAGAATAAATACTAAGGAATTGCACTGATCACTGATGCCATTTTTTCCACCATTAGCTGTGTGTTGTCACAGTGGAGCTACAAAATGAATGAGAGAAGGTGTGACATTCCGCATTGCTAACCTCAGCTGCCTGCTATTATAAGGAATAGGTAACAACATTGTCTCTCTTTATATATAGGCCCCCTAGTCACTGATTAATCTCTGAGTAGAAAAGACCTTGAAGGAAATTGTCTTGGAAACACAAATGCCCTTTGATCTGCAGGAGCGGTTAAACCAGTGGTTCTCAACCTTCCTAATGCCGTGACCCTTTAATACAGTTCCTCATGTTGGGGTGACCCCCAACTATAAAATTATTCCTAAGACCATTGGAAATATGTGTTTTCCGATGGTGTTAGGCGACCCCTGTGAAAGTGTCATTCGACCCCTACAGAGGTCCTGACCCACAGGTTGAGAACCGCTGGGTTAAACCCTTTTATTACATATTTCAGTTTCCTTCTAATATCTATATATATAAACAGAAGTAGCTGCTACCTGGATTTTAGACATGACCCAAATTTTTTAGCGACTTTATGACCCTAACCTAGTAACATATTGATATATGGGTGACTATTCTCAAAGCTGATTAGTGGCATTGCTTAAGATAATAGAAGGGGATGGAGCAGATTGATGAAATAATCTAATCTCATGGCTACCAGTAGTGGGTATGTTTTGTAGTCCAATAAGCAATGCCACTAATCCGCCCTGGAAATAGTAAGCCTTTGACCCATATATCAATATGTTACTAGGTGTATTTGTGATTGTTCTACATGGAATAAAGATGTTACTGTACATAACTGCCTTTCAAGGCAGAGTCTACATTTATCTCCAGCAATACCTTTGGTGCTATCCACATGTGGTCTTATTTCTATACTATCAGATGTTTAATAAAAACTAATATTTTAAATTAAAAAATAATTTCACCTTTTCATATATGGTCAGTGACTACTTTTGCCCATCAGTGGTGTATGCGGAGTATCTTGTGAACTGTCACTCTAGCGCCATCTAGTGCTCATTCATTTTCCTTATGTAACTCAACTATGTGGTTTGTGCTACGTGTATGAGGTCTGACACATCTCCTGAACACACCACAGCAACAGAGCTGGTTAGTACTTATATTCACAGGAGTGCTGTGTGGTTTATTGTCAACTACATTTAAGAATCTTTGCAGCACATATGCTAACACTTTACTATCTTGATCCTCAGGGCATTGCATGTATTACTTTTCCAGTATTCCAAATCACCTTGGTGGTAGCACAGATTAATATCTGCTTGTTTGGATTGTGGATATTTTTCTGTGTATCTGTACCGTGTTGTATTTCATTTTTTATCTTCTATGAAGGCTCATTCATCTAAACTTTTGTTTTATTTGAACAATATTTTTGGTTTGGTCTCGTACTACGGATAAGCTATGCTGTCATCTTTACCTTTTTCCGCCATTTTGTGCTTAATAGTCATTTGCTGTGTAATTTTCACGTTGAGAAGCTAGACAAAACATCAGTCTCCCTCAGTAAAATTTCGGTATTTCTTCATAAGACCTGTGAGTGCGGATCTCTCTACCTGCTTCATTCAGATTCTCCTGCAGCGTTCCACCTTTCAAAAGTGAGTGCTGGACACAATTAACACATATATACACAATATACAAAAACAAAAAAAAATATTATGTCACCAAAGAGTTTTGTAACCAAGCTGTTAATAAGTAAACATGGAGATAATGACACCCTAGAGAGTCTAGACTGATAATCATTTTTTTTATAAAGCATCACTAAGCATTTCCAGCTCACTAAAGGCTAGGTAGTGCACCATAAAGCTCATGAGTTATTTTTGGCTGTTTGCTCATAGGGAAATTAAAAGATATGCAATTAAACATTTGTATTAAACATAACCACCATTTTGGGATATACCTTTTGATACAATAATTTTACCTTAGAATCATTTTAATACAGTATAAGGTTTTAAACTTCTAGTGCCATAGACAATAAATTGTTCAGTGCCGACTCTCCAGGACTGAATTGTAAAATATACAGGGATACTGTGTTTACATGGAAGGATATCAGTGGGTAATTCACCAAGCATCACTTTTTGTGTAAATGTGTTACTTAGCTGGCACAGAAGCTGTAGGAAAAATAGCTTTCTTTTAAAGAGGCTTTATTTATGGTAATGCAGCAAATTAGCTTACGGTAGAGTGAGATTTGTTTGGAATGAGCAAGTGTTGATTTTATATTTAGTATCTATACTTATACCTGGTGTGTCCTTCACTGCATAAATCACAAAGGCACAGTAAGCCATTTATGTATCATAAGAGATGAATGCATAATGTTATGCTTGATGCATGGTATTCAATAGCTGTGCCCTCGAATGATTAATACATTAATTTTTTTTTCCATAAAATTCTCTTTATTTCCCACACTGCTCAGACAGTTTTCAGTCCATCACTTGTGGGTTGAATTAATCACTTCAGTCCTGTCAGGAAGAACTATCAACTATCAAAATGGTCTTGTCCCCCTGCTACTGCTTCTCATTCACTTGAACAGGGAATGCGCCACCTATAGCAGAAACGGGTGCCAGTTGGAAAGTATCACTAGACAATGCAGATGCCCAGGTTTGCAAGGAACACTTTTTGAGCAATGCAAGTGTCAGGCATACTCAGCATGTTTCCAGTGCTGGGGCAAGATACTTGTAATATGCACAATACAGCAAATAAAAAATGTACCTCAAAATATTTGTCAGTCATGTGATATAAATGTGTCATGTTAAAGGCTCTGATTTTCATCTGAAACCTCAAATGTCCAAAATGTTTACCATATTACCATGTTATTTTAATAGCAAGCACAAACCTTTTTATTTTGTTTTAGTTACCATTCCATTAAACTCCATTTTTTTGTGCTTGCAGTGGATTTCAATGACTTTGGGACCATCCCAATGAATGGAGAACTTTACCAGGTGAGTTTATCGCCAAAGGAAGATGTCTAGGTTAGTGGAATGTGAGAGATATCATTGGGTGATTCCCCAAGCATCATCACTTAGTGTGTAAATGATATAGTGTGCAATTTTAATTCTAATAGTAGTTTGGTTTTCCAATAAAATATATGTTTCTCGGATACTGAATGCTGCTGTGGCACAAGTGAGCAGGACATTGTACGTGTGTGATCCTAACTCTAATAATATGGTATTATTTACTAATTATCCCTCTACAAATACTTTGTGTTATGTAAAGACATCTTTAGCAACTTTCTCTCTTTATGTTGTTATACTGTACATATCCACTAATAATCACTCAGTGCTAGGATGAAGCTTTAACACACTTCACTTTATATAACTTAAAGCAAAGTAGCTTGAAGCCCATCTGCCGCATTGTAAAGTTTGGTACTGAGCCAATTGTGGCCCTAAGTTTGCAGCTGGGGGAATTTTGCACCCAGGCCTGTGGGGCTATATTTAAACCTCTAGGTCCAGGCTCCAGGTTTGCTCACTTTAGCTACATTTTTAACATGTTTTTATGTCTTTCCATTGCCAGGAGACTTCTGATTATTCTGATGGATATGCAGCAATAGCACAGGCTGATCGATTGACCCAGGAGCCAGAAAGCCTAAGGAAATGGAGAGAGGAGCAGAAAACACGCTTAGAGGAGCTGGGTAAGTGCTATATTTAGTTTAGAATTCAGTGCACATAGTACCTTGCTCAGTTTGTTGCATGTCAGCTGACAAGCACTTGTACTGATGCTTTCAAGCAACTGTGATAGAGGGAAAAGAAGGGTCGATTTCCGACTAATAATAATAATAATAATATAATAATAATAAACAGAAATATGTGGACTAGCTGGTGCCATTATACTTCAGCCTCTGGAAAATCATATACAGATTAATCATGGTATTTATAAAGATCAAAGAATGATAGACAAGATGAAAGAGAGAAAGCTGTAAAAGAAAACGTTGGAAGAGGTATTGGAAATATTATAACCTCTTGTTTGTACCTTACAGATGCAGCCTCAAAAGTAACGGAGCAGGAGTGGCGAGAAAAAGCCAAAAAAGATTTAGATGAGTGGTATCAGAGACAAAGTGAACAGATAGAGAAAAACAAAGTATCAAACAGGTAAAGTATCAGTGCTTATAGCTGGAAAGAAGTGTCCTGGCCTGGAGTAATGTGCAGCCTGTATTTACTAAATATAAACTTTGTATATGATTATATATATCTGGCATTGGAGAAGGAGATGTGGAAGAAGTGGTTATACTGTAGGTTGTCAATGCAACATCATAAGAGCAGAGGATCTGTGATTATGTATTATTACAGGCTGTACTGGCACAACTATATGTAATACAGGCCCTGTACTGTACAGTGTCAGACAGCATATTAAACTGAATAAAGATGTGAGCTGATAGAATCCAATGGCAAATCAGGTTTTGTAATCCATTACCCCACATTGTTGCTTCCTTTAAAATGCACCACAAGGGGGACAAGTAGTGACAGTAGACTGGGTTTTAGGAAAGGAGAACATGGTAAGGGATGATACACTAGGCCTGCGCAAAGTTGCTGTTACTTTCCTTCAGTCTGTTTCTATTATAACACAGCATCAGAACCTGTAACTTTGCACTGTTTTTCCCTCTTCTTGTTGCTAACGTTACTTCTTGACATCTAACTCAGTCTCTTCTCTCCTGTACCCAATGTCTTCCTCTTTCTCTCTCCTTTTTGTCCTGTTTTGCATGCTGATAACCAAGGATTGCGGACAAAGCATTTTACCAGCAGCCTAACGCTGAAGTTATTGGTTACGTGTATGTTCCTTTTTTTCAGCATGTTTTTTTTCATGGGATTATATGTTAAATGATCATTAAAGGGGAACTTAAATTTCATTTTAGATTCAAAATTTTAGGGAATTTGTATTTTCTATATAACAATTTATGATGAATTTTTAACATGTTTTCAATATTTCTTTTAAACACACCCAAAACCACTTGGCAAGTTCCTGCCAATTCCTGTCTGCTTTATTGCACAGGATAATAAAGTTTTATTGTATTATGACTTATGTACCTGTTTCCTTGTGCCCAGTTTGTGTTGTGATCCTAGTATTTAAGGTTATTTAAACAATGGGTATGCTAATGCTACCAGCTAGTTCTGTGCATTTACAGTATTGCAACAAGAGATGTAACATAAAGCAGACCCAATGTTTTCCAGTGATTATGGTTTTGCTGACTTCTCTTCAAATTTCTCTTTAAACAGAGCATCGGATGAAGCCATGGCATCAGATACAAAGGAAGAAGAAACTGGCACAGAATGGGAGAGAGTTGCCCGCCTTTGTGACTTCAATCCTAAGAGCAGCAAACAGTCAAAAGATGTATCTCGCCTACGATCAGTCTTAATCTCCTTAAAGCAGACACCTCTATCACGCTAGCTTTGCCTCTCCTTTACGCCTCACTCCCCTGCTTTACATGATACCAAAGAAACCATACCTTGAAGGCCCAGGGCAATTAACAGTATATTACACCTACTGTTGAACAGGCCGTTTATTTTTCCCCACAGTGCAGAAATCTACTAAAATAGAAACTAGTTCCAAAATGTCCTTATTTTAGGTTGTTTTCATATAAAAAAAGGCATATGTTGAATAAGAATCTTAGGTTAGAGTACCTAGAGAACCTTAAGTTTTCCCTGAGAACCTGAAAAGGTTGCTTGTTTTTAGTGGTGTATACAGCACAACAGGGGTTGCCTGAATGAAGATGAAACTAGTGTATAAAGTGTAAATCATCCCATAGGTGTCTTGACAGGTAGAGATTGCATGTTAAGAAGGTTCATTTCATAGCAGAGGATTCTACACATATGTACTTGCACCTTTAAGCTTTTTCCAGCAACACAGGTTCAATCATTTTTGTAGCCATTATGTCTTAACCGCCAGCAATAGATTCGTTATGTACAGTTTCAATCATCAATAACAAGAGACACTAAACTTTCCCTGAGATTGGCAAGTCAAAATACAAGGACTGGTTGTAGGCAGTAAGCCATAACGATTAAAGGGGGTGTAAAGTGCATATATAGATTATTGGCACTAAATTAAACAACTTTGTTATGTTATATGTTAATATGTCTGTTTAAAAGCTTTGTACTGTTTTGAGATACAAGTGATCGTTTCTGCAGCTTTCTCTCCTCTCCCTTGATCACGTTCCCTCTTGAAGTTAAGCAGCGGCTTGCTGTCCAGCTCTTAAGTGATTTATGGGCTGCCCCTCCGAAGCTTAACTGCTCATAACTACTTATAGGGGTCAAGGGTGGCCTTACCCTCACATATATATACTTGGTGAGGAACTGCTGCCCCTAAGAACACCAGGGAGTAGGACGGTCAGTGGGTGTTGAACTTCAAGGGGGATCACAATCAAGGGAGAGTAGAGAAAGCTGCAGGAACGATCGCTTGTATCTCAAAGTAGGTACGAACGTTTTAACAGACATATAATGCAAAATTGTTTAATTTAGTGTTAAAAATCTATACACGCATTTTAAAAATGACTTTACATCCCCTTTAAATGACATGTAAACCCCACACAAAAAATGTATACAGTGAACAGTCTCTTTAACATCTTTTAATACCTGCTACTCTGGTTGTTTAAAGGTTAATAGTAAGGTTGCAGCTTCCCCCTGTAACCCACTCGGCTCCTCTCTCAGGAATTTAGTTTGGCTGTAGGCTACTGAGCATGCTCAGTTTTAAACATTACTAAACACGCTCTCCAATCTAGCCGCCAATGAAGAAATAGTGTTGCTGGTTTTCATAGAAACTCTTCTCTAGCTTTCTGCTTCTATTTTTTTTTCCTAACCTCCTGTCCTGAGCTCAGTTTAAGCATTACAATGCTCAATCCAAGCAGGGCTTTTTATTAAAGTAAGTTCTGCCTGTGTAAGCCTGCATTTTTTTTATTAAATTTACACTGAATTTTGTGCACATGTGCTGTTTGCAGAAGTAAATGTCACTGATGATGTGTCAGAGGGAAAATGGCTGCCAGTTGAATGCTGCTATTTGTTTAAGGAAAATGCAATGGTGCTGGTGAACTGAGGGGATATATGCAGTACAAATGATGCAGTTCAGGTGGGAGAAAAGTGCACAACTTATACATGCTAGGAAAATTTTAGGGTTTGCATGCTGTTTAAAATCTGTACTCATCAAGCACTACCAACCATTTAAATTCCATCATCAATAAGTCATTAAACAGTTTCTAGAAATAATAAGGCCTCTTCCATAAGATACCATGTTCAAATTTAGGGGATCTGGAACAGTTAATAAATAAGTTTGGACTGTTAATAATTTCAAAAGACTCTACAAATGGGGCATTTTGCATCAGTGTTTGGTAAGCGTATTCTGTTTGTATTGCTTATTCACCTGAGTGTTGTGTTTTAAATGACAGGGGGTGGGATGTTTTTATTATGTCTAAGTATTGCATTCTAAAATAAAGATAAGATTGGTGATAGAAATAATTTATTGCTGTAGTGTAGTTGTAATTATTTTTGTGTCTTTCATAATATAATACAACATCCTTTTCCATACAATAGAGCAATAACACAGGAAGCCCACCGCAACGCATCTCTCAGAATTCATTTAAAGCCACATTCTGTTCTCATGATCATAATGGAGTACTTTTATAAATTTGTTGTGAACTTGTATTTGTCCTGTGTGTATAGCAAGATGGCTTTTCACTTTATATTTTTCTGTACCTATGTTATTAAGGGAATGGAGGGGCTCCTGAATAAATGTTTGACCACAAATGCGGGAATGAACCCAGAAAATCAGGGACGCAGGCACTGTCATGGGACTATTTATCTAGGGGTCGGCAAGTTAATTTTTTCTTAGCTTTGTGAATAAATATGTGTTGCCCCATTGTAGAGGTAGATGCCTGACACTGTAGACCAGACTAAGCCAATGAAACTGGTAAAGAAATCCAGACTTGCTTCAAATCTACTGAGTTACCGTCAAGGATTTTGAAAAATACAAGTGTACTTTAAATATACTCCAAAAAGAATCAAGGGAATTGGGCCATGGCACATATTTGTTGCCTGCAGTTAAATCTGCTCTGGCAACAAATCTCCAGGAAATGACTTGCCATAGCATAACATTGGGATTACTGTAAAACATTACTTACAGTGATCTGTCTTAGGAAAATGCGAAGGGAGGCAATATAATCTTGTTATAATCAGTATAATCTAAAATAAAATGCTTATTTGTGTAAACAAGTAAATATATGCAAACTGTGAGCATTTATTAAGCACCCTGTTATTAAATAGCACATAAATGGAGACCAACACAGATATTTGCTTTCAGTAGTTTCATGATGATTCCATTCAGTACATAAATGATGTATCTGTATATTATTTACTGGGTTTTTGGGGGTGTAAAGATTTTGGTAGGTCTGTCCTTGTTTCCCTCAATCTCTCGCTTAATTTATGAAATCCATAATGAGAAATGTGTTGTAATAGGAATGTAAACAACCCCAATGTGCTATTAATTGATTAATGTTGTCTGCTTACTCTGTGTCACATCAATAAAATGCCAATAAGTCTGCCTGCACTAGTTATTCTTCTCAAGACTTTTATAACTACTAACTGGTAGGTAAATTGCTGATAGTGTGTGACGTATCGAGAATAGTCTTATATTTGTGTCCTCTACAATAAGGGCTGTGGCACACGGGGAGATTAGTCTCCCCGATATGCCATCCCACCAGCAAGAATGTAAATCGTCGGTGGGATGGCATACGCAGCGGTGCGATCGCCGAAGTTGGGCTTGTTAAAATAAATAACTCCTCCTCTACAATAAGGAAAAGGCCATGGACTAAATGTCTCTTTTTATGATCAGTAAAAAAAAAGGTTATTAGTGAAAGATTTGGAAAAAAAATTGCAGGAATTTTCAATAGTTTGCACTGTGATCACACACACACACACACACTCCTTATTGGAAGTTGTAGCCGATGAAGAAGAATAGCCTCTCCTACACCTCCCACAAGCGAAAAAGAACCTGTGACTGGGCTGGCTCTGAAGAGGAGTGGCAGGAGTGTGTAGTAGATTAGTTCCCACAAGCTTTGCAACCAAAGTTGAATTCAGGCAAGGGTTAGAGGTAGGCAGCAAAGATTCCGGGTCCAGAAACATTAGCACAGGCTGTGTCATAGGACATGTGTGCCATGCTGAACCAGGAAGTGTGTGCCTACCCAGGCTCCAAATTGTGGGGAAAATCGATTTGTTTGAAAAACTTTCACAAATGGGAGAAAAATGTAACATGGGAAAAATTGGAAATTTAAACATAAGAACTATTTAGAGGTTTTGCACTTTATTGTAGCTGTGTAAACAAAAAGCTGTACTGTAAGTGGGACTGACTGTGACTGTGTGAAAATAGTCCCACACAGCCATTTAACGGAACTGAACACTGAACTCAAAATGACAGGCCATGCTATCACCCCACTGCCCCAGGAAACAGAATCCAGCATGGCAGCAGCGTCTCTTGTTGAAGCTTCTTTTAGTCTTCAGAGTTCTTAGGATGGAGGCACATGCTGGCGCTGTTGCAAGATAATAGTAAGTGTGATACCTATGGGATATATGACAAATGACTGCCCATTTGCTACAGGCCTAGTGATTGACAGTGACAACAATGGCAAGTGATTGGAGATAATGCTTAGCTTTCTCTATTTGTTTCTGAGATGAGCCACTAAAAGAAAAAAATAATGTAACAATATCAAATTTCAAATTCTTTTCCAGGGAACTAGTTTATTTAAGATCCATATTTTGTGAAGATCTCTCTATATTGTATAAGATGATACAATATGTTTACCAATATGTGTACCATGTTTACCTGTATGTTTTCTTGAACACTAATAAAAAACAAAAAAAAAATCCAGATTTTGGACAATGTTATATTTTTAAAGTAGAAAAAAAGTTGTATCGAGAAAAGCTTATTTCCCACAATTCCATGTTAGTAAAATAGCTTTCAATGTCCTGTTAAATTAAAGGAATAAGACAAAATGCAAGTATGGGATTTGATTTCCCCCAAAAGAGATTTAGCTTTGTTATTGTCTAAATATTTTTATTCTTCAATTTATATTTTATACTGACCCAAAAGGTGAAGGAGGGGTACACTATGTAAACCCTCAAAATCCACATGGACAGTGTCGGACTGGCCCATCAGGATAACAGGAAAACTCCCGGTGGGCCCAGGTGTCAATGGGCCCTCCTGCTCATTCGGCCTGCTTCATGGTCATTCCCTATTTCTGAATAGGAACAAAGAGGAGAAATAGAGGGAAGAATAGATGTTGGAATATAAATAAAAGAGATTAGGAGAATAAAGAGCTTGGGCGAGGAAAGGAAGAAAACTAGTTTGGAGAGTGGGCCTATGGTCTAAGGTTTTCTGGTGGGCCCCTGGGGTCCCAGTCCGACACTGTTAAAGGACTATAACAAGTAAAATACAGTTCTTAATTTGGCACCTAAAGAAAATATTCTAAGTTGCCTGACTTATCATCTGACATGACCCTGATGTTGAAGGGTTCTGAGGCCTTGATGTTCCTTATGGCCTTCTCTCCTGGAATCTCTCCTCCCATACACTCCCAATTTAGTAATCCAAATAAGGCTTGTTTTATACCACATATATTTCATATAAATTACCTATTTGCCAGTTATAGGTAAAATATTCATCTTATATGAAGTAGGTATTACTAAACAAATTAGCTCCTTCATTGTTTCCTCGAAAGAATGCAAATCTAACCAGTAGCCTGCAAGGAATGCTTCCCCTTGTCTATTTCTGTCTATGTTAGGCAAATTGAACTGAAAAGACCTAATCCTATGTATTTTATAAAATAACATAATACACCTCACACATATATATAAATATGAAACAGAATAATACTTATAAAGCATAATACTTAAACTGGACATACATATAAATCTTCATATAAATAAATGTATGAAAAGGTTTATTGCAAACTCTGTCCCGCAACAATACTAAAATCATCAGTCCTCCCCAAATGCCACATGTCACTCCATATTCAGTGTTACATTTAAACCTTAACCTTCGCTGTTAGTAGCTAGAGATTATACAATTGTTTTGTTTTGTTTTTTTATATATAGAGCTCTATCATATCTAACATATTATAATCCTAAACCTGAGGATCAGCCTGGAAATGACCTATGGTAAGTCAGTTGTTAGGCTATAGGTGACTGGAGAATGTTCATTGGCTTTGTGGCTTTGCAAGCAAATAAGAGTGGTCTTGCCATAGCCGTCTGCAAATAGAGATTTGCCCCCCTGGAATGCAACCGCACTGAACGCTTCATGTGTTGCAAAATTGTTTGATAAAGTTTTACTTGACCCAGTGTCGGACTGGCCACCAGGATACCAGAAAAACTCCTGATGGGCCCAGGTGTCAGTTGGCTCTCCTGCTCCTGACCATTTGGCCTGCTTCATGGTCATTCCCTATTTCTGAATGGGAAGAAAGAGGAGAAATAGATGGAAGGATATATGCCAGCATGTAGATAAAAGAGACTAGGAGAATAAAGAGGTTGGGTGAGGAAAGGAGGTAAACTAGTTTGGAGAGTGGGCCTATGGTCTAAGGTTTTCTGGTGGGCCCCTGAGGTCCCAGTCGACACTGACTTGACCCCACCTATTAATTTTCACTCTTTCCTGCTAGGACTCTGCTCTCCCAGGAGAGAGACATGGCAATCTGGTCAAAGGATGGTGAGATAACCTCTACCCCAGCCAGAGGCAGGCCAAGCTGACCGGGCGCCCTAGGCAACCCGGTCGGAACTTCACCCCTGCACCTTACATTCGGCACCTTGCATACGGAGTCATTGCCCCGAGTCAGGCACACACAGCTGATATCTGCCAACAAATCTTGCATTAATTGATGGATGTTTGCTGCATGTACCTGCACCTGGGCAAATTCAATGCTTCCGGGTGCAGGCACAATTAGAAGATTGCATGGTGGGACCTTACCCTAAGAGCTAAATTTCCTTTTTTTTAAAAATGGAAATTCAGCTCTGCAAGTGCAGAAAGCACTGTTGGCTGTTAGCGACGCGGCTCCCTTAGACCCACTCTGACGAAAGTAGAGTCCAATAAAGAGTGAATATTGTCTGCAAACAGCCAACAATTAAATACAAATGTCTAACATGCAAAAAGTCTAACTGAGAGGCAGCAAAAGAATAAGCAGGGATCAGGATGGGTGCAGCAGAGATTTAAGAGGGGGCTGCATTGGGTCTGTTGTCTTCAAATACAGGAGAACCTCCCAGAAGGGAAACAGCAAATACATAATTTGTGCCAGTATATAGTTGCTATGGCGAATGTAAAAGAAGCCAAGGACTCTGCCTGATAACTGAAGATAATATATAGGTAACTAGAGAGACCTTAAAGGAACAGTAACACCAAAAAATGAAAGTGTATAAAAGTAACTAAAATATAATGTGCTGCTGCCCTGCACTGGTAAAAGTTGTGTGTTTACTTCAGAAAGTCTACTATAATTTATATAAATAAGCTGCTGTGTAGCCATGGGGGCAGCCATTCAAAGGAGAAAAGGCACAGGCACATAGCAGATAACAGATAAAACACTATTGTATTCTACAGAACTTATCTGTTATCTGCTATGTAACCTGTGCCTTTTCTCCTTTTTCCAGCTTGAATGGCTGCCCCCATGGCTACACAGCAGCTTATTAAATAAATTATAGTAGTGTTACTGTAGCAAACACACCAGTTTTACCAGTGCAGGGCAACAGTGCATTATATTTGTATTACTTTAAAGCTCTTTTATTTTTTGGTGTTACTGTTCCTTTAAATGAGACCTTAACACAGGATTATTATTGAATAAGTGCCTTACAATTAGACGGTCAGTAGGTGGCAGTAAAGCACTTGGAACTTGTTCTTCACACACAATTGGTTCGCGTCTATAGTACCACGTGGTTATAGTCACATGACACACAGATAACAGCTTGAAAGTCGGAGACTGTGTAATTAAATAGTGTGTGTTTGTACACCGATGCGCCTACACTAATTTACCCCATGCCCGGGTGAAATCCCTCTTATATCCCTCACTGGCATCCCTTGCTGGGTAACCTGCTGACAGAAATCCGCAGCCAGTATCTACCGATCGGCTATGGCTGGAAATGCGTTCCCTAAGGTAAGTAATTAGGAATTCCTGCTTTATACAGGTAAGCAGGGCCTCATTCCCTGTAGGCTCGTTCCCATCAGGCCAATTTTTCTTATTTACATTATGAAGCTATGTAACCAGCAGTTGGAGCTGCCACTTTTGTAGAACAATACAGCATTTCCTATTTATGTATCTTCCCTATTAATATCATTAGGTATACATTATATTTTTAAAGGCCAGGCAGCAACCCTGCTGTTGCTGAGCCCTAAAGCAGAATTATTTTATACCCCCTGCCAAATATTGGCATTTTCAATACATTTATATGAAAAATATAAGAGCCATTGGGCTGAGATTTTGGAACATGGCTTCTGAGGGGGTAGGACTTGAAAAGCAGCTATGCAAAAGGACTATATTGGTTAGAAGCCGTCTCTCTCAGCATTCTGTTCAGCCCCCTGTAGCTAAACTATGATACCTTGCATCAGTTTTCCTCTGTTGACTTGTTAAGATCTGACCTGGAACAGTTTATAGCCCGCCATATGTTTTTCTGACCACCTATGTGTTGATCCAAATTAGGCTGAGTTAATCTCCTGGCCCATGGCTGATAATCAAACCATAGCAGGATGCAGACCCATCAGAAGAAGACTGTATCAATGGTCGTGTCCTCTCGCTAAAGGATTTTTAAATATGCCTGATCTCCATCTGCATAGTCCATTAACCTGCCAACTTGTTATTCTGGCTTGAGCCAAAAGAATGAAATGAGAGAGACCACTGGCTAAGCAATTACTTTACTTTCTTTGCTTTGTATTTTAGGTCTGTGTGACATTCAGGAATCTCGCTGCCTGTATTGCCACAGAGGACCTGGCAGCTTTAACAGAGAGGGATATAAACATGTACAAAGATGCCATGCAAGAAATCCACAAGACTCTCCTTTCTATGGGTAATGATCCATATATAATAAGATTTGTGTATTTGTATTTTCTTGATCATTTGGATGCTTCAGTATCAGACCAAAGCAAAGGGATATTGCCAATAAGATGGTCTGTATATTAAAAACTACAAGGCCAAGTCTAAACAAGCTCAACTATCTTTTGATGGTGATGTTGAACATGGCTGTAAACAAAACCAAGTTTTGTCCCAAATTAGTTGCATTTGTAAGAAATTCTAAACCAAGTCCAAATTTCCATGTCATAATGCGCTACTCAAAACTCACACTTCTGGTCCCCCCTTTATTGCATTTCTAAGTGCTCAAAATGAATCACTAGGTCACCTTGCAGCTACAAGGATAGAGCTGTGTTGGTTGTGTGCCTACTGAGCATTCTCAGAAATGCTGCTGTTTGCCAATGACTTGCAGTCTATTTTTACATAGTTTTTTTTTTTTTTTTCAAGACAGCCCTTGCAATATCATCACATATATATGACACACGACCCATGAATATGTTGATTTCCTTATAAATGATGCTTAGTGATTTCTAAAGTTGTAATGAGTGCTTGGTGATATAATTTTTGTCACATGATTAAAACTTGTGCATTATTACATTAACATTTATTTATAAAGCGCCAACATATTCCACAGCGCTATTATAACATAAAGATTCCCTAGTTGTAAAAAACAAGGGTATTGGAAGTCAGCTCAGAGTTTCATTTGCCTGTATAAAAGCACTCATCCTTTATGCCTTTATATTATCATGGAACTCCTTGGTGGTTCCACCAAGATATAATGCATTAGGGCTTGATTTCTCTGATTTAACATTTTCACCACTTTTTTTTTTTTTTTTGAAAAACAAGTTCTACTATAGAAAGATGTTTCAGAAACTATAAAAATGTTTAACATTTCAGAGACTTGCCTGGTCATTATATAATCTCTTACAATGAGGCATAAAGCTTGAATACATTTGTACGATATTAGACTTGGACTTCTCCCTGTCTAAGCCTGATTTAGAACAGGGATCATGCAGTAACTTATGAATAGGACTGTATAGGGTCAGACTGGGCCGCCAGGCCGCTTCTCCCCTGATGCGTTAAATTTACGCGCTCGGGGGAGGACATTGGGTGGGGGGCACCTGCGGGGGGGACACAGCGCAGGCACCTGCAGGAGGGCCCCTGGGGCGGGAGACACGGTGGGCCCTTCCCCCCCCCCCCCCCCCCCCAGTCCGACCATGGAACTGGATCATGTTTGCAGTGTCTAATTGACAATATACAATGCAGGCAGGGGGCAGATAAAGGTTTGCTCAGAGCAGATAGATAACATTACACTCAGTGCTAATCATTAAACCAAAACACAGATAGGCAGCAAAAGGAGTGGAGAGGTCGGCATACTATATCCTTTTATAACAGTCAAGTGACCATGGACCATAAAGACAACATTAAAATCTTGTGCTTTCATTTTAGGTCACAGAATTCTAAATCCTGAAATTTTAATGTTTACTGAAGAAACAGAGAATTGTCAGGCCACAAAGAAACAAAAGCTGAATGCCTGCATCCATAGTAAGACAACTTTGTTTGCATGTTTGGGGAAAAGTGTTGTATATTCAAGGGAATATGTTTATATAAAATGTCTTCTATATCCTAGTGGTAGGAATGCAACTTTTGGATTCCTCTTGTTGCAGAACTAATGTCTCTGACATTGCCTAAAGATTGGATGCTGAGAGTGGGAGTTTTTCCATCACAGACTAATTGTGAAACACACAATCCCTGTTATTGGCTATGTAGCATGTTTTTGTCATGCTTAGTGCCCTAGCAGATGGGGTGCTTTTATAGCCTGTTTGAAATCTCCCCTCCCACTGGTGAAAAAGCATGAAGATACTTGCCCCTGCATTTATTTGAATCAACACATGTAAAACACTTCATGCAGCAATCCCAGGTAATCATGCAAAGATCCAGAAGAAGCTATTTTCTTTGCTGTACATAAAATGTTTTCTAGTGAATTCTAGTGAATACAGAAGGGCAGGTATTTTCAGTGCACTTTGCCACCCATAGGAGAGTGGGATGAACACTCATAGAACAATTCGGTAATGTTAGTTATAATTATTCATCATACACCATTATAAATCAAGAGGATAAATGTTATTAGAATGTTTAATTTTTTAAAGTGGTGTGTGTGTGTGTGCATATGCAATGCATGGCTTGATTTGAACATTTGTTTTTCTTTATGTGCTAGAGCTAGACAGTACGATTCAGGCTCCGGATATTATGCTGTTGGTTGAACATGAGAAAACAGTTGGTGTTCTACATCATCAAAAGAATAAAGAAAGAGGGAATGTTATGTCCATGGTGCTGTGTAAGTAATGTTTGGGGGGTCAGGGTTTACCAACTCCGAGTATTAATGTCTATTATAAGTATTACATAGCACATCTGTTTCTTTTCTTCCAGCAACTAAAGAGGAACAGGAGCAGGGCTCTCCTACTCACAGTACGCTTGAAAGCACAAACATCCAGGAAAGTAAGTGTGTAATGTAAGATTGTTCTTTTGGTCAGGTGAGAATAATGGTGATTTGCCTGAATAAAACAACATTTTAAACGAAATTACAAACAGGTTTAAGCCATTATCTAGCCATGTACTATCAATGTGCCTCAATAAATACAGAGCAATTTGAAAGAATGGGCTGCATTTCTAAATTTTCTAAACAGTTACTAGTCCAAATGTAAAGCTGCCTAATCAGTTGACATTGAACAGTATACGTAATTTCAAATAAAAATTTGAAGAAAAAAAATTAAAATAAAAAAAAAATGTAGAATAAAGGATGAATAGTTTTTAATGTCTAGGAGTTTTGTATTTTGGCTATGAATGTCCCTCCAGTATAGCATTTATTTATTAGTTCACCTTCACGTTAACTTTTAATATGTTTTAGAATGGCCAATACTTTTCAATTGGTCTTTTTTTATTATTATAGCTTTTAAATAATATATCTTCTTCTTCTGACTCTTTTCAACTTTCAAATGGGGGTCACTGACCCCTGAAGCCCATAAAGTATTGCTCTGTAAGGCTACAATTGTATTATTATTGCTACTTTTTATTATCTTTCTATTCAGGTCATCTCCTATTCATATTCCAGTCTCCCATTCAAACCACTGGTTGCTAGGGTAAGTTGAACTAGCAACCAGATACCTGCTGAAATTCCAAACTAGAGAGCTGCTGAACAAAAACTTAAATAATTACAGAATATCAATCTGTACATCATACTAAAATACTAAAATAAACTAAATAGACCATTATTCCAACACCATAGATTTGAGGCTTTGGGTTTTACTTTGATATACAATGCTTACTAAAGTATTCTCCCCCTTGGCATTTTTCAAGTTTACAGAGCATGCCTACAACTTTGAAGATGTATTTTTTTTCTTTTTTTTTTTATTGTGAAACAGACAAATAGAGAAAATGTAATTCTTACCTGTAGGTAATTTTCTTTTCCTTTAGTCTAAAGGCAGCACAAGTGATTTATAGCACATGTCCTGCTTTTTGGACAGGAAGGGAAACAGCCAGAACCTCCTCTATAAGTCCCCGCCCCCTTGCCAGCAAGTTGCGTAATGACTAGCAATAAAAACACCACCCCAATGCAACAATCTTTATTAGGGAGGGAAACCTGTGCTGCCTTCGGACTAAAGGAAAAGAAAATTACCTACAGGTAAGAATTAAATTTTCTCTTTCCATTTACATCCTCAGGCAGCACAAATGATTTATATAGCTAGAAGCACAGAAGGGGAGGGAGAAGAGTCAATTACTGGAAGACTGCTTCAAGGACTTTAGTGCCAACCGATAATGCTTGGCAAAAGTATGGAGGTTGCTCCATGTAGGAGCTCTACAGATTTCAGCTGGTGACACTTCTGCTTTTTCCGCCCATGAAGTAGAGATAGCTCTCGTAGAATGAGCTCCGATACCTGAAGGAGGTTCTCTTTTCTCCAGTCTATAAGATTGACAATAGATTATTTAATCCATCTTGAAATAGAAACTATAGAAGCTTTCTCTCTTTTCTTCTTACCCCAGAAGAGAAAAAAAGAGATGCTCTGACTTCCTAAAGTCTTTCGTTCTGTCAATATAAATACGAAGACATCTGCAAAGATCCAGGGTATGGAATTTCCTCTCTTCCTCATTCTTAAGGTCCCCATACACGAGGCGATTTCACTCGTTGTGCGACGAACGATTATATCGACAAATGATCGTATGGCGATCCGGTTTCCATACGATATGCCATCCACGGCAACGATAATTTGCAAAAGATTTCATCGTATCATTATCGTAAAATACGTACGATCGTACATCTACGTACGATCCAATGTCGTGGCGGAAGCGGTATTTATTTATGTTCATTGACTTCCGCTGCTGGCAATTATGACATGCGCAGAGAACAATCTTTCGAAGACAAATGTCTGACACTTACACCAACTGGCAGACTTTATCGTTAAACGACTAAAATTTTTAAACCTGGACGATCGAATTTGGGGACAATAATTTCGGGTCGATTAGTGGGCCGACTATCGTTTGCACACCATCAACTATACGATAACTTAACGATAGTATCGGATCGCTCGGGAATAGGTCGTTTGACAGTAAAAAATCGGCCCGTGTATGGGGGCCTTTAGGTCCAGGAAAAAATAATGGAAGAATGACTTCTGAATTCGGATTAGCAACCCTACGTGCTGATATAATTGTAGTTAGAAATATAACTTTAAAAGAAACTTCGAGTAAAGGTTCAAAGGGAAAAAACTGTAAGTCTATTAAGCACTAGATTAAGGTCCCAGGAAGGTATCAACATTCTCTGTGGTGGCTTTAAATTCATAACAGCTTTAACAAATCTTTTCACATGAGGATTTGAATGTAATTATTTCCATAAAAGGATGACAATGCTGAAATTTGAACTTTCAGTGTGCTAGGAGACAGATCCTTGTCAAATTCATTCTGAAGGAACTGTAAAATTACTGGAAGATCAATAACTTTAGGATCCTTAGAAGCAGTCAGACACCATTTCTGAAAGACTTGCAATGTCTTGCATAAGATTAAGTCGTAGAAGGTTTCCTGAAAAATTGTAAGGTTTTTATAACTCCTATGGAGAAACTTTGTCTTTCTAGCATCAAGGAATCAGCCTCCAAGCTGTCAGCTTCAGTCTGGATAGTTCTTGACAGACAGATCTTTCTTCAGCAGTAGAATCCAGAAATTGCCCTGGGAAGCTTGAGAAGGTCTGGAAACCAGATTCTCCTTGACCAGAATGGTAGAATCACTGAAGCCCGATCATAGCTGCAATTCGCTTTGGATAAGTCTCTATGAGCTTGCCACTGGGATTTTTGCCCATTCCTCAAGGCAAAACTGCTCCTGCTCCTTCATGTTGGATGGTTTTTGCTTGTGAACAGCAGTCTTCAAGTCTGACCACAGATTCTCAGTTGGTTTGAGGTCTGGACTTTAACTAGGCCATTCCAACACATTTAAATGTTTCCCCTTTTAACCCCTCAAGTGTTGCTTTAGCAGTATCCTTCAGGTCATTGTCCTGCTGGAAGGTGAACCTCCATCCCAGTCTGAAATCACAGGCAGACTGACACAGAATATCCCTGTATTTAGCACCATCCATCTTTCCCTCAACTCAGACCAGTTTCCTAGTGCCTGCTGCTGAAAAACATCCCCACAGATAGTGTTCTTGGGGTGATGGGATATATTGGGTTTGCACCAGACATAGCATATTCCTTGGTGGCCGAAAAGTTAAATTTTAGTCTCATCTGACCAGAGCACCTTCCTCCATACATTTGGCGAGTTGCCCACATGCCTTTTGGCAAACTCAAAATGTGCCTTCTTATTTTTAACATTAAGTTATGGCTTTTTTTGGCCACTCTTCCATAAAGCCCAGCTCTGTAGAGTGTACGGCTTATTGTGGTCCTATGGAAATGTACTCCAGTCTCTGCTGTGGAACTCTACAACTCCTTCAGGGTTACCTTCTCTCTGTGCTGCCTCTGATTAATTCCTGGTCTGTGAGTTTTGGTGGGCGGCCCATTTTTGGCAGGTTTGTTGTGGTACCATGTTCTTGACATTTGAAGATGATGGATTTGATGGAGCTCTGGGGGATCCTCAAAGATTTGGATATTTTTTTTTTTTATAACCCAACCCTGACTTCTCAACAACTTCTTTGGAGAGCTCCTTGGCCTTCATGGTGTGATGCCTCTTGCTTGGTGTTGAAGCCTTTGGGGCCTTTCAGAAAGGGTGTGTTTATACTGACAGATCATGTGACACTTAGATTGCACACAAGTAGACTTCATTTCACTAATTATGTGAATTTTGAAGGTAATTGGTTGCACCAGGACTTTTTAGGGGCTTCGTGGCAAAGGGGGTGAATACATATGCACATGCCAATTTTCAGTTTGTTTTTTTTTAAATGTTTTTTATATATATTTTTCTCATTTCACTTCACAGACTATTTTGTGCAGATCCATCACATAAAATAAAATTAAGAAACCTTTAAATTAGCGATGCTCCGAACCTAGTTTTTCAGGTTCACCCGAACCCACAATCCGTGTTTAGAGATTTGGCCGAAAACCGAACCCAATCCCAATTAGCATATGTGTGTTTGTGGCAAAATTAACCCTTCCAAATCCTAATTAACATATGCTAATTAGGATTAAGTTCAGCCAAATTTGAACCCTGCTAAAAAAGGCAGAACACCAAACCGAATCCTGGATTCGGTGCATCCCTAATTTAAATTAAAGTTTAGAATGTAACAATACATGAAAAATGTCAAGGGGGGTGAAAAATTTAGCAAAGCACTATATGCTACACTGCATGTTTACTCAAAACAAGCAGCATGCTGGCTCATAAGTTTCAAGAAAAGTTCATCAGTGTAATACCATCAGTGACTTTTTAATAATAATTAGGTAATGTGCCCTGCCACAATGTTTAAAACATTATGCCAGTGATGTAAATGGCACCACGGTAGTTATACCCTATGAAATCAAAGTACAATACTCCGTGTAGAACATTCCCAGTTCAGTGCTTAGGCAAAGCTAGGTGCCTACATGTTACTCTACGTCAGTGCTGTCCAACTTCTACGGTGCCGAGGGCCGGAATTTCTCTAGCATACATGGTAGAGGGCCGCTAATGGAAGCCAGTTTTGACCACTCCCCTTTTTAAAAACCACACCCACTTAAAACCACACCTATTTTATCACAATAGTGGTAGCACAGCAAAATCCCAAATGCTTGGTCCTTACTGTGGGGATATCAACAGTCATTCTTATGTGAAAGAATTATGTCATATTAAGATATACCCTTAAATTCCATATGCCTCCTCCTCCCCTGCGGATAGCAGAGCAACCCCCAGTACATAATTACACACCTTAGGGACCATTTAATGGCTATTTCCAACTGCTAACAAACTCCCACAACAAACCCCTGCCAGGTTCACCTCCCACAGGCAGCATAGGGCAAGCAGAGTATGGTACACACAGGCAGCACTCTGCCTGTCCTATGCTATCTGTGTGTGCCATACTATGCCTGCCCTACCCTGCCTGTGTGTGCCATACTCTGCCTGCCCTACCCTGCCTGTGTGTGCCATACTCTGCCTGCCCTACCCTGACTGTGTGTGCCATACTCTGCCTGCCCTACCCTGACTGTGTGTGCCAAACTCTGCCTGCCCTACCCTGCCTGTGTGTGCCATACTCTGCCTGCCCTACCCTGACTGTGTGTGCCATACTCTGCCTGCCCTACCCTTCCTGTGTGTGCCATACCCTCCCTGACCTATGCTGCCTGTGTGTGCCATACTCTACCTGCCCTATGCTGGCTGTATGTGCCACACTCTGCCTACTGTACCTATGTCTGAGGTGTGAAGAAGTGAACAATGGGAGTGATTACAGCCTGAGCCTGAGGTGTGAACACTGCAGGGGGTGAACAATGCAGGTATTAAAAGGTGTTAAAAACACAGGGGATTACATTTTTAAACAATACAGAGTGCTTACAGCCTGAATCTGAGGTGAGAACCATGCAGGGGGGCAGTTAATCTCAGTACTGATACCATTTAATGCTTACTCAAAGGTAAGCCATCAAAGCAGCCAGACAGGTGGGGGGCCACACAGAGGGGGGTCGCGGGCCGCCAGTTGGACAGCACTGCTCTACGTAATGATTTAATCAATCACCTTTCCCAATTTATTAGCAGACAATCCTGCCATATCTATTTTCCCCCTACCTGTTAAAAAAGAAGAGGAAGAAATGTACCCTGTGTCTGCTTGCCCATGGAGAAGGGCATTCACAGAAAAGGATGCAAGTAAGAGATTTTACAATATACAAACATTGCATGCATCGTTATGTTGGTGAATAAACCCTTTGCCCAATTTTAACCTTTATTTCCTATGCTAAAGAAGGAACTAAATCCACTTACACTTTGATATGACCTGTTTCACATCATGGTTCTTCCAAGCCACTGTATAATGAACCTAAGGGCTTTGGCACACTAACAGATTAGCCTCCCGTGATAAATCTCCTCTACCGAACTTTTTGATAAGTGGTAATGGATCCCATACCTGTACAGTGCTCTCTCTACCTTGAAACAAGTGACCCTGTTTATTGGGGAGGGGGTAGCACGTTTAGTGGAAAAAAATTCAGTTAGTTTCATAATATGGATATTTCTTTTAAAATTACAGAATAAAGGCTGAACATTCAAGGCCTATTTATTGTGATCATATCTAGCCATAGTATGTATGTGTGTATAATATATATAAATTTTGTATACTGCAAATTTAATTTGTAAACAATTCCAACTTTTTCTTTATAATGAAGACCTTCAATTGCCAGCTTAGTTGCTCTTTCCTTATATCGGTAATGTCTCTTCAGTACTGGAGACCAAAACTGCACTGCTTGTTCCAGATGAGGCCTTATCAGTGACCCACTTTTCCTTCCATCAATCTAAACCCCTAAATACAGGACAATACCTAGCTGATTAAACCAAATATGAAAAAGTATGAGCTGGCACTCAAAAAATTCCAATTATGTTATCTTGTGACTTTTTTTTTTCCTTTCAGGCCCTGCCAGTTCCCAGATGACTAGAGAAGAGGAGAAATCTGCACCCAAAAATTCAGCTAAACGGCCTTCTACCATTTCGAATAGACGTACTAAAAACAATGTTTCCTTCAAGAGAACACTAAACCTCATCCATGAGACTAAACCAAGTTTTAAGTGCACTTACTGTAATGAAAGATTTGAAAAACCGCACAGTCTTAAAGATCATGAGAACATCCATTTTGACGAAAAACCGTATAAATGTACTCAGTGTTGCAAATCCTACAAATCGAATGCACAGCTAATGGTTCACCAGTGGAATCACAGGTAGCAGTGGTAGCTTCAGAACGAAGTAGAATTTGTGTGCAAATCTTCCTCTTAAAGCAGCTTTTATAATAAAACAAGTTTATTTGCCAACATGTGTTTACAAGTAAATGTAAAGGGAAAATAGTTAAAATTGCCTACTGCTGAGAAAGGACCACCTACATGTTATTTTTGTTTTTATTAGACCAAGTTACTATTTGTATCACCAGTATCCATGGTGTAATTATTGGTTTTAAAATGTAACTCACTTTTATTTAGTTGTTTTAAATCAAGAGAAACTCAGACTGCGTGCCAGTTAAGGTTATATTGGATATCCCTGAAAGTTACATGGATGAGATTTGGGGTGAACACCCATTTGTTTTCCTGTATCATCAATATCAGACCAATAATGCACAACAGGCATCTGGGCACACCATGAAATTAGGTGGGGGGGGGGGGGGGGGGGGGGGGGCTGTTTATTGGTGATCAGAGGCAATCAAAGCTACCATCACCATTCCCAGGGCTGGAATAGTGTAAAGGTCTACACCTTTGGAAACACCATCTGGCAGTCTGATGAAAAAGTGTGGGTTTGGTAGATGCCAGCACTATCTGCCTAGATGAAGATGTATAATGATTGGTCCTGTTTTTTCAGGGTTTGGGGTAGGCCTCTGGTTTAAAGTGGCAGTATACCTCCTTTTTATCTTTAGTTTAATGAACAGGGCATAAATATGTATGGTTTTTGTTACTTCTTGTACTAAATAATGCAAAATTTGAGATTAAAGTTGATTCTACTTTTTCACGCACACAAGCGCAAAAAAAGCTGTGTGTCTATACCCCCCCCCCCCCCCAGTTACAGCCTGTTAAGTTTTGAGCTAATGCACAGGTCATTATACAGAGGCTTCTCAGTGGACTTGTGAACAGGAATACTGAGGTCCTTTTTTCTGTATAAGGCTTTGTTATACAAAACAACTTGGTGCAAAGCTTGCAAATCAGGTAAATGATAGCTCAGGATGGGCGGGGAAACCACACAATAGCAGTCATTTCTTCAGCAAAAAAAGAGTCAAGGTAGCTTGTAAATTGCAGATTAATAACATTCTATTGTTACCGATGTTCCCAAATTCAGCACATTCCTAACTGCCAATGAAAAGGGGCTAAAATCTCCACCGGTATGACAAGTTGTATATTGGTTTTCATGTTAGTTATTTTCAGTAGTTGCATCCAAAATTCCAAGGGCCTCATGTGGCCCCTGCCTATTAAAAAGGGCTCTGTATATTTCATTTTGCAATAAATCCATGCAATAATACATTTAATTAAAAAAATCATCATAGAGAGTGGCTGCTTGCAGAGTAAAAAAAAGTGCACTATGGGCATAGTAGATACTTACCCTTACCAGCAAGGTAAAGCTTATAAAATAACCCGTGTTACCCCTACTAAAATGGCATCCATGTGTTCTTTTAAACATGTGTGTTTAAGAATTACAAAAGGCTTACTGCAGTATCCATTTTTTAACTTGACTTTTCTTGGAATCCATATCATTATTGTGTACATGTGTTTAAAGAGAGAAAAAGAGAGCTGGGTATGGCAAACATTTGTTTTGAATGCACAATATGTACAACTACAGTATAAAGTTATTTAACAGTGTTTCCCTTCAGGATAATTCATGAGAAGCTGGAAACGTATTCCAATATTCAGGGCCTTTCAAGAATAGTTATTGACATACTACTTTAATGAAGAGGCTTGGTGTTTGAAATATTCTACATAGAGATTTATTATTATTAACATAAAAAAATGACCACTTTCTATAGTCTCAGGTAACAGTCCAACCTGTGCCAAAGCTGCATTTCTTGAAACCACTGAACAGTTTGTGTTGTAAGCATAAGAATTGCTCTGATTCAGGCATCGCTTTACATCAGTTGCTACTTGGTACACTCTTTATTTCTCACTTGGGAGTTATGCGAGGCTTCATGGCAGTCATAACCACACCGAACATGATGGCAGCAACTGTAAATCCCTGGGCAAGGATACGGGTGCGCATTAGAAGCTGAGACTGCTGGGTTTTACCTTGCTTGAAAGATATGAGGCCATAGGTTAAAGCTCCAGCTGTGGCAAGGCACCCTGGGAAGAGCAGAAAGCAATATCAGCATGAATAACAAAACCTGACTATACTACATACCAAGAGAAGTACAGGTATGGGACCAGTTATCCAGAATGCTCGGGACCTGGGGTTTTCCAGATAAAGGGGGTCTTTCTGTAATTTGGATCTCTTACCTTAAGTCCACTGAAAAAATTATTTAACAGCAATTAAACCCAGTATTATTGTTTAGGATTAATTATATCTTAGTTGGGATCAAGTACAAAGCACTGTTTTATTATTACAGAAAAAAAGGAAACCATTTTTAAAAATATGAATTATTTGATTAAAATGGAGTCTATGGGAGATGGCCTTTCCGTAATTCGGAACTTTCTGGATAATGGGTTTCCGGATAAGGGGTCCAATACCTCAGGTACAGGTATAACAACCTCCATCCAGAAGCCCATTATCCAGGAAGTTACGAATTAAGGAAAGGCTAACTCCCATAGACTCCCTGCTAAAATTGTGTCCTTTTTCTCTATAATAGTAATAAAACAGTACCTTGTACTTGATCCCAACTTTGTAAATGTAATTTACATTTATCCATGTGTAAAGGTATTTTCAGCAGCAAAGCACCCTATGTGCCATTGCCCTAAAGACTTGGACACTTACAAATGCTTTATGTAAACATATAACGCTAAAAGCTAGCCTTACATTATAAGATCTGCTCGTTTGGTTGCCAAAAGAGCGGATCTTTGCCCCATATGCCGATATCAGGCTAATCTGATCGTTTATGAAGCAATTATAAAAGGTATGATTTCAAAGCAACATAGTTAACGGTAGCCTGCAAATTGGAGCTTGTTTTTGCTTTTCCCACAGTCATACTTGATAAAGGGCCTAGCCCAAAACATGTAGTGTATGTTATTAACCTCCCCAATAAAACAGTAAGGTTTCCTGCCATGACTTCTTTCTACGCTATTGCTACTTATTAATTAAATATAAAAGTTACTCGTGAAGCCAATAACTAGACTGGGACCAAAAAATAAAATCCCTTGGAGAGCCACATCTGACCCAAAGGCCTATTACAAAATGGTAAAGTAATAATTTTTGCTTTATGTAAAATAAAGCCACATCTATACAACATATTATTATACTATGACATACACAGGACCAGTATGCCCTATAGTACTGTAAGGCTTAGGATCAATAGCATGACTGTGTATATGCAGCAGGCACCCCGGTAATTATTATGACATACACATGGAGCAGGGTTGCACCAATATGCCTGCTGCCATGTACTAGAAGAAGGTAACACTATGGTTCCATTAACTAGGGGCCTGATAATTCAACACTAACCCTATGAGTAGTGTCATTTTAGTGCTGGATAAGTTCTAATAACTCTCCATTAACGCCTGAGATTGAGACAGCAGCTCACTGTGATGCGAGTTGTCCCCCACCCTAAACGCCCGCATGTCACACTCACCAATAGGTACAAATGGGTTCTCCTTTACTTTCCTTATGAATTTGCTCTTAAAACCCTCATCGCCGTACGTACTGCTGGGAGTAAACCCCTCAATCTCCGGGTGCGCCATATTACAACTTCCCGGCCTCTGCCAGTTCCTCTCACATACACACAGTCAAGGGCAAACACACTCCCGCAGGGCGGACCTCAGCCACTCCTTCAACCAATGAGGAGGTGGTATTCAGGTGACTCAACCAATAGAAAGCAAGCAAGGGAAGGCGTCATAGCCCGAATAAGTAAATGGTGTTTTTTAACCCCTTGGTAGGTGGAGAGAAGTGCAGAAGGTAGGTGCCCAAGTGATAGAACATGAGGAAGATGGAGCAAAAAAGCCAAATACATAGTTATGCCTATATAATAGAAGCGTTTCAGTAAAGATACTCTGCTTGGTCTTGCTGTGCCAAGTGACTGTCGTCACCATGTAGAAAACGGTGCTTTTCAGATTTGTATGTATCTTTTCCCTGATAAAATGGGTTCCCCATATTTCGCACTTACACGGGGAAGAAAATACAGCTTTGTATTGAAGACTGACGTCTGAGGAGTTTTACTATGTTAAGCGCCTGCGCCAAACCCAACCCGAATGTGTGCTGCCTGCAATGTAAAAACATTCTACCCTTCCTTCATTCTACCCTTGCTTCATTCTACCCTTCCTTCATTCTACCCTTCCTTCATTCTACCCTTCCTTCATTCTACCCTTCCTTCATTCTACCTTTGCTTCATTCTACCCTTGCTTCATTCTACCCTTCCTTCATTCTACCCTTGCTTCATTCTACCCTTCCTTCATTCTACCCTTCCTTCATTCTACCCTTCCTTCATTCTACCCTTCCTTCATTCTACCCTTCCTTCATTCTACCTTTGCTTCATTCTACCCTTGCTTCATTCTATCCTTCCTTCATTCTACCCTTGCTTCATTCTACCCTTCCTTCATTCTACCCTTCCTTCATTCTACCCTTCCTTCATTCTACCCTTCCTTCATTCTACCTTTGCTTCATTCTACCCTTGCTTCATTCTATCCTTCCTTCATTCTACCCTTGCTTCATTCTACCCTTCCTTCATTCTACCCTTCCTTCATTCTACCCTTCCTTCATTCTACCCTTGCTTCATTCTACCCTTCCTTCATTCTATCCTTCCTTCATTCTACCCTTGCTTCATTCTACCCTTCCTTCATTCTACCCTTGCTTCATTCTACCCTTCCTTCATTCTACCCTTGCTTCATTCTACCCTTCCTTCATTCTACCCTTCCTTCATTCTACCCTTCCTTCATTCTACCCTTCCTTCATTCTACCCTTCCTTCATTCTACCTTTGCTTCATTCTACCCTTGCTTCATTCTATCCTTCCTTCATTCTACCCTTGCTTCATTCTACCCTTCCTTCATTCTACCCTTCCTTCATTCTACCTTTGCTTCATTCTACCCTTGCTTCATTCTATCCTTCCTTCATTCTACTCTTGCTTCATTCTACCCTTGCTTATCAATGCATGCCAAAGTATGTTTTGCACATGGGAGTCCTGTCATTTGCGCATTAGCCAGGTAGCCAAACTGGAACATTCTGTCATGAACTCCCTGTTCTCCCCTGTGAGATGTATGTTCTCTATGCATATTGCTGCTGCTTGTCACTGTGACTCAGCCCTTTCTGCAAAGTTTTGTGTTCACAGACACTAGAGATTCTTTTTGGGGACTGACTGATAAAAAAATTTAAAAAAACAAGCAAGCATTTTTTTCATTTATGTTCTCTACTTTTGACGGGTACTAAAGACTGGTGCCTTAAATCAGTATTGTCCAGTGTTGGACTGGCCCTTAAAATCCACAACATTAGTTTATCTCAAGAGTCTTTTAATTCATGGACAGTGTCTGACTGGTATTCATGGACAGTATCTGACTGGTATTCATGGACAGTATCTGACTGGTATTCATGGACAGTGTCGGACTGGTATTCATGGACAGTATCTGACTGGTATTCATGGACAGTATCTGACTGGTATTCATGGACAGTATCTGACTGGTATGTCTGACACTGGTGCTGTCCAACTTCTGTGGTAACGAGGGCTGGAATTTTTCTGGCCTACATAGTGGAGGGCCGATAATAGAAAGCCAGTTTTGACCACTCCCCTTTTTTAAACTGCCCCCACTTCAAACCACACCCATGTTATCACAAGAGCATGCTCATATTAATGTGGTAGCGCAGCAAAAACCCAAATGGTTGATGCTCACTGTAGGGATATCACCCTTCATTCATATGTTTTAGAATTATATTATGTCATATTATGACACACCCTTAAATCCATATGCCTCCTTCCATGTGGATATCACAGCAACCCCCAGCACATAATTACACACCTTAGGGACCATATAATGAGTATTTCCAAATGCTAACAACCTTCCAGAACAAACCCCTGCCAGGTTCACCTCCCACAAGCAGCATAGGGCAGGCAGAGTATGGCACACACAGGCAGCACAAGACAGGCAGAGTATGGCACACACAGACAGCATAGGGCAGGCACAGTATGGCACACACAGGCACCATAGGGCAGACAGAGTACAGCACACACAGGCAGCATAGGGCAGGCACAGTATGGCACACAGGCCGCATAGGACAGGCAGAGTACGGCACACACAGGCAGCATAGGGCAGGCACAGTATAGCACACACAGGCAGCATAGGTCAGGCACAGTATGGCACACACAGGCAGCATAGGTCAGGCACAGTATGGCACACACAGGCAGCATAGGGTAGTCACAGTTTAGCACATACAGGCCGCAGAGTATGGCACACACAGGCAGCATAGGGCAGGCACAGTATGGCACACACAGGCAGCATAGGGTAGTCACAGTATAGCACATACAGGCCACATAGGAAAGGCAGAGTATGGCACACACAGGGTTGCTTCACCTTTAAATTCACTTTTGGCATGTTATAGAATGTCCTTTTCAACTTTGCGATTGGTCTTCATTATTTATTTTTTATAGTTTTTGAGTTATTTGCCTTCCTCTTCTACTTCTTTCTTGCTTTTAAATGGGGGTGACTGACCCAGGAGGCGAAAAACTATTGCTCTGTGAGGCTACACTTTTATTGTTATTGTTACTTTTTATTACTCATATTCCTATTCAATCCCCCTCCTATAGTTATTCCAGTTTCTCATTCAAACCATTGTCTGGTTGCTAGGGGCAATAAATCCCTAGCAACAAGATAGCTGTTGGATTATCAAACTAGAGAGATGCTGAAGAAAAAGCTATATAACTAAAAACCCATAAATAATAAAAAAAATAAAGATCAATTGCAAATTGTCTCAGACTATCACATTAAAAGTAATTTAAAGGCAAAGTACCCCTTTAACGTATCACCTTATGATAAGAATACAAACATAACTAAGTTACTTATTATTATTTGCTTAAACAATACAAAAAAATTAAGGAGACATGGACATTTTATGCATCAAATAGTTTTTTTAATTAATTTTTGTTTGCTAAAGATTACATTTTTTAATTTTCTACATATAAAAATCAGAAGTAATTATGACATGGAATAATATGCAGTTGATTTGAATTCTTTATCTTCATTCTGTGATTGAAGAGAATAGTAATTTCTCTGAAAAGAAGAACATACATTTAGTGTAACATCAATATGTTGCAGGGGTAATAGGATCAGAGCATTGGTACACATGAAAACTTTATAGTGAGTTCAGATATTTGAAACCTTACACCAGGAAATTTAAATTTTAAAAACCTTTTAAAACATCTTTAAATCTTTTAAACCCTTAAAATCTTATAAAACATAAAGGTGTTCTTTCAAGAATATAGTATTTACACAAAAGACTCCCTGATCTGATGCTATTGGAAACCCAAGGCTTTAGCGGTTTTAAATGCAACTGGAATTTCTCCGTTCCTGTAAAAATATGAGATAATTTCAGCACTATCTACTAAATTATCTGGTGTTTTTTATGCCACTATATATATATATATATATATATATATATATAAAAAGATGTGTACTGTTTTTAGCCAAATGCATAACAAACTGTCAGTGTTTAGTGTAAAGAGATTTGTGAAATCTGCTCTTTATTGCCATTGCTTTTACACCGCATTTTTACCACTTTTCACTCATTCTTTGGAAAGGGCACCCATCTAAAGCACATGGAGGGGTGAGAGGCAGACATCTTGCCGCTGAGGTCTGCCTGTCACTGCTCCTTGTGCTCCAATAGGGCATTTGGCATTCAATAGTATTAAGTGACAAGCAGACAGGAATGCTTTGGCTGCTGCTGTTGACTGCTATAGGCCTGACACCATTTTTCTGGAAAAAATATTTAACACGCTTTTTTATATGTTTTTTGGAAATAAATCCTTCCAGAACTGTCCCTGTGCTGAATTTAGCAATTTTGTTACAAATGCAGTAGTGGGTGGCAAATTATGTAATAACAGGAAATTATATAGCACCAATCCAGAATAGATAAATGTGTGTGGGAAGATATTTATTTTTGCAACAAAATGCAGCTTACCTGTTCAGTTAACTAGATGTTAGCCAAGCACTGATGTCATTGGTGACAGTCAACCTGTCAATGATGCCAATCCTCCAAGCCCACCTGCCAATGATGCCACTCCTCCAAGCCCACCTGCCAATGATGCCACTCCTCCAAGCCCACCTGCCAATGATGCCACTCCTCCAAGCCCACCTGCCAGTCCTCCAAGCCCACCTGCCAGTCCTCCAATCCCACTTGTCAAAACTCCTAGCCCTCCTAAAAGGTTAGTAAGGGTATTTAACAGTTTCTCTAAAACTGATACTGAAATTGAAAGCCTTGCTACCAGAGATCCAATAGGGTCAGAACCCGCCCCTGAACAGCCCGGTGATCCTAGGATTCCTGTAGCCCCTCCTAACATTCCATTAGCTCCTCCCCCCCCTAGCATTCCTGTAGCCCCTTGGCCTCCTGTAAGCATTCCCAATGGTGATGTAGCCCCTCCTAGCATTCCTGTAGCCCCTCCTAGCATTCCTGTAGCCCCTCCTAGCATTCCTGTAGCCCCTCCAAGGCTTCCTGTAATCCCTGCTGCAGCTCCTAGGCCTCCTGTAATTGCTCCCAAGGGTAATGAAGCTCCTCCTGCAATTCCAGCAGCCCCTCCTAGGCCACCTGCAACCCCTCCTAGGCCTCCTAGGCTTCCTAGCAAATCAGCTGCTCGAGCATGTCTTTCATTTCCTTGTAGTCCTTGTGCAGTTTGCATGTCTTCCGGAGAAGTAGCCAGTGAATTCTGCATTTTTTAAAAAAGTGAATTCATAAGTAAATACTTAAAAAATATAAAATGTATGTAAATATTATTATTCATTTTCTAATTTACAGATCCAGAGGTTCTAAAAATGTATCTACAGGAAAATACTCTCAAAGGCTTGAGCCTAATAAAAGTGTGAGATGTCCATATGACCAGTGTGAAAAGATGAGAAGTAAAACATAGAGGTATTCACATTAAGTGAAACATTTGTAAATTCTCTAGTTAGTTAGGTTATGAATGATCCCTAGCACAATTACAAGCATAGTCAAAGGTGTCTATAAACAAAAAAGTTTTTCATTTTTACATTTCTTTATGAAACGTAGTAACCAGAACTATGGTGTATTTGGTAATGAAGAAGAAATTATGACATCTTTCTTAAAAAAGTAGCAGCTCCAATTGCCACATGCGGTGAGAATTTAGGACTCACCAGATATGCAAAAACCTTTAAAACTAGAAAAATAAATAGCAAAAGAACATCTGTACAATATATTGGTACATTATATAGGCTATGTGAAGAAGTATGAGCAGCTAATGCCATTATGTGCAAAGAACGTGAACCTTGATGGATTTGCAAGTGAGCCCCACAAATGAGACTGGTTTGAAAATCTGTGGTTCTAGTGGCTAATCAGCCCACATGCAAACATCTGAGCAGTGCATTTTTGTAGGGGGACCTGTCGCCCAGACATTACAAGCTGTATCATAAAAGTAATTGTCAAATTAATCATGAAACCCAAAATCTGTTTTTTTCTGTTTTTTTTTGTAAACATCCATACCTGTTATAAATGTATTTAAAATTGCAACTGCTAATTATATATTGCTTTTCCAACCTCTGTACCTCATATGTCATTGTAATAACTTTCTTTTTCCTTTCTGCACTTCCTAGGTGTCACTGCCCTCCCTCCTCACTGTATATAATTATGTATTAGGTGCGTGTGCTTTGCGTCCTCCATTCTGGCATGGGCATTATATTTTGGGATGATGCAAAGCTTGCCTTGATAATAGTTTCCATTAAAGTTTATCTGCCTTTATGCCCTAATTGTAGATTTAAAGGAATTAAGCTAATGAAATTTATACAGTGTAAGTAAAGTTAATTTTTCTTGACTAACACAATCAAATAGGATTTGAAATAATTATTCGCGTAATGGGTCCCCTTAAACAACCCGGGTTGCTTCATAGCTTTGAAGATTACTTAGATAAATTATATTTTACATAGCAACTGATCAACATGTCCTGTAAGCATTGTCCACAACAAATTGTGGCCTGCACATAACATTTTATAAGTACACACACATATATATATATATAGACTTGGCTTGAGTCCAGTACTGCTGTGGTTGCATAATTTGAATTCACAGAAGAACATTTTGCATGCATAGGCTATATAAATGTTGGGAATTGTGTAATTCCTACAGTAGCAAAACTTTTGTTGTGCCAAAAATGGATCTCTTTCATCCCTTCATATATTATATGTGAGTCATATACACACATACAAAGTGGCGACACACATGTGCAGCCAGTAACTCAAGCCAATTCTGAAATGTGTGTGTGCTTGTTAAATGTTATGTGCAGGCCACAGTTTGTTGTGGACAAAGCTTATCTGCGTGCACTATAGATAATTGTGCATGTGTGTGGCCATTTTGCACGTCAATCAATTCTGAGTTTCATTACACAAAAGATGCAACCCACCTCAGCTCACTTCAGTAAGGTAAGTGTCAGAGGGTAAAGGAGGTTGCCTTCATGCAGCAGCAGCCCCAGAAATGTCACTGTGACCATTACAGGTAAACAAAAATCATGATTGCCCAGCAGCCACTACCTTTGCATTCTCATTTTTGGATATAGCCACTGTAAATGCATTTACCTTACTGCCTGATCATTGGCAGATATGGCTAGTCAGGAGGCTGTTCAGATTATTAACCCTATACTCAAAAAGCATTGGGTATGTTTGGTGTGATTTTGAGAATTTATGGATAATTGTCTTTTCACCTTTTGATGATTAAGGGTATTTTTGATGGGATTTTGCAAATTCAAAGACATTTGTACAGCGCTGCGTACCCTTGTGGCGCTTTATAAAGAAAGTTATACATACATACATTGTTTTAATTTAGTATTAGCACAGAGTTTGCAAATATTTTTTAAAAATTTATAGAGAATTGTGTTTTTACCTTTTGATGATTAAGCCCCTAAATGCTATACAGTACATTAAATACTGAAATGGTTGCTTTACTTACCAGTTTTTTCTCAACATTAGACAAAAGGAGTCCCTGAGACACAAAAAGGAGATAAAAAATGAAAAACGTATAATACATTTACAAATGTAGAAAATACAGACTTTACTGCAATTTAGATAAAGATATATTTACCTACCCCTAGCCTCTTTGTTAAAATAACCACAACTATAATTTATATCTACCCTTTATTTAAAATTCTGAATATTATGTGCAATGGTTTTTTTTGGCGTTATTTGTAAATGTAATTTCTATTGAAAGCATTATTTCTCATCCCTTGCTGTTCTCTGCACTAGTGATTCTGACTACTGACACAATACAGAAGAAGCCAGTTGACAATAGACCTGTGAAGAAACATGCAAAGTATTGTGATAAATGAAGTCTTGGATGATGGACAGATGACTTTTGCTAGACTGTAAAGGTGGCCATACACGCACCGATATTATCGTACGAAACCTCGTTTCGTACGATAATCGGTGCGTGTATGGTATGTCAGCGAGCCGACCGATGTCGCAGGAAGCTGCTGAAATCGGTCGGCTCGTCGATCGGCCAGGTTAGAAAATTTTGATCGGGCGCCATAGAAGGCGCCTGACCAAAATTCTCCCTTCAGAGCTGAATCGGCAGAAGGAGGTAGAAATCCTATTGTTTCTACCTCCTTACCTGCCGATTCAGCCCTGAATGGTGTGTGGCGGATCTGACGATGTTTCGTGCGACCGATGGTCGTACGAAACATCGTCGGATCGCCACGTGTATGGCCAGCTTTAGAGTTGCCAGTACCAGGAGTACTTAAAGGGAAAAACAATTCTTCCTAATTATAGTGTTGTTACTTTTGTGCAATAGCAGATACCATGTTGTAATTTCTGCCCTGGAATCAGTGCATTTGGAGGAAACCACTTTTGATGGTGATTTTGAAACAAGCTTATTATTAACTTATCAAAAAGTAAAAAAATCTGTGTACTGAGACATCTGTCAATAAAAGTGCAAACTATAACAAAACCAAAAAAGAACCTTTTTTATTATAGCATTCTTACCCAGGGTCCACAATCGGGTGTAGTTTCAGACTGCGAATCAGAAGTGTTCTGTAATGAAAAACAGGGAATAAAAATAATCTTTATTTCAAGTGCAGTACCAGAAATCTATGCAGATCAAAAGTGCTAAGATAAAAATGGCCATAACCAAACAATAGGGCAGGATGCAGGTCACCATGTTTTTGCACTTTGCACCCTGCCCCACAATGCACTCCAAAATGGAGATCAAGGACTTGCACTTCCAGATATAAAGCTGGCCATACACGTGGCGATCTGACGATGTTTCGTGCGACCATCGGTCGCACGAAACATCATCAGATCCGCCACACACCGTCAGGGCTGAAACAGCAGATAAGGAGGTAGAAACAATAGGATTTCTACCTCCTACTGCCGATTCAGCCCTGACGGCAGATTTTGGTCAGGCGCCTTCTATGGCGCCCGATCAAAATTTTCTAACCTGGCCGATCGACGAGTCGTCCGATATCAGCATGCACCAACATGCCATACACGCACCGAATATCGTACGAAACGAGGTTTCGTACAATAGTATCGGTGCGTGTATGGCCAGCTTAAAGGCTTAATGGTCATCTTTAGGCTTTCTTAATTAGCATATGTAATAAAGAACATCATATAAAAATGGATCTCATCTGATACACTCACTTGATTGAACTCCCTATAAGGGCCATTTATTGAACAAATAAAAACATTTTTCTTTCATAACAGTTTCTGTTTACTCAGTTAACTGTCGGTTCATGAATGAAGAGGTATTCATCATTTTTATAGTCAACCTTTCTTCATTCTGCTCTCAGTTTCTCTTCAGTGCTGTATTGTCACTGTGGGGGAATTAATGCCACTTGGTAGGTCTCTAACCTAAAGGTCATCCATATTTGACACCATTTTGACAATCTTGCTCATTTGCAAAATTAAAGATAGGTTTACCCTACAGTCTTAAGCAAACAAAAGTATAACTGAACAAGTACCGGCAGCAACCAAATACAGGACTCCTTTGTACCACTAAGTGCTCTGTGCCTTTAGTGAATGTTCTTGTGGAAGGCTTGCTCATTATTTATCAAAAGCAAGATATTCTGTACCTACAATAAACTATGTCTTTATATTCTCTAAATATTGCTGCCTGTTTCATATAGAGATTGAACATTTATTGCAGGTTCTCTTTTGTAAATAATTAAGTTATTTTACCATCAGCTTGATGATCTTCCTCAAGAAACTGTATTGAGGTGCATTTAACTCAGTTTTCTAAAAAGCAAGAAAACAAACATGTTAATTAATGAAATATATATCATGTGAAAGCCAATGTAAAAGTGAGCTATTGACGTGGGATACTTGCTTATGCATGGACTATTTACCGAGGACACGTCCTTGGTTTAAGCACAGATAATATATTATGTTGTGTAATACTATATATTTTTTATATATGATGGGGATATCCTAGCTGTTTGGTAAGACTATCTGGTGTTTCTGCTATCCCAATACCAGCTGGAGAGTTCCAGATAGTTACACTTAATTTATATAATAATATTACACAATATTCAGCATTTTAAAGACAGCAGATAACATATATCTTGAGTTTTACCAAAGATTTGTCAGATGCCCGAGGATCAGCAAAGGTACAGCCTATATCATTCTGCAAAAGAAAATAAAACGATATAAAAATAGAAATTGCTGTTTCTTACTGTATTTTTCTCTAACAAGAAATATAGTTAACATTGTTGTAATGTTTTTACAAAAATAATATGTCCCACAGAAACACTGTACTTTTGCAGGGATTCCCTAGCAGACTGTCCTGCAAGACATGAATCTTTCCTGGACACATCAGCACAGGTGAACCAGTAAAGATCCACACGATTAGAATATATAATATAAAAGAAAATTTAAACCTTTATTTAAAAGCAAAATTGATTAGAGATCTTTTCTAAGCACTTCTGCAATTTACATTAAAAGCTTACAAAATTTAAAGAAAACTAATATCATGAGTTCTGTAACAACTGTGCCACCTGCTGGTCAGTTTTTCAAATGATCTGATCTGTAAGATGTCAGAAGAGAATTATTCTGATGTTTCTCTGCTCAGAAAGGACACGAGAAATGTAATCTGAGGTCTTCTAGGTATTTCTAAAGAGAGCAACATCAGAACAGTCTTCTTTCTTTCTTATACGTTCTGAATGTATGACGGGCATTAAACGTGGACACAGATCAGTGTGGTAAATAACACTGTGTGTGTTTAGCTGACAGATTCCTCACTCTCAGCCTCTTAGGGCAGGGGTACACAGGGAGATTAGTTGCGCCATGACAAATCTCCGTTGTGGCGGGTGACTAATCTCCCCGCAATGCCATCCCACCGTTAGAATGTAAATCACCAGTAGGATGGCATACGCAATGCCACGATTTGCCAAACTTGCCTTGAGAGGAAACTTCGGGCGACTTAGGCAAATCACGGCACCATGTATGCCATCCCACCAGCGATTAACATTCTAGCCGGTGGGATGGCATTGTGGGGAGATTAGTCGTCTGTCACAATGAAGATTTGTCACGCGGCGACTAATCTCCCCTTCTGTTACTTACTGACACACATCTACGTCAGAAAGGGTCAGGCACCACCATACATACTAGGTCTTTGCTAGAAATGTCGGCTTTTGGTTTTAAATGCCTTATATGTATGTGTAAAGCTTAAGATACCCCTTTTCCCTTTTTTCAAAAGTGATCTAATACATTTTTATTTAATATATTCCAACTGCTACTCACACTATGGGGCACATTTACTAACCCACGAATCCCAATCCGAATTGGAAAAATTCCGATTGGAAAACGAACATTTTGCGACTTTTTCGTATTTTTTGCGATTTTTTAGGCGCCTTTACGACTTTTCGGGAATTGTCGCGACTTTTTCGTTACCAATACGATTTGCGCGAAAAAATGCGAGTTTTTCGTAGCCATTATGATGCGCTCGTATCTTGTCGCGACTTTTTCGTATTGAGCGCTCGTAAGCGGCGGGCGAAACTTTCAGACTTAGCATGATTTTGGAAGCCTCCCATAGGACTCAATGGCACCCTGCAGCTCCAACCTGGCCCAAGAAAAGTCACCATACTGAAGCTTGAATGAATCCGAATCTTTCGTACTCGGCGCGAAGGCTACGAAAAAGTCGCGACTTTTTGCGCAAGTAGTAACGCTACAAAAAAATTGCCAAATTTTGCGCAACATTCGGAATGGCAACGAAAAAGTCGTGACAATTTTCCAAAAAATCGCCAAATACCGATCATTACAAAAAAAACGCAATCGGACACATTCGGCCCGTTCGTGGGTAAGTAAATGTGCCCCTATATGTCACACTATATGTACTGTGTCCCAAGCATCTTAATATGATGCTTTGGCAAAACAAAGGGGACCTTTATATAACAAATGTATAGCACAATTTTTTACTTACCTGAAGATTTTGGTAGGCTTTGGTTTGTTCATCTTGGTCTTTTGAATCCTATTGAATACAAAGTACAAACATTTATGGTGTTCTATCTATGTGTATCATGTATTCTGAATACCAACTGATCCTTATGTATATGTGTGGCTCTGTGGTGTAGTGCTTAGCAGTGCTGCTTTGTGGCATTTGTGTCTGGGTTTAAATCTGACTGGAGAACAATCTTCAAGGGGATTGTGTACTTCCTCAATGAGTTCTAGGTTTGTCTGTGTCATTGGCACAGAAAAATTAGATTGTAAGCACCACTGTTGGATGTATAGATGCAAATGTTGTACATTTACTGTAAAGTTCCATGTAATGATCTGCTAGTATATGAATTAAATTCTAAATTGCACTGTTTACATAGCAAATAATTCACTCTACCATGTAAAATTTTATTTTTGAACAAACAAATATATTTTTATGTATAGGCAGCCATCTTAGTGCATTGTGCTTGAGTCTGAGTTGTCACAAAGAGTCAGCGCTACAAATTAGAACTGCTTTCAGGTAACCTATTGTTTCTCCTACTCCCATGTAACTGGAGGAGTCCCAAGCTGGACTTGGATTTCTTACTATTAAGTGCTATTCTGATATCTACTGGGAGCTGCTATCTTGCTCCCTTCCCATTGTTCTGCTGATCGGCTGCTGGGGGGGGAGGGGATGATATCACTCCAACTTGCAACTCAGCAGTAAAGTGTGACTGAAGTTTATCAGAGCACAAGTCATATGGTTGTGGCACCCTGGGAAATGAAGAATATAGCTAGCCAAAATTAAATATAAACACGTTTTCCATGACAGTATTCCTTTAAGGATAATAATATAATTACTTTTGTTTATAATGAATAACATTATAATTACCATAAATGCACACAGGAATGCAGCAATAGCACTTGCAGTTTGTTGTTTATTTTCTTTCTAAAAATAACAAAAAAAATTACATTTTCTTGTTCTTATTGTTAAAATCTGACCCCCACATATAATAAAAGGCCCTCAGTTTGCCTGGGAGCAGCAACCTATAGCAACCAATAAGATGCTTGCTTTTAAACAGGTGACCAACACATGCTACCTGCTGATTGGATGCTGTAGGTGATAAGAAGTGTAGTAAACTTCACTATACAGGTATAGGATCACTTATCCAGAAACCAGAAAAGTTATGGGAAGCCCATCTCTCATAGACTCCCTTTTAATAAAAATAATTCATGTTTTTAAAAATGATTCCAATTTTTTCTGTGATAATAAAACAGTACCTTGTAACTAAGATATAATTATTCTTACTGGTGGCAAAACAAGCCTATTGGGTTTATTTATTGTTTGAATTATTTTTTAGTAGACAAAGTATGGAGATACAAATTACTGGAAAATTCCAAGGTCCCAAACATTCTGGATAACAGGTCACCTGTACACCCAACAGACAGAAATATTTTATTTTATATCCCTGAAATATATATTTATATACTCGCCAAAGATTTTTTTATGCAGTCCAGTCCTTTCTCTTCATTATTTTCATCCCTAATGCAGTTTGAAATGGCAGGAGCTGGATAACAGAGACAGAATTATTATATACGGGTGTGTTAGGAAATTTCTAGCTTTTGCAATTTGTATGATAGCAAATCATTTTCTTATACAAAAATCCAGAAACCCATACAATGAACAGCAGAATTAAATTCCAAAGAATACTCACACTTAGTTACTTATCGTGGTATTTCTAAATCAAATGTTGATAATAGGATTACTTACTAAAGCAACAGCTAACAAGCCCCAACAGGAGTGCAAGTGCGATCCTCATTGTGTTGCTCAGTAAGTCAGTCTTTTGCCTGAGTTCTTATGTCCCTGCAAATGATTTGCTTTGGAACCTTAAGGTTTTGCTTAATTTATACAATTTCAGGTGTGGGGAATCATTCTATGTGCTTGGGTGTAAATGCGTCATCGGGCAAAGCATGAAAATTATTTTGTAATACTAGAACTTCTTTAAAGAGAAAACATTTTAAAATTGATAATCCTCGTTAGTCACAGTATGTGATACGTGATCAAAGGGGACTATAACCAGGATATTTACTGTTACTATGAAGCAGAACAAATCAGAAGTCATGAGAAAATAATATTAGATGTTATGTTACAAATTAACTGATTAGTGGTAACCATTAAGACCCTCTCTTCATGGGCCACAAGAGAACAGACCCATTAGATTATTATTTCTAATGTTAGCAATATAGATAGCATGCAATACATACTTTAAACAAAATAAAAAATAATTAAAAACTGCTATAATACTATCTGTATATATCTGTATAATTCCACAGAATAAATATAATATAGAATAATATTTAGCATATTTTCTTATGTACCTACCACAATTGTAAAGTCATAATTAGCTCATGCCCCAATCTACCACAGCTAAAGCTGGCCTTACACTGAAAGAATCACTCTTTTGTTGAGGCCACCTAATGAGCGGATCTTTCCCAAATATCAGATTGATCCAACGTTTGGCCCTTGGGCCCGGACAATCAGATCATGTTGATGTGATGCAGGCCATCAAGGCAAGGACCACATTAATGCGTTGATGCACTCCTCCCCCAGTGGGATATTTAAGCCTGCCCAATCTGTCTGATTTTCTGAGGGACCCATATATGGCCTGATAAACTGCAGACTGTCAGCAGCTGTGTATGGCCACCTTTAGTCCACTCACACACAGACACAATCCATTATACATAACAATCATTACATCACATTACATTAACATTTATTTATAAAGCGCCAACATATTCCGCAGCGCTGTACAATATGTGGGTTACATACATTGGACATACAGAGTAACATATAAAGCAATCAGTAACCTATACAAGAGGTGAAGAGGGCCCTGCCCAAAAGAGCTTACAATCATTACATTTTATTACTGAAAAGATCAATCTATAACAAACTGGAAAAAACAAGAGGCTACTCATTTACACTTGAGTTCAGCAGCTGAATAATTTAAACCAGGGTTATAATTAAAGGTGGCCATAAACGTAACAATTACTATCTTTCCTACCACCCACTAATGAATCATCAGATATGGAGGTAGAAACAATAGGAATTCTACCAATCTGATGATTCAGCCCTAAATGCAGCTTTTGCTCAGGCACCTTTAAAGGCGCCGATCGATGAGATGACTGATATTGAAAGCTTTTGTGATATCGGTTGTCTCATCAATCCACCATACATGCACCGAATATCATACGAACCCTCGTTCTGAATGATATTATCGGCGTGTGTATGGTCAGCTTTAGTGTCCTATATATCTACTGCCGTTTATCACAGTGTATCCAGACTCATCGACAGGGTGCAGGGTAGCCACCTGCACAGCAATAATCACAATTAAGTCAATAAACACAGGGATCCCCAACCTTTTAAACCTATGAGCCACATTCAAAAAAATGTTTTGGCGAGCAACACAAGCATGAAAAAAGTTCCTGGAGGTCTCAATGAGAGCTATATATATATTGGCTATTTGATAGTCCCTATGTTGACTGGAAACCTACAGAAGGTGCTGTTTGGCAATTACACTGGAGGCCACTGGGAGCAAAATCCCCGAAAAGCCATTCCACTGGCAACAAGAAGAATTGTTGGTGGAACACAAACTGTCCTGCAGGGAAAAACTTCACACAACTTCAAATAATATAATTGATGCGCATGACTTTCCACAAATGATTCGGTTTGTTGCCGGTGGAAAGGCATTTTAGAGGAATTTGTTGTAGTAATAGTAGTTATTGTGGGCAACTAATCTCTTCATGGGGCATTTGCCTTAATTTGCAAGAATTGCAATGCAGTCATTAGGGGGAATATAATACACATCCCCTTAAATATTGTCAGATTGCAGTAAAACAGTACTTTACATGCACCTCTGACAGGACTGTATATGCCTAAAGTGTCCTTGTGAGAAAGGTTCCATAGCAGAAGCATCTCACCAAGTATGAATAAGGAAAGGTATGCACAAACGGTTGATGCCTTTGACCCAAATAGGGAGACATTTGCACTTAGCTAAACACAATGAAGCCAGCCTGAGGTGGATGGTATTAGCTGCACTTCACACACTGCGTGGGGCATCGTGAATGCTCCCATATGTCTGTCCCCAGTCACGTGGGATGTTGTGGGCTTTTTAAAGCCCTTATACAGCATTTTCTGTAACTTTCACCCGAGGAAGGGATCTGTGTGGTCTGAAACATGCAGTGCTATACTACTTTTAATAAACTGCACTGTTGGCATCACAAAGGCTCTCCTGTGGATTCCCTTTATGAATAATTTTATGCCACATTAGCATTTCTCTTCTGTTATTGCTATAGGAGGAGGTAGGCAGCGGCATTACTAGCATGCACCAATCACCACCACAAAAAAATCTTTAAAGGGGACTGGAGCACAGAAACCTATGCCCCGAAAAGCCACTCACCCACTCACATCTCCCACCTGCGTCTCCCCTCTCTAGCCACTCTCCTACCTGCAAGAGAATTCTTTTTAGCTATAGTGGAAGCAGGCTCCCCTGCTTCATTTATAGTTACTGCTCTGTTTATAAGTTTCTTAATGGGGGGCAAATTTTCTTAGAGTGTCCTCGTTCCTTCACTACATCTGGGATTAGTACATCCCCATTGCAAGGGAGATGTTGCATAAGAAGGTGGACAATTATAAAATAACCCCCCATATCAGATGATGGTACAAGATGTCCCCTGGTAATTTAACCTCATGTTTTCTTATATGCTATAATATAACTGATATATGGTGGTTTCTTCATGACATTTACTTTTTCCCCAAAAGCAAATAAATGCTCCTTGTCAGCTGGCAAAGCAGTTCTCTTTTGGCAGAACATACTCTCTTTTCTTTGATGTGCTATTTACACATTAAAAAGGGCAATGTCCAGAAACAACATACGAGACACTTTCATGTGTTTCTCACCTCACATGCTTTGGGGCCTGTTATTAACAGTTTGATTCAGCAGAACACTGTTAAATAAAAATACTGAATAAACATGGGGCTTATCCTGCAACAGTAGTTTACCCTAAGAATTAAAAAAGAACTATTAGCTTAAGGACCTAGACACCCCAGCTGGCCACTTTGCCCCCGCACATGAACAAGTGCATGCGTGACATCGTGGGAGGTTAGCATGCGGATATGTGCGACGGCGAGATGGCAGGCAGAAGAGGTATACACCTGGTGCCCCCCCACCTTGGCACCCTAGGCATGTGCCTATTCTGCCTACCCCTAGTTCCAGTCCTGCTTTTTTGTTAACATTTAAAATATAGTTTGCGGCTAAAGGGTAGAATTATATACCATGTGATATTTCCCAAGCAAATAGCTAATTTAAACTTACCGATAGTACAAAAAATCTTAAAGCAATAGTTCAGTTTAAAAATTAAACTGGGTAATAATGATAGACTGAGCAAAATAAAAATGTTTTCAATGTAGTTAATTAGGCAAAAATGTAATATATAAGGGCTGGAGTAGGCAGATGTCTAACATAATGGCCATAACACTACTTCCTTCTTTACCACTCTCTAAGCTGTTAGCAGTCAGTAACCAATCAGTGACTTGAGGGGGGGCCGTATGGGACATAACTGTTTATTTAGTTTGCAATTAGGATGCTCAGTGCATATATGTCAGTTGTTAGAATGCCATTCTCAGTGCAGTTCTCTTTTGGCAGAACATACTCTCTTTTCTTTGATGTGCTATTTACACATTAAAAAGGGCAATGTCCAGAAACAACATACGAGACACTTTCATGTGTTTCTCAACTCACATGCTTTGGGGCCTGTTATTAACAGTTTGATTCAGCAGAACACTGAAATAACAATACTGAATAAACATGGGGCTTATCCTGCAACAAGCCGCAAAGCCTGCAAAAAGCCGCTCCTGGTAACTTAAGGGCCGTGACAGAGGGGGAGATTAGTCCCCATGCCACAATGACTAATCTCCCCATAATGCTATCCCACCGGCTTGAATGTAAATCGTTGGTGGGATGGCATATGTGGCGCAGCGATTTGCCAAAATCCTTTAGAGGAAACTTCAGCGATTTCGGCGCCTCGTATGCCATCCCACCAGCGATTTACATTCTAGCCAGTGGGATGGCATTACGGGGAGATTAGTTGCCTGCGACAAGGGAGATTTGTTGCGCGACCCTAAAGTGTCAAAATTCTGATTTTTAAAGCGATGCAGTCCCACCTCACACCTGCAGTGGAAGCGAGGGGACAGCAACAACTTGGCTGCCTCAGGCAGCTAGGACCCTTGTGGCGGCGCTGCCTACCACCGTACTATTGGAACATTTTATATATTTATTATACAGTATATATTTATTTGCCCTTTTTGTTTAGTGAATGTTGCTATGCCTTAGCAGTACTTGCCGGTAAGTTTGTAATACCAGCGCTGGGCCTAGCTGGTGATTTAACGGGTAGTCTGGTTAAATACTAGCTAGGTGGCAACTCTCAGAACATGATTAGAATCTGAATCATACCTGTACCTGCGTCTTTCCACTCTGTATGCTTCTTCTGTGAGAGCCTTAGGTTCTAGTGATGTGCGGGTCAAGTTTTTCTCGACCCGCGCCCGTCCCTAACCCACCCACTCCAAACCCGACCTGGCTAGTCCCCTCTGTTTACAGACCCGCACCCCACCTGCCAAGCCCTGACATGTGGCTGGCGCCTATAAATAAAAGACCCGGAACCTGGAAGCTTGTAGTGTAAAGTCTTAGGCAGGGCAAGCAAGCTGAAGCACTCAAGCAAATTAGAGAGGCTTCAGATGGGGTTTTTTGCCTTCCTCTGGATCAACTAGTAGTTAGGCAGGTTAGATATAGGCATTATGGTTGAACGTGATGGACGTATGTCTTTTTTCAACCCAACTTACTATGTTACTATGTTACTCAACCTGAACCCGACCACGACGTGAAAATGTTGTGTGAAGGTCGGCCCTAACCTGTTCAACCCGCGGGTAAACCCACAGGTCCCGCAGGTCCCCACACCCAAACCTGCAATGGTCACCCCGATTTCAGCCCTAACCCACCTGACCTAAGGGTTGCAGGTTAACCCATGCATCAATATTCTGCAGGGAGATAGTATATAAAGTGTATTGAAAGTGGTAACACACTGACCCCTAGTGCACAACCACTGCAATTTTTTTTGTTTTCTTTTGCAGTGCTTAGTGCAAGAGTACCAATAGGCACAAACCCAGTGTGAGGTGCAGAGAGCAGCATCAGTGGACACAAGGCAGCCCTGTCTTTACCACCTGACATAGGACTTCCCAGGCACATGCCTCTTCTGCCTACCCCAAATTCTGTCCCTGACATGTTTTAATGAAATGCAAGTTATAGGACAGGGGGCTGGAGTAGGGTTTCATGTGTCATTTTTCATGCATTATTAGTGGTGGGGAATTTTCTCTATATGTAATTTACATAGGATTAAATATTTTAAAAAAACAACATGAAGCTGTTTTTCAACAGAAAGAAGCGTTCTCATTTTAACATCTCTGCTTATTAATGCTGCTATATTGCATAATGTGAAGGTTTTTAGATTGGCTTTGTCTCAGACAGCACTTCATCAGACAGCCAAGTGCAGATTTCTCTTTTTCTAAACCAAACTGTATACTGTTTTAGTGTAGGTGCAACTGTACTCTGTACACTAGCGTAGGGTTTAATTAATAAATGGGCAAAAGAGGCATTTGCCCAGGGCTCACCAGGGCATAGGGGCCAATCTGCCATTTCATTTGCAATAGCTTTTGTATGATGTATCATACAGACATTACAGACCCCTCATTTCACCTGGAATGGCCCTGCTATATTAACTCTAGTAATTCTCTTTATTTGTAATTCTGGCCCCAGCCTACATTGTGTTTTACAGGCTAGGCTAATAATTGCCTGATAGAAGCCCTATGAATGGGGGGTAATGTGAATTACTCAGGCCAGTGAGGCCACCCAGCAAAAAATGTTTCTGGGCTCCAATCTGGTGTTTGGTAGAATCTACAGACTACCAGTCTGGGCCTGATTGCCATCGTTTTGTGGCATGCACCTATTCTATAGTCTCCTCTATTGTTGACATTGACATAAAATATTGTGGGGAGCAATTGATACAGCTGGCAACTCTAAAGATTTTTTTTTAAGATTAACTACTAATCCTCTTGGTATGTAAGTGATTTACTGCTATAAGTTTAGACATTGACCTTGAGCTCAGACATATATGAAATTAATGGTAGGTAATGTCACAAAAGTAACTTTTTTTTGCAAATGTAAACAAATCCCTCTAAAATCACTCACACAAAATTTACATTTGCAGACACAAACACAAACTTTATTTTGATATCATTTTGACAAAAGCCTCCACCCCCTCCAACCCAAAAATATAATTCACATCGTAAACCCTAAGGCATGAGGGATTTATAAATATGAATATTGACAAAAAAGTCAATATTCATATTTATATACCCGTCCCCTCGAAGTGCCAAAACTTAAACAACAGCCAATGAAAACGAGCTCCCACCAGGTAAAAGTGATTACTCGCTTAATTGCTATTGGTTACTTCAGGCTCTTTGTTTCCTTGACGTTTGCTCTGCGCACGGCCATGTTTGATTTGGGAAATATGTTATTTGTCCTTTTTAAGCGCAGATTCCGTTCTGAACAAATATGATGACCCCCACTTCGCATCGCAATGAGTTTAGTGCAGGGATGTAAGTAACTGTCGCACTATTGCGATCAATTATTTTTGAATTTATACGCGCATTGTACTGTGCAGAAATGACTATAGCGGAAGTAGGAAGTTGTGCGTTTCAGGGAGTCGGCAAAGATGGCGGCGTTGTGGCACCTAAGGTTTCTAAGTGTGTTCGTGATAGGAAACAAGGTTTTCGCTGATTTGACAGATGGAAACAGTGAATACTTGAAGAGGGAGCACTCGCTTATCAAACCATACCAGGGTAAGGGAACCTGCGCTGAACTTTCCGCACAGAGACAAATGTAGGGAAGCAGTCTCTTTATGACATTAAATATGCCAACGAAACCCATGTCATTAGGGCAATAATGATTAATTGCTAGCATTTATAAGGCAGTGTCTCTTGTTACCTTTTAGAGTGAGGAGGAACAAGGCTTTAAAAATGCATAACTAGATCACAGTCACCGTCATGGCAGGGAGTTAGATGGCAGGGAGTTAGATGGCTGTGACCTGTGTCTATAATTTCATCTCTGTTTAGTTTAAATGGTCGCTCACTGAAATACAATGTGAACCTTGCTAAATTATTTTAGTAATGAATATAAGTAACAGGTGAGTAGTAAACCTATTCCCAAATCGATTTAGCCCTAAAACTAGTTTGTGCAAAAGTAGCATAACAAGTTTTTACTTATGGTTTGTGTTTCAGGCCTTGTTATGTCAGAAATTTAGAAATCTAGGGGAAATCCTTCCTAGGACATACTCAGTAGGCATGGAGCTAAGAAAATTCATTTTTTTGGGCTGGGCTGGTGATGGCTTTATTTTAATATATTTGCAGGCATTATTTGTTGAGGGTTGACAAGTTCTTGCAGCTCTTTACAAATACTGGTTATCAGTTCCATCAGTACCTGTCCAAGTAAAGCAATCTAAGTTCTTTATGGCATTTACACAACTCATAAAAGCCAGTCAGGAGCCAATTAAGCTGCTTGCCTGTTTTGTGTGGGAGGAAATCCATGAATACACAGAGTGAATATACACATTCCTTGCAGAACTGTAGTCTTTGCAGATGTATAAATCTCATTATAGGCTATGAGAAAACATAGGCAGTTTTTCTTGTTGTTTTAAGTTCTATTCCCCTTTTTGTTTCTAATAATGGTAAAGACCATAAGAGCCATGCGGTTGGTGGAATAAGGAGCTTGTGAAAAGTGTATAATTTAAACAGTGGCTGCTTAGGCAAGGCTGTGTCTTGGGGCACTTATGATGTTTTGATAACAGCTGTCGTCCCAGGGATACCCACAAAGGTCAAAAGAATCTTTCGCATTATTATGAGGTTAAAGTTTATTTTACATCAACAAGAGATCCTCTGCACTCAGACATTATCAAGACATTATCGTACAGGTATGGGACCCGTTATCCAGAATACTCGGGACCAAGGGTATTCTGGATAAGGGGTCTTTCCTGAATTTGGATCTCCATACTTTTAAGTCTACTAAAAAAAAAAAATATATATTAAACCCAATAGGATTGTTTTACATCCAATAAGGATTAATTATATCTTAGTTTGGATCAATTACAAGGTACTATTTTATCATTACAGAGAAAAAGGAAATCGGTTTTAAAATTCTGAATTATTTGATTAAAATGGTGTCTATGGGAGACAGGTTTTCCGTAATTCTGAGCTTTCTGGATAACGGGTTTCTGGATAAGGGATCCCATACCTGTACTAGGTTAAAATCCTACCTCTTAACTACGTCAAACTATTTTTATCAGACATTATCATACTACATTAAAGTCCTACCCCTTAACTACGTCAAACTATTTTAACTTTGTTAAATATATATGTATTGAAATAGTAGAATTCTTGATAAATCGGATAAAAGTGAGTGCAAGACTGGCCAGACCAGGGATGACTTTGATGTTTTGCTTAAAGAGAGAGGCCATTTCTTGGTAGATTTATATATATATATATATATATATATATATATATATATATATATATATATATATATATATATATATATATATATATATATATTGATAATGGGTGAGTTCAGAGGACCTCTTGTTGCTGTCTATTTGAATTTTGTGGTCACTGCCCCTAGTTTAAAATTAAAATTTAATAGTGAGCACAACTTCCCCTTGCTAAAAGTTTATTTTGCTTCATGATATGAAATAGCACAACTCATTTTTTTCTTTACATCTAAAAATTGTAAAGATTTAAATGTCCAAATATTTTTTTTGTCAGGAGTGGGGTCCAGCTCAATGCCAATGTGGGATTTCAGTGGAAGCACAATGTTAACCAGTCAGTATGTGCGTCTCACAACTGATGAGAGAAGCAAAGAAGGCTCAATCTGGAATAGATTAGTAAGAAGCATTTCATTAGTTTAACATCTTAGCTAAAATGCATTTCTCGTGGAAGAATTTTTCTAATAAAGTTTAATTGTATCCTAGCCTTGCTTTTTGAAAGACTGGGAATTGCACGTTCAATTCCGGATCCATGGATCTGGAAAGAAAAACCTTCATGGAGATGGTTTTGCCCTGTGGTATGCAAAGGATCGATTACAGCCTGGTAAGTAACAGGGAAGTCTTGTTTTTTATTATTATATCTGCTTTGGCAGTTTTCTAGATAAACTCATCTTTTCTCTTTGCTTTAAAGGGCCTGTTTTTGGAAACCATGATAAGTTTCATGGTCTGGCAGTGTTTTTGGACACTTATCCAAATGATGAAACAACAGAGGTAGGTTTTATGAACATATGGTGCATCGGTTTTGTATGGGTGAATATACATTTTAGAGTAGAACATTGTAGGATTTTTTACATATTTAAGGGACACATTTACAAAGCAAATTTGAGATAAAGTTGGATTTTTTCTTCTAGATAATTTCGACAGGTTTGATCTGTCAGTACTGTGGAGGCTTAGAATAGTAGAGGAATAGAATAGTCAGTGACAGCCTGTCCTTGACACATTTTGAAGGACAAATTAATCCCACCATTGTTTTCAGTTCCACCCAGCTTCAAGGACAAGTTAATCCCCTCATTGTTTTCAGTTTCATACTTTTCAAGAGGAAATTAATCCCATCTTTGTTTTCAGTTTCACCCAGTTTCAAGTGAAACTTAAACACATTATTATTAAGAGTGGCAATGCTCCTAAAATGGCTGCTGGAGCAATTCCTGTTTGGGAAGAGGATTTATGGAAACGAACGTCCGCTTCAACTCAAATTTTTCAAGTTTTAACAATGCTTTCAACTCAAAAAATGTGGGATTTTTGAATGTAAACATCTTATAAATATAGCAATGATTAAGTTTAATTTGAATTCATACCATGTTGAGTTTATATGGCTTTCAAGGCCAGAAAAAAACAAATTTTAGTAAATGTGCCCCTAAGTATCCATTTATTTTAGAAAAGAAAAGGTTATACAAATAATGTGCATATAATTACCTGGAAGATTTTCCTTTAGTGTAATATGTCATAGATCATTTTAAATGCCACATTTTAGAAAGCACGTGAAAATGTTGTGGATTGCTGTCTTTTGACGATAATGAGAATTGCTGTAAGTAAGACAAAACCTGTGATTATTGAATAAATTAAATAAGTGTAGTTGTGGCATTAGTTCCAGGCTCTGCACTCTTTAAGGCAATTCCAGTAGTAGCCAGTGAGAGACCATCTGCATTGTTTTGGCATTGTAAATTTTCCTGGGAAAAGGTACAGTGATAACATTCTGTTCACCAAAAACTTCATTATCCTCACTTTCTAAGCACTTGTTCTGTGACTTCTATGCAGTTCTGCAAGTCATTCACACTTTATCTCTAAATAAAAATTGCCAGGATATAGTCCATGTGATATGGTTTATGGCAGTGTTTTTCAACCTTTTTTGGGCAAAGGCACACTTGTTTCATGAAAAAAATCACGAGGCACACCACCATTAGAAATTGTTAAAAAATTTAACTCTGTGCCCAGCAGCAGTACCCCCCTAGTACACTGGTGCCCAGCAGCAGTGCCCCCCTAGTACATTGGTGCCAAGAGCAGTGTCCCCCTAGTACATTGGTGCCCAGCAGCAGTGCCCCCCTAGTACATTGGTTCCAAGAGCAGTGCCCCCCTAGTACACTGGTGCCCAGCAGCAGTGCCCCCCTAGTACACTGGTGCCCAGCAGCAGTGCCCCCCTAGTACACTGGTGCCCAGCAGCAGTGCCCCCCTAGTACATTGGTGCCAAGAGCAGTGCCCCCCTAGTACATTGGTTCCAAGAGCAGTGCCCCCCTAGTACACTGGTGCCCAGCAGCAGTGCCCCCCTAGTACATTGGTGCCAAGAGCAGTGCCCCCCTAGTACATTGGTGCCCAGCAGCAGTGCCCCCCAGTACATTGGTGCCAAGAGCCAGCCCCCCTAGTACATTGGTGCCCAGCAGCAGTGCCCCCATAAGTCAGTGTGCCCCGTGGCCCCCCCTAATACATTGGTGCCCAGCAGCATTTTACTTCTGCTCTTCGGCGGCTTCTACCCCTCACGCGCGCCGCCTCTGCACTTCTGTCTACACACGACCGAACACAGGCCCTTTTATAACGTTGCGTCCCGTGCGTACTGACGTCACCCGTACACACGGGGCGCAACCAATGATAGGGCCCGGAACAGTGTGCCGCGGAACAGCGGTTGAAAAACGCTGGTTTATGGTATGGAAATGACTTTAAAACACACTCTTATGTCTGGCAATTTAGCATCCATAAGCCATAGAAAAACTCGCCAAGGTGGAATGGATAATCCAGGTACTTTAACCCCAAGCCCTCAGCTCAAGGGAGCAGACCAACTGTTGGCACAAAAAAAGAAAAGAAGGGGTGGCACTCTGAACATCCAAAAGACAGGCCATTTAAAAGTAAAAAGAAAAAAATCTTTGTTATACACTCATCTCATAAAGCCTGACGCATTTCGTGTCTATCTGACACTTAATCATAGACATGAAACACAGCAGCCTTTATGACATATAGGGCCCGATTCACTAAAGTCCGAAATAAGGAGTGCTATTTATAGCATGCGTTAAAAATCTTATCGCTTCTTATTTTTCGCTCGATTCACTAAAAGGACACTTGTCATAATTAAGAAGCGATGTTCTTGGCATTATTTATCTTGCGACGACATATTTTCAAGCAACGTGCTGCGTAATATGTTGTGCGCTGCGTAATATATTGCTTGAAAATATGTCGTCGCAAGATAAATAACGCCAAGAACATCGCTTCTTAATTATGACAAGTGTCCTTTTAGTGAATCGAGCGAAAAATAAGAAGTGATAAGATTTTTAACGCATGCTATAAATAGCACTCCTTATTTCGGACTTTAGTGAATCGGGCCCATAGTGTATAATAAAGAATTTTTTCTTTTTACTTTTAGATGTCTAGAGTGCCCACCCCTTCTTTTCTTTTTTTTTTTTATGGAAATGACTTTACTTGCAAAGTTTTGTCTATTTTAACCTTATTCAAGAATCAGTTAAAATATCAAGGTAAACTTGGGTATTGCACTCTCCTACTTTTTGTGATAACATTTTACATTAGGTTATAAAAAAAATCACACATATAAAGTTTGTTCCTTTCAAATTCTACTTCAAGTTGGTTCTAACTGATATATTTAACTTTTTAGCGTGTTTTCCCCTATATCTCTGTAATGGTGAACAATGGCTCCCTGGAGTATGACCACAGCAAAGATGGACGAACAGTAGAACTGGCAGGCTGCACAGTTGATGTCCGCAATAAAAACCATGATACCTTTCTTGCTATTCGCTATTCTCAGGGCCGTCTTACGGTAAGGAATGCCTGTTTTCTGCCACAGATGACAATGATTATCTCGACTTCACTCCTCTTCACTTTTATTTTGATTTATTTGCCATGATTTTCCTGAAGGTGATGACTGATATTGAAGATAAGAATGAATGGAAGAATTGTTTAGACATATCTGGGGTCCGGTTACCAACTGGTTATTATTTTGGAGCATCTGCTGCAACTGGAGATTTATCAGGTTGGTTTACTTGTGAGGCCACAGCTCAGTTGTCCCATGATCATTAAACCTAGTTACAAAGTGATTCTCTTTTTTTATCTTTTCATTTTATCACAATGGTTGACATATTTCAATAAATATATATTTGTTGCTTATTAGATAATCATGATATAATTTCAATGAAGCTTTACCAGCTGATGGTTGACCATTCATCAGATGATGAGAATATCGACTGGACTAAGATAGAGCCCAGTGTAAGCCTGCTAAGGTCCCCCAAGGGTGAGTATAAGGTTTAATATAGCAATAAGACTTAGATATAATGGGCACTTTGAAAATTGAACGTTGATGTCTACTTGGGAAAGTAGACAAGAGTTATGAGTTAAGTTGATCAAATACAAGACACTTTTTAAACAGTTCAGTCAACTAAGTATTAAGGCATGACCTATTCTGTGTTCCCCCACAGGCTTTAGTAAAAAAATACCTGCTCTACTAGAGGTGATAAATACATTGCCCTGTTTTATTGATGTCGGTGTTTCTGACATAAACCATATTGGCAGCTTCTGGTCATGCAGAACTGCAAATATTTAAGGAAGGAATATTCTGTACAAGGAACATTGTTTTATTGTCTATTTAAGGAAAAATAAACAGAGGAGATATAATAGGTATACTGGCAAAAATCAGTTAAACGTTTTCTTCCTCCCAAGCACTGTTTATGTTGCTTGCTGTTATGAGTGAAGACACACAAAGCTACTAGTAGCAGCTACAAAAACAGACAATGCTGATCATTTACTAATAATTGTCTCTGTGTTTTAGCAGAGGCAATTCTTAGTATTGTCTATGGCAGGGTATTTTCTGGTGTTTAGTAGCCATTACAAGCCGCTACTAAGTAGCTCTGTGTGTCTTTGCCCTATAGGAGTGTAGAGCAACTCTGCCTAAAATGTTTCTTGGGTAGTTAGGTCTGCATTTTCAGATTGCGTAGATTTCAGATTGTTCTTTTAATTAATTTTAATTGGCAGATTATGATTTGTGTGTGTCAGTATTGCTTTTAAATAAGGTATATTTGTAGCCATTTTTACATGGGTTAAGGCAGAAAACCATAATAAAATAAATGATCATCCAGAGAAAGTGGGAAAAATTTTTTGCCATCTAGCACTTTAGCGTATTGTATTCAAAAGTATTTACTGTATATTTCATGTAGTGCTGGAGGTTGCACATTACATGGGGTTGGAAATGGGCAGGGGGGAAATTAAGCCTAATAAAAAGGCTTTGTGTTTAAAGTTGTACATGAAAGTTACATGTGCTGATCTACACATTTATATATTTAAAATTACTTAACCATGTTTTATTTTTTAGATAATGTAGATGACCCAACTGGGAATTACCGCGGTGGCCCACTGACAGGCTGGAAGGTTTTCTTGCTACTGCTTGCTGCCCTTCTGGGTATTATTGTGTGTGCTGTTGTAGGAGCTGTTGTGTTCCAAAAACGTCAAGAAAGGAACAAAAGGTTCTACTAATTAGACTCTGGCAAATGAAGCTAATGCCCTTATGCAAATGTGAACTTTTTTCCCCCATCCCTTCTTTAAATATGGATTGGACAGATAAGGATTATCTTAAGTAGGCTAAAAAATAATTTAATGTATTTTCATAACTGTTCATTGATGGTTAAAGGAATCATGATATTAAGAAGTGGTTGGGAAGGCTCAAGCTGAGCTGTCTGGTTTTTGTCTTTTATTTGATTTTTTTTTTATTATAATAATAACAACCTATCTTTTACTTGCATTTGCTATGAAACTCTCTTCTGGGCAAGCAAAAATTAAATGACATAGATGTTGCTTGGTTGTTGATATGCAACTCCTGTACCACCTCAATGGTGCAAAGCATCTTTTTACTGACTGCTATATGATTCAGCTTGCCAGCGCAGAATCTTGTGGAATCTCTGAGTAAGTGAGTTTTGGATACCACAAATTTATCTCTGGAACCTTCATGAAGAAAGGCTTGGCTGTTCAGTCTACTTCTGGTTTCTTGCTGGTTGTAAAATGTTTACATGACATGAATTGGGGAAAAAGACTTTTAGCTTTTGTCTGCACTACATATTCCTTCAGTATCCTGGGAATGATTTGAAGCCACTAGATGCAATGCAGGCTTTCTGGGGGTGGGCTTTATATTTTTAAGAAAATTTAAGGAGGTGAATCCAGTAAAAGTACGGACAGTTGAACATGTTACTGAGATTGTTGCCAAATAAAGAAAAAAGGAAAAAAACAAATCTGATTTTATGGCTTTTTTTCTTGCAAAAGTAGTTTGTTTGCTTAATAAAACAAAATGCAGTTTTTAGCCCAGCCAGATTGGGACCTTTGAAGGCTGAACAATGTGTTTAACCTGCAAGAAATACCAAAACACACATAGGACACTGTAGCATAGGGGGCCCTGCAGTACAGTTTTAGAGATGTGTGTTATATCCTTAGAAAAATCTCCCACATGTTCTAACATTATTATTAATAAAATGTAAATGTCTGTTAGTAGCTTTATTATGTATAGAAATAAAAGTCTGGAAAAGCTTTCTTCTCTATTCATAATAATTGTGATTTGATGGCAGATAGAGTGGGGAAATTGCATAGAAATAAGTGTTTGTGTGTGTGATTCCAAGTCACCAGGTAACAACATACCCAGAATTGTGACTTGTGCCATAGCACAATCTTTTCATGATGGTAAAACCAAAGAACATGTCCCAATCATAGTAAGGTAAAATGTAAACAAACAAAAAAATGCTTATAGAGTTCATATTTCCATCTACTGCCCACAATTATGCAGAGAAATCTTGATTTTTAGAGAGTTTATAAGTTGTGTCACATGCAATACATGTTTATTGGGGTGATTCTTTTTTGCATCTTGTTTCTGAGGTTTTGCCATGGTGGGAGAGGGGGGGGGGCAGAAGAGCACATATTTTTATAGCAAATTACAGATAAATGGCATGTGTACATTCCCAAGTACAGTTTAGAGTGCAATTGCTGTGTCTTTCCCCCACAGTACAAGTTTTTTTTTTCTTCAGAGTTCCGCTGTCTTTGTGGTCACAAACGAGCAATGCTCTTGACCAATTCTGCATCTGATTTGGCAAAATTACAGCAGCTGCATGTGTACTTAGTTGAAAATCGAAAGTCCACCTGACTTAATTTAGGCACAAGTGTGCTGCTCCTGTTGATGTTAGGCACAAAGGGAACCCTGAAGCTACTGCCTGCTTAATAGGCACAGCAGCACTCGATTTGAGCATACCTAAAGGGAAATGCAAGGAGTACATTTTGGTGCAAGTACCTTTAATAAAAGAGTTTTGTTTTTTTTCATGCAACTGACTATAGGGAATTTGCTGTGACTGCAACTGTATTTTGTATATAAATTAAATATGTTTAGAAAATCTCCATACCTTATGTCTGCTAAAAATCATTCAAATATTGAATAAACCCAATAGGATTGCCTTTAGGTTTTGCCTCCAATAAGGATTAATTATATTTTAGTTGGGATTAAGTACAAGGTACTGTTTATAATCACAGAGAAAAAGAAAATCATTTTAAAAAAAAATTGAATTATTTGCTTATAATGGAGTCTATGGGAGATGGCCTTTCCGTAATTCAGAACTTTCTGGATAACTGTTTTTTCAGATAACAGATCCCATGCCTGTACAATTAAAAAAGAAAAAGAAACTTTGGGCAGATTGCAGGTAGCAATTGCAAGTAGCAATAGTGGTTATGAATACTTACTGACATGATTTAGAATAGGTTTCCCTGTCTCCTTCCCTTCCTTCCCTACACTGTCTGTCCTGCTCTATCCTGCCTGTGTGTGCTATACTCTGCCTGCCCTATGCTGCCTGTGTGCACCATAGTCTTACTGCCCCATGCCTGTGTGTGCCAAACACTGCATGCCTTATGCTGCCTGTGTGTGCCATACTCTGCCTGCCCTACCCTGTCAGTGTGTGCCATACTCTGCCCGCCCTATGCTGCCTGTGTGTACAATACTCTACCTGCCCTATGCTGCCTGTGTGTGCCATACTCTGCCTGCCCTGCCCTACCCTGCCTGTGTGTGCGATACTCTGCATGCCCTATGCTGCCTGTGTGTGCCATACTCTGCCTGCCCTACCCTGCCTGTGTGTGCCATACTCTGCCTGCCCTATTCTGCCTGCCCTATTCTGCCTGTGTGTGCCATACTCTGCCTGCCCTATGCTGCCTGTGTGTGCCATACTCTGTAATTATTATGTGCTGGGGGTTGCTATGGTATCCACAAGGGAGGAGGAGGAGAATATGGATATAAGGGTGTAGCTTAATATGACTTGTAAACTTCTTATATAAACTTCTTTCACATATGAGTGATGGGAGATATCTTTGCAGTGAGCACCAACCATTTGAGTTTTTGCTGTGCTACCATATTAATGTGGGTATGGTCTTAAAAGCTCTTGTGATTACATGGGTGTGGTTTGTAGTGGGTGCAGATTTAAAAAAAAAAAAAAAAAGGGGTGTGGTCAAAATTCTGGCCCTTGGTACCACAAACATTGGACAGCACTGGTCTATGGCATCTTACAGCAGCCCCTCTGGCATTTGCCAGAATCCACAGATTGCCACTCTGGGCCTGGTTTAATACTGGCAAGCAAATATAGCATTGCAATCCCAATATGTTAGATAACAATTAGGTGACCAGTAGTCAAACTGGTCCAGGAATTCCTTATCTTCAGTTTAAACAGCTGATTCTTTAGCTTCCACCCTATTGCCTCCACTTAGGGTTGCCACCTCTGCTGGCTAAAAAAGCCTGGCAGGGGGTGTGGGTGACATCATGGGGGCAGGGAGGAAGTGGGGTTGTGATGTCCCAGGGCGGGGAGGAGGCAGGGTTGTGATGTCATGGGGCAGGGCTATGATGCAGCAATTGACCGATCGCTGCGTCAATGTTACTGAGTCCTGCCCGGTTTTCCTAATTAGGGAAACCAGGCAGGAGGTTTTGACCCGGGACCCTTTGAAAACTGGGCTGTCCAGGTCAAAACTGTGGCAACCCTACCACCACTGTCAGAAATAGTAATTAAGAAGGACAGTTGTTTCTGAAACATACTAGTGGTTAAGTGGCAGATGAGATTTTATGTTGATAAATGTAAGGTCATGCACCTGGGATATAAAAATATACAAGCCACTTATACCCTTAATGGGACTGCACTAGGCAAATCCCTAATGGAGAAGGACCTTGGAGTCCTTGTAGCTAATAAACTTGGCTGTAGCAAGCAATGCCAGGCAGCAGCTGCAAGGGCAAACAAGGTTTTGAGCTGTATTAAAAGGGGTATAGATTCACGGGAGGAGGGGGTTATTCTTCCCCTTTACAGAGCGCTAGTAAGGCCCCATCTAGAATATGCAGTGCAGTTTTGGTGCCCAGTGCTCAAATGGAATATTATTGAATTACAGAGGGTCCCATGGTTCTGCTGATCAGCTGCGGAGGTGGGGGGCTTGTCCCAATCATAAACTGTTACTCCCCAACCATAAGCTGTTACTCCCCAACCATGCTCTTTGCTCTGCCCATACCCTTATTAGTTATTTATTAGGAAGTTAAACAAAGTAATAAAAAACAAGTGACTTGTATTGTAAATATTGTATTGTAAATAAAGTATCCTGAGATTTTCCATTTTAAATTAAAATTGCTGTTAGTTAAATGTGTCAGACATTATAACTTTACTGTTTTTTCAAAACCAGTTTACTAAAAATTTCCATTACAGATAAAAATATAGAGACTAATTTTTTTTCTGGGTGAGTTCTTCAAGCAAAGTTTATTGCAAAAAATAATAAAGTCTAACACTGTGGTTCCCGGAGGTTTACAGCAAGGCCGTATTAGTATGAGTCAAATGAAGGCAAGTGGGGCGTAAACTCCGCTTCCCGAGATCCCCCTGTGCGGACCACACTGATTGGCTGCTTAGGAGGACGTGGCAGCCGGCGAGCCGCATCCATTGTGAGCTTCCGCCTCCAGTTGAAGATGGCGGCCGGTGGTGTATTGCTTCTCCTCGCTGCTTGCTTTGGCCCGGCCTTTTCTCTCTACTTCCATATAGGGGAAACCGAGAAGAAATGCTTCATAGAAGAGATTCCCGATGAGACTATGGTCGTAGGTGAGCTTCCTGGGGAGGTGGGAGAAGGGGAAAGCGTGTGTATAAATCTCTTACACGTTATGCATTTGTCCTGGTTGTAATGGTGTGCCACTATCGAACAGAAGCTTACAGAGTATGCTTGGACTTGTGGTGCGACAGGTGCAGGCTACAGTTACCAGTAGTCAGGGTTTATTATATCCCATAAGTCAGGTACTGATGGACTCAGTGCTCTTGTCATTATTATTCCCTCTTCCTAGCTAATCAAATTGGAAAGCCCCATACTGACTGTATTTTCTTCAACTATACATTTATTACAGATTCTCAGTGATTCTAAATTAGATGTAGTTGCCATTCAACTCAGTATTTGCTTCTACCATTTTATTCTCATGTTTTGACTCTTCAAACAATGTATCAGTCTATTCGCCCTCTGAAATGTTAATCACCTGCTCTTGCTACATTATTGCACGAGTCAGAACCAGCAGTGCTGAGAATATAAACAACCAGAAAGTGATTTAATGGGAATTACACTTGCAACTATATTTGAATCCAGTGAAAATGTGTATTGTAAAGATGCTTGGAATTATTCTTTCATTTTGCAAAAACAGATTTTTGGTGGACAACCAGGTTAAAAAATACAGTTTTGGGGGAAAAATGAATTTGTAATAATATTGTACAACTGGTACATGATATAATCTACATATCCGAATTAGAAGTCATACTATAGTCATAGGTTGATTTTGTGGGATGCCTTTTAGGCCCTTGATGAGCAGTTACCACACTTCCCAGTTGTGATGCTTAGTGAGCCAACAAGTACAACTTCTGGCAGGAAGCAAGATTCCAGTTTTTCTTTCCAGGTCTGATGAGGTGGCTGAGCTGCCGTCTGGCTTTTATAAAAGGTGTACACATTTCTTTTTGAATATTCAACCAGTTTTGGAACATTTGTTGTTGGCTGTGTCATTTAAGTGACTCCTTAAAAATTGGTAATAAGGCATTATTCATAATCATGTAGTGGGACTTTTTATGCACCAGTGCTGCATTGGGCCCCAAGCAGTCAAAAGCTTCTTCCACAGTGAAGCCTCTGTTGGCTTGCATGATTTTGGGCAGCCTTCTATTGTGTTTGCTAAAGAGAATTTCACCTTCAGGCACCATAAACTATGTGAAGCAAGTTATTTTCTGCACTCCTTTATCTGTAGAACAGGCAGCTGCTATTAGCCGTCTGTCATGAAACTTCTTTAAAGCATAAAGCTGGCCATTCACGTTACAGTTACGATCTTCCCTGCGAGCAATGGTTGACGACCAAAGATCGTTCGTATCCTCCATTGACTTCAGGGCTGAATTTTCAAATATGGGGGATGAAACAATAGGAATTCTGCCCCATCTGACGATTCAGCCCTAAACGCAGCTTTTGTCCTGGTGATCGACTAGACGGCCGATATCCAATGCTTTTGCCGATATCAGTCCTCTTGTTGATCCACCATACATTCACCAAATGTCGTACAAAACCTTGTTTCCAGCTGTTCCCCCAAGAAATTTTCACTTTTCATTTAAGAAATGGTAATGTTGCTAGTAACCTCTTCATTTTCTCATCTGCCAATGCACGAGGCACTGGCCAACATGGTGCATTGGCAAGTGACATTTTTAAACCTGCAAACCAATATAGTTTAAAACATCAGAATTGGCAGGCCACCATACACACAAATAATTGTGTGATACTTTGTTTTATCTGTGTGTGTGTATGGCCACATTTTGTAGCATAAGTAGTTTACTGTGTCCAGCACATTATAGACTATCTTATCAGTGTCTTTGACATTACAGGTAATTATCGCACCCAGATGTTTGATAAGCAGAGAGAGGACTATCTGCCAGCAACACCTGGACTTGGCATGTTTGTAGAGGTGAAGGATCCAGATGATAAGGTAAGAAAATGATGTCCAATTTCAGAGCTTGGATTGTGTGCAGTCATATGATGCCTTTGCAACAAACCAAGCTGTCTGCTTATGCATCTTGTCAAGAAGTTGTTAAAAAAGCATAGAGCTCTCTCAGGCAACTGCTAGTCACAAAGAGCAATGCAGCAATGGTATGTCTTTTTTATTTCTCAAGGTCATTCTGTCTCGCCAGTATGGCTCTGAAGGACGTTTCACTTTTACTTCCCATACACCCGGAGAACATCAGATTTGTCTGCATTCTAACTCCACTAAGTTTGCACTCTTTGCGGGAGGTATGCTGGTAAGTGTTAAAAATCTGTATACATGGATGTAAGGATAGTGTTAGAATGGAGATAGATATAAATGCATTTACATGATGCTGGTGTGAATCTGCTTTGCAGTTCTGTAGTAAGGTAAATGCAATACTTACAAAGGAAATCAACAACATTCTACATGTTTTGTGGTTACCTGTGGTATTATGTAGTACTGTACCACATTAGCAATGCAATCATTTCTCATGGTTTGTTTTTGCGAATATAGTTTATCAGTATGAAATGCACAAGATCTGTTTATCATGTTGATAAATGTTATGCCTTCCTAACATCATGCATTGCATGTTGTGCGAAGGCTGCTAAATGCTTAGTGTGTACATCTACTTTTGTAATAAAAAAAAATATATATACACACACACGCACAAAATTATTGTTGTCCTCAAATGTATTATTTCTTCTTTCAGCGAGTTCACCTTGATATCCAGGTTGGGGAGCATGCCAATGATTACGTAGACATCGCTGCCAAGGACAAGCTAAATACATTACAATTACGTGTCAGGCAACTGATAGAACAAGTTGAACAGATTCAGAAGGAACAGAATTACCAGAGAGTAAGGAAAAAAACTGTGTTAAGAAGCCAATGAGCACTATTCTAGTCATTGCATGTCCACCAACACCACCTTCAATAGCAGGAATACAGGCAAAACTAATCATAGTAACAAATGGAAGCAAGTATATGGGGTTCTCTTGAAACCCCCTAAATTGCATAATAAACACAGGGGATGCTCTTGTTTGAGCTTCCATGTGAAATTATTATATGTTTTTCCTTTTTGTTACATCCAGCACCAGTATATATTACTTCAGAAGGAAGCCAGGATGTGTGCCTGTTGTTACTTCAAGTTGCTGTCTAATGTGAAATGACATACTCTCGTTCAGAACACTGACCCCAGAAACCAGACACATTTTGTTTAATCTCCTTATCTCCTTAAAACAAATACATTTTTGTTAAAGTTCTATGGCACAAACTCTGCTTCTAGGTCAGTTCATTTCTTGGCATTCTGCATAGGCTCTTGAATATATTCTTTCTTTTTTGTCATTCTTCTTTCTTTTTTTTTTTTTCTTCAGTGGCGAGAAGAGAGGTTCCGACAGACAAGTGAAAGCACCAGTCAACGGGTCCTTTGGTGGTCCATCGCTCAGACTTTAATCCTAGTGACTATCGGTGTTTGGCAAATGAAACATCTAAAGGGCTTCTTTGAAGCAAAGAAACTTGTATAAACTTGCCTAGGGCTTATTCTAACAGAAGGGCTTGGCCTTTCTGTAATCCTGTATCTTCCATCACTAGCAGGATTTCTCAGGATGGAATTGTGCGGCTGAGTGACACCCATTTGTCGAAACAGAACAATGTGTTACAGTCACCAAGTCTGGATTTTATGTTCTGTCTACCATAATGTTTGCCATTTTAAAATGAGATTGTACCCTGTCACCCCTGCACTGCTAGTATTAGAAGCCTGCTGTTCCCTTTTTTACATCCTACAGAAAACCTACTAAAGCAATTTTGAGAAGTTAAATCCTTATATGCTGCCTTGCATTCTTCAGCTGGGGGTACCCAGACAGCTCATACTTTCTGCCCAACGCCTTTCTGTGTGCAGGGGATCTTTTTTTTTTTTTCTTTTCTTTAGGGTGAGAAGGATTTCTGTAATTTTCTTTTAATTTATCAGATGATATGGGTTTATGGGATGTTGATTTATTTTGTCTTTTTTCTTTTCGTTTATTTGGTCATAAACTATTTGCTACGTGATGACATGATGTAAATATCAAGGCAGTGGAAGAAATCTGTAATTTAGATTTATAAAGTCCTTTGCACTGTTTTATGTGATAGTCAACCTTTGGTACTCCAGCTATTAAGGAACCACAATTCCCGGCATCCCCTAGGTTGCTATGAGTTAAAGTTTCCTAGACAATGAAGCCCCAGAGGTTGCATGTCACTGACTAAGTCAGCGGTTCTCAATCTGTGGGTTGGGACCCTTTCACAGGGGTCGCCTAAGACCATCGGAAAACACATATTTGCGATGGTTTTAGGAACCGAGACACCGCTCCTCTATGGTTGGGGGTCACCACAACTTGAGAAACTGTATTAAAAGGTTGTGGCATTAAGAAGGTTGAGAACCACTGGACTAAGTAAAACATGCAGTTCCCATTTCAGATGCTGCTTCTTTTTGTCACAGTGAGATTTAAGGCTTTATCTCTGGAGTCATTACACTTGCCAAATACTTAAGCCACTTGCATTAGGGCTCAGAGGACTGCTATAAAGTGGGCTCCAATTGTTTTCAGGGATTTGAGCCACTGGGTTTTAACAATTACATTGACCCTATTGTTACTGATCTCTTTTTTTTTTTTTTTTTTTAAAGTTTGGCTTTAAGTAATAAAGATTTTTTTTTTTTTTTTTTTTTAAACTGTGTTGATTATTTATATTTATGTTCACATTACTGTCAATATCAGCAAATCACTATGTATAAATATTATGTCAGTTGCAAATATGCCAATTAATGGATTTAAGATCATATTCAAAACAGACATTGCTAGAGGGCTGTACTGAGCCATCCCACCCATTTACAACCAGTCCATAACATGCACAGCTGCCTCTCCCTAACCAAACTATTATCATCTGGTTGGAGACCACATCATCTTGAAACCAGATGTTGTGGTCCCCACTGTGACAGGGAAAGCAAACCTGTCTGATATCAGCCAGATATCGATTGGGGAGACTTGAAGGACTTGAACACCTTTAGGCAAAGTACATACCTCTAATTGTGCATCTACAAAATGTCACTGCTTTTATTATGCCACATGCAGTGTTCCCTAGTCTAATGGCATCAAAGTAAAGTTGCCCATACATGCTAAGACTTGATTGTTTGACAAGGTGGTTGTTGAATTACAATGATGGGCTTAGGAACCGCTGGACCAAGGACCGCATTAATGAGGCAATGCAGTCCCTGATCCGACTGGAAAATCAAACCTGCACGATCGACAGCTGGCTGATTTTCTGCCAGAAATTGATTGTGGGGGCCAGACGGGGATCCCCATACAAGTGCAAATAAGCTGCAGAATCGGTCTAAAGGACCCAACATTGGCAGCTTAAATCTGCCTGTGCATGGCCACCTTCACTGTAGTTCACTGTGGTATTGATTGAAAACTGATAAGTTGGCTTCCAGTGCATATGCTCCTATACTGGTATCATTGCCAGGGGGTTTGACATGGGCAAACACGGCAGTTGCTAACTATGCTGCAATGCTCTGCATTTCTTAATGGGGAAAGGAGGGCATATATGAGACAACCAGATAATAGTTTGGTTAGGGAGAGGCAGCTGTGCATGTTATGGACTGGTTGTAAATGGGTGGGATGGCTCAGTACAGCCCTCTAGCAATGTCTCTTTTGAATATGATCTGGCAACCAACAATTTACAGTGAGCAAAGCAAAAGATCTGATTCCTTAAATGTTTAGTGTCATTTATGTAGTGATAATACTGAAGCTATCACCTGACTGCTGCTGCGCTCTGCAAAAACAGCCTAATATAGGGCCTTGCACCCATAGGTGCCAAAACCAATAAGTAGGATCAAGCCACACTGAAACTTGTCCCCAAGTAGAATAAGCTACTGTAGTCCCTGCTTGCACCCATACATTTTTATGAGTTGTATTGTATTGTATTGTATTGATTTCAATGCCGGATTTGTGATCACAGTGCCCTGAGGCCAACCATGCCCTAACCCCCCCCATGCATTGAGCCCACACACAGAGCACTGGCGACAAGACACACTGGATTTACTGTATGTGAGCAAACTTTCATTGCGGCTTGGGTGGCATGTCACCCCTAAATTTTTGCTGACTCGAATCAAATTATTTTATTGGGTTATTATTCCAATATCCACTTCCAGTCACTTACCCGATACCACAGGCTAGTGCTCCTGTTAGGAGGAAACTGCGCTGGCCTGGGGTAAATGAGAGTGAGCGATCCTGTTCCTCCTGTCTTCTGTCTTTATAATCCTGGGGCCAATGCATGCGCAGTAGAGTGGAAATGTTTTTTTTTATTGAATTTTATAAGTTAACCAGCTGACATTTTAACAAATATTTTAAAATCTCTATATCCAGAAGATGTATATACATACATAAGTATGTTTTTAAGTATATTTTTGTGAAAGATACCGCAGATACAGGGGAAAGGGGAAGTAATATTTTATTTTATTTGTTTGTTTGGAAATGTAACAGCATTGGCTGTGAACTAGAGAAACTGGCATTTCCAGTAAGTAAATCTCCTTCTTTTTACTGAACATGTAACAAACAAGCTCTTTCTCCATTACGCAGGACATTTGCACAGAGACTTCATGCCTCGACTGGCACTTCTATTTGAAGTTCATTTAAAGTAAGTAGGCCACTTTCTAGTTCACTACTACAGGTATAGGACCTGTTATGCAGAATGCTCGGGACCAGGGGCTTTCCGGATAAGGGATCTTTCCATAGTTGGGATCTCCATTCCTTAAGTCTACTAAAATCATTTAAAAATCATTTAAACCCAATAGGATTGTTTTGCCTCCAATAAGGGTTAATTATATCTTATTTGGGATCAAGTACAAGGTTGTGTTTTATTATTACAGAGGAAAAGGAAATCATTTTTAAAAATTAGAATTATTTGCTTATAATGGAGTCTATGGGAGATGTCCTTTCTGTAACTTGGAGCCTTTCCAGATAAGGGATCCTATACCTGTATTGATGTGATGAGAATCCTCTTATTCATCTGAATTATTTGTCAAAATGGTGTCTATGGGAGATGGCCTTTCCGTAACTTGGAGCCTTCTGAATAATGGGTTTCTGGATAACAGATCCAATACCTGTTTTTAATTGAAGTGACATGGTGGGACACAGGACTGTATATATACAGATCTTCATTGCCTTGGGTAGTGCTGCATCTGTATGTTGCTAGTAATGAACTTTGGAGGGGAGGGGGGATTAAACACTTTTATTAGGCTAGTAAAACCTAATCTGGCACACTGAATAACTCTACAAGCATCCTGTCAGTGACTACCTACCACTGAGCTAAACGTGTCAAATTTGTATAACAGGTACAGGATATGTTGTCTAGAAAGCTCCGAATTACAGGAAGACCATCTCCCATAGACTCCATTTTAAGCAACTAATTCTAATTTTTAAAAATGATTTCCTTTTTCTCTGTAATAATAAAACAGTACCTTGTACCTGACCCCAATTAAGATATCATTAATCCTTATTGGGGCAGAACAATCCTATTGGGTATATTTAATGTTTAAATGATTCCTTATTATGGTGACCCAAATGGCATAAAAAAAACCCTTATCCAGAAAACTGCAGGTCCTGATAATTTCGCTGAAGGTGTTTTTCACAGAGTTCAGGTAAAATCCTAAAAATAATGAAATCTTTGTTCATGCTATAGGCAGCTATTTTGTCAAGAACAATTGGCAGGTCCGGTATCAGGAATCATGGGGACCCTCACACAGACATAAGTGCTAAAATAGTAAATAAAACACTTTTGGCCAAAGGGTTATTAAGCCTGCCACCACATCAAGGTAGACTCTTTAAGCAGGTACCTATTCTAACCTAAATTGCACTAAGCTTTAGAATTTTCTGCATTTCTAATATACAAATAAGAGCCATTTGGTTGAACCCCCTCGGTAAAAAAAAGCAGTCCACAAAAGCTATGTTCCTACTACATGCTATTCACCATATACTACTACCTTTTGCACAAATCCTCTTTATTTTTTCATGCTTATGTGGCTCACCAACACTTTTTCACATCTAAGTGTGAAACTACCAACAGTCTTTCTCCTGTGCCATCTCACTCTGACAGTCTTAAACCCAGCTTTCTCTACTATGCAGGATACAATTTAATGTACCTGCACTGTCATCCAAAGCATTTTAAAACTCTGTTTCATTCTATATGTGTGAACTTCTCTCTAGTTATTTACCAAACATCTCATTATGATCTCTGTATGATCAGCTTCTCAATGCCTCACTTATTACTTCATCACATACACTTATTCAAGCCAGAGCTGCACCCCATCTCTAGAATTCCATTTCTTGTTACAAACTACTTTTTCTCAATCTGTAAACAGTTGAATGATTTATTAAAACTCATTGGATTAGAAAAGCTTGCACTCATCTAACTTAGCATTCTTTCCACTTCTGTTTGATACACTATTTATAAGCCACTAACACATAAATCCAATAATTAGTACCATGTCTCTTAGTTTCTCAACTTTAGATCTTGCCCATTCCCAGACCTTCTTGCGTCTCATACCCCTTTTTCCATTAGACTGTAAACTTTAATGAGTAGGCCCCTCTTTATCTCTAGTATCTGTCACTCTTTGTATGTAATCTGTATGTTTTATATACAAACTTCTTCTGTATAGCTCTGCAGAATATTTTTGCACTTTATGAATGTTTGTTAATCATTTATTGAATGGAAATATGGTTGTAGCTACAGGGCATCAATGAAGAAAGTATAAGAGATGTCCTTACAGTTAGGGAAATATAGTGACCTCTGTATGTTGTAGTAAAAAAATCAATGGGGGGGCATAATGTTTCTGCAGTGTGGATAGTGTATGCTCACATTTAGCCTGGAATGAGGGAAATTCTGTCATACTTACCGTAATTTCTCTTTCCTGGACTCTGAAGAAACAGCATACACCATGGGTTAATCCCCGCCCCTCCAGTTGATAGGACAGGCCCCAACCTCCACCTTCCCAATAAAAAATGTATATAAGCTATCTCTCCACCCATGCTTGCTGCCTAGTTCCAAAGCCCCCTAACCCGGGATGGGCATGGTGTATGCTGTTTCTTCAGGAGTCCAGGAAAGAGAAATTACGGTAAGTATGATAGAATTTCCCTCATTCCTGGAATCCTTGAAACAGCATACACCATGGGACTTACCAAGTCTAGCAGGGAGGGAAAAAAGAAAATCAAAACATGTAATATGCTTAGAAAATTTTACTGATTGACAGAGTTCAAAATAGATAATGCAAAGGTAGCAAAGGTGAGTCCTGCTGACTACGGACATCCAGCTAGTAAAACCGAATAAAGGTCTCTGGTCTGGCCCAGGTAGCTGCCCAGCACACTTAATCAACCGACACTTCCCCTTTAACAGCCTAGGAAGTAGCCACCGCTCTTGTAGAATGTGCCTTCAAAACTTGAGGTGTTTGTAGCCCCTCCTCCTTACAGTGAGGAACATAAGTATTTGAAACCCTGCGATTTTGCAAGTTCTCCCGTTTAGAAGTCATGGAGGGGTCTGAAATTCACATTGTAGGTGCACTCCCACTGTGAAAGCATTTAAAAAAAAAAAATTCAGGAAATCATATTGTATGAGCCAAAGTAAAAGGCTCTCTCTTTTAACCACAACACTTCGCACACCCGATTCACCTACTACCTCTAATTCAGTTCTCAACCTGTGGGTCGGGACCCCTTTGGGGGTCGAACGACCCTTTCACAGGGGTTGCCTAAGGCCATTGGAAAACGCATATTTCCGATGGTCTTAGGAATAATTTTATGGTTGGGGGTCACCACAACATGAGGAACTGTATTAAAGGGTCGCTGTATTAGGTAGGTTGAGAACCAATGCTCTAATTTGTGGACCACTGGGGGAATTGGCAGACATGATTGTCTTAAAGAAATAAGAAAGGAATAGAAAAAAAAATACTTTCCACCCCAAGGAAAGCAACAAGAAAGCATGAAACTTACAGGCAGGGACAGCGTAACCACAAGCAACCGGCACCAAGGCAGCAAAGACAGCAGGACACCAAGCCAGGCGTGCAAACGTGGAAGAAAATATATCAGTCAAGCCGAATCCCCATGGTTTAAGCTTTATAAAACATACCCAGCCCTGGCCACCTAACAGGGCTCCCAACTGTTCACAGCCTAATGGCGGGGTTAAGAAGAGACCTCGGAGCAGAGAGAAAGAGAGAACTGGCTCCCGAAGGGTGTATGGACTGACACCCAGGTGAGTCAAGAAAGTTTTAGCCTCTACTACCAACTAGGACAGGAAAAAAGACAACGAGCGTGGGTGGAGAGATAGCTTATATACATTTTTTATTGGGAAGGTGGAGGTGGGGGCCTGTACTGTTAATTGGAGGGGCGGGGATTAACCCATGGTGTATGCTGTTTCAAGGAGTCTGGGAATGTCTCTTTACCTTCTTTCTTGACGGACAATTTTACATTCCACTTTTGATAAAATGATATAGATACTGAGGCATTACTAAGGCAAGGGTTGAAAACTTGCACTAGAATGATAACCAGCAATAAAGCAGAATCAAACTGAAGTTTTGAAACCATTTCTAGCTTTATAACAACCAACCACTTTAAAGGAACAGTAACACTAAAACATAAAAATGTTTTAAAATAATTAAAATATAATGTACTGTTGCCCTGCACTGGTAAATGTTGTGTGTTTGCTTCAGAATGACTACTATAATTAATAGAAATAGCTGCTGTGTAGCAATGGGGGCAGCCATTTAAACTGAAAAAAGGAGAAAAGGCACAGGTTACATAAGCACATAACTGTGTAGAATACAATAGGGATCTATGCAACTTATTTGTTATCTGCTGAGCAACATGTCCCTTTTCTCCTTTTTTTCAATTTAAATGGCTGCCCACATGGTTACACAGCAGCTTTGTTTATATAAAGGATAGTAGTGTTTCTGAAGACAACACACAACTTTTACCAAGGCAGGGAGTATATAAAATAATATATTAATTATTTTGATACATGTTCAATTTTTGGTGTTACTGTTCCTTTAAAGCAACATCTTGAACAATAGGTACAACAGCAATCGATCAACAAATAATTTTGAGCTACTATACCTCAAAACATCAAAGCAAAGACCTGATTGGTCCCTACAGCTTTAATGCATGTTTTTAGAAATTAGACCCAACTCTCAATGCAGGCTCTACTCTATTAGGGAACAAGGGCAACTGTGCTCTTTCCAGATGGCAAATCATTTTGTCTGACAGTTTATAACCAAGTCACCACCCTGCTATAACACACCACGACTTATTTTAGGCGCAACGTTTTTTTTTTGATGGCAAATTATAGCGTCTTTTGAATTAAGTTCAGTTGCGTGATTATTAATCTCTAATACTTTTCCAATAAATCTGGCTAAAGTCTTCGGATAATAGTCTAGCAACAAGCACATCTGCTCAAATAACTCTTCCCAATTACGATACCTTCAATTGGATACCTCTGACAGAAACACAGCCTCTATCTTGCGCCAATAGAAAGCCGGCTCTCAAAACACCATTCAGGAGCCTTTAGCCCCCGGAACCTTTGTAGCGCAGGTCGTGTTCCTGTTGGGGAGGAATATGTCGACGGACCAGCAGCTTACAAGCCAGCGTGTAACGGGTGGAACATTTGCTTAGAATCCTGGATTATCGCCGCGGTGCATTTGAGTTTCATTGTCCCGCAGACTTCTGAGAGCTACACGACATGTTTTAGTGGGGAGGTGTATTTATAATTACTCGAACGAAGCTTATGAACTGAGTACAGGGGTTGTACAGTGGGGACATTGCTCTACATTGCTCTACAGAGTACTTTTAAGATAAACTCAGCTCTTTGGCTTTCTGTTTGACGAGGCTGCTCCTTGTATAGAAGTGACACTAGGAGCAGAATTATTAACTTAAAATTCCTAGGTGTTTCTTCGAGGCTATTGTATCTATATATATATATATTGGCTGTGCGGACAGAAAGGAATTGCCAGCATGTTTATAGCTAGTCGGGTATAATATGGTTTAGCACAATCCTTGGGCCATGTTTTTAGTGAGGATAAAGATGTGTTTTTGACAAAATCACCTTAGTAACGATGCTTAATGTGCTGCAAGTGGAGTAAGGCATTTGATATGCAGTTCATTTGTACATATAGGTGACTCTGTGCAATGCCTTTAGGGTTAGGCTTGGAGGGTTATGGAATCATTTTAAGGAACTGTTATTTATGAACTGGGAAAGGACTGTCATTTCTCAAAGGAGATGTATATGACAAGGAGAAAGCCAGCATTGTACCTCAGGGAAGACAGCAGGTAAGGAAACATGCTCAGTTATACTAGCTTCAGTTAAATATTATGGCAGTGTTTCACTTAATAAAAAATGCTAAATTGGGGAAAAGGTATAAAGAAACAATGTTTTTAGCCAAGCATTACATAAAAATGACAATGGGAATATTTTCAGATGTCAAGAAATTAGAAGGCATCCTGGGTAGTCTATTCATCATTTGTATAGAGATTCTATTACAATTTTGTACACACAGTACTCAAAACCATCTCATGTTATGCATAGTAGATACACATACTTGTAATTTTTTTTAAAAAAAAAAGCTGAAATAGAAACACAAGCCTTATGATCCTGACACCCAAATGAAACTGTTCATTTGTGAACAAGCATAAGTGGAAATCAGGATGCACGTCACAATGCATATATATATATATAAAAAAAAAATATTCTCAATGCCTTGCTGCCAGGAATTTGTGACCTGAGTGGGCACAGAAGAAAGGCATTTTCTTCTGTGCAGTTGGTGCTTGAACACATAAACATAACATAAGGGGAAATGTAAAGGGAAAGTGCCTTTGGCATCTGTAGATATAAATCCCACACTGCTTACTGTGCTGTTGCAGCCTTTGCCTAAATGTTTATAAATAAGGTCTAATAAATCATGCAGTAAATCCATTTGCAGATGAAGGGTTGGTATTTTTGCATTTGATGGCATATCCTGTTTTAACTGACATTTCACCATCAAATATCAAAAAGGAATCTGAATCTCAGGTATTGAAAAAATCTAAGAAATTGAATTTATCCTACCAAAGGAGCAGTTGCTTGTTTGAGCAAACACTGTTTCTTTCAAAGAAGTTGATATCCTGTTGTGAGAAAAAAGCTTTTGCTTATGATAAAAACTTTTTTTTTTTTTTTCAGATCAGGATTGTTTCTGGGGTTTCTACCTAGAAAATGCAGCATCTTTAATTTGTTCCTGACTTGCTTGATTCTTGGGTTTCTGTCTATGCTCTGGCTACAACTCAGCTGTACCGGTGATGTGAGCAAAAGAGGAACTCAGGATGAAATGTCTTCCCAGAAGTCCTGCCCCCAGGTTCCTAGAACTGTGAATGAGGATCCCTCATGGGGTCCTCACCGGCTTGCTTTGCTGGTTCCTTTTAGGGAGCGATTTGAAGAACTCATGAGCTTTGTCCCCCATATGCACCAGTATTTGTTACAGAAAAAAATTCTCCATCATATTTTTATCATCAATCAAGTGGATCATTACAGGTATGTATGTTTGTATGTATGTACTTTGTTTCTTCTAGAGCTCTTTGTGAACTTAACACAATACTGACCTCTTTTCTACAAGAATAATCACCTCTTAGCACAAGGTGTGCTGCCTTCATACATAGTTTAATTGTAACTCAAAGCAGTGTATATTATTATGTATGATTGTGTCATTTTAGAATTTTTTTTTTTAGTTCCTTGTTTAATTTGCTTGGGGGAAGTATATTTCTGGCAAAAACAGCAGGCATTGCTGTCTTGCTTTCTGACATGGATATATATTCAGGATCAAAGTACTTGTCTCACAACATACAGAGAAGAATCAGTTACCCTTTATTTGCACAGTTCCTCATGATCATATGAAACACAAGAGCTCTGATTTTTGGTTTATTTTAGCCCAACAAACATTCATGGTTTCGGATGACAAGCACTATTAATGGAGCTGCTCTGGGTTTTTCATTTCAATAAATGGAAGTTATTTAAGTTTTATAAAGACTGTAGGATAAAATAAACTCCATTAAAAGCCTACACTCTATAATGAATACTAGTAAAATTCTCTTTGGCAGTGGTATTTATGGGTATAAAAGTTTAAGCAATGTTTGATACAGAGCTATGTAGAGTAAGACAGCTAGACAAAAGCACAGTAATGTCTGCATAAGCTTAAACTGCCACGCTATACTGCTGTGAATAAACACCATTACCTAAAAAAATGCAAATGTAGCTGTCAGGACTGTCTTTTGCAATATTTGCCTTCAACTAGACCAGGGGGCTCAAACTCAATTTACCTGGGGGCCGCAGGAGGCAAAGTCAGGATGAGGCTGGGCCGCATAAGGGATTTACAAAAAATTGGCTTTCAAGGGATAATGCAAGGCACGGTGGGCGGGAGCTGCTGATTGCGGAAATGACGTTATGCCATCATAACAGTTATTATGGGAAGACGTTCTGTGTGCACAGTTTGCTCCTTAGCAGCTAATTGTGCACACAGAACGTCTTCCCTTAATAACTGTTATGATGGCATAACGTCATTTCCGCAATCAGCAGCTCCCGCCCGCCGTGCCTTGCATTATCCCTTGAATCGTAATAAAAATCGCTATCCATTCATTGCTTTTGAGAAGGCGTTGGTGTGGGCCACAAAATATTGTACCGAGGGCCGCGAGTTTGAGACCCCTGAACTAGACAAAATTAAGGTAGCTGATTCTGGTTTTGGACTGTAATACCATTAGATATTTCTAGAGAAATCAGTTTGTTACTAGCAGGTCATTCTAACACAGCCAGTCGCAATAAACACACAGGACTGCCTTTTTGACTCCCATTCAATGCACACATTCAGTACCTTCTGCTGTTACATTGTGCATGTAAGCTGCTTAAAATGGAGCAAGTCAACAGGGATGTAAACCCAAAACGATATTTTTTTTTTGTAATTGTAAGCAACTTCCCCAATATACTTTAATAACAGTTATGATTTTGCTAGCTGACTGACATCTTTTGATTTATAGTGTTTATTTCAAAGTGAATTTGGACGGTAAACTGTAAAAAGCAAACAAAGGAAGTTAGAAGAGGAAATCTTGTAGGTGAATATAAACCAGATGAGCACATTTCTCTGTAGTTGTTTGTCTAGCACTGCAGTGCGAATCTAACATGTATCTCCCTAAAACAGGCTTTTGACATTTTTCTTGAGGTCTCTGTATGTATGGAATATTATCCCAAGGATCTAGCTTGCTGGGCCGGCTCTAAAGTATACATTAAAGTGGTAGTAAATAAGTTTTAGTGTGTTATAGAAGGTAACTTGTCTACTTTATTCTTAAGAATGTATTATCAACTTTCAATTGGTCTTTTTTATGATTATTTGCCATCCTTTTCTGCTTCTTTCCATATTTCCAACGAGGGCACTAAACCCAGCAGCTAAAAATACCATTGCTTTGTAAACTTACAATTTTATTGTAAGTTTTTCTAACTTATCTTTTTAGTTCAGATCAATTTCTATTTATCTTCCTGACTCTCATTTAAAGGTGAAGTAACCCTTTAAATGCCTTTGCTGATATCCGTTTAGTATATAGATTTTTAAAAAGCTGGAAAAGCAATATCCCTGAATTCTCCAGTAATTTGAAGTTTTAGGGCTATGGTTTTGATTATTCCCTTTCACTGGACAAAACTCTGTAGGATGGTTTATGTAATGGATATTATTAAGCACTGAAAAGCAATTAAATTAATGGTAGGATTGTTGTTATACTACAAAGATGTAACAAACAAAGTTTCTGTGCAAATTCTTTAGGGAAAACACAAAATCCCCAGAATTCTAGGGAATAACATGTTTGAATTTCAGTAAATATGCATGTAATCGATTCTCATTTATTTAGTAAGTATATAATTGTATCAAATCATTTTCATAGCCATTACAGTTATTATGATACTCCACTTATTTCTTCTACTGGGATACCTGAACATTTTTTGGCCCCAGTGCATATTGTCAATCTGACATTATATAGAAGCACTGTGCCATGGGGGAGGTTTATTGTTACAGTTCCATAAGGCACAGGCTGGGATCTGAGTTCCCTGGTTATGAAGCATATGTACTTTAAATCCCTCAAAAAATGAGCTCTGTCTACTACTGTAATAAATAAATAGATAATAGAATAGTGATCATAAACATGAGACTATGAAAATTTTTCTGTTTTATTATTCTATATGCAGGTTTAATAGAGCTTCTCTGATTAATGTGGGCTTCCTGGAGAGCGGAAATGAAACGGATTACATAGCTATGCATGATGTGGACCTTTTGCCACTTAACCTTGATTTGGACTATGGTTTTCCAGAGAAGGGACCATTCCACGTGGCTTCCCCAGAGCTGCACCCACTTTATCATTACAAGACGTATGTGGGCGGGATTCTGATGCTCACCAAACAGCATTATGAAATGGTGAGCTTGGTTCATCCTTGTAAATGAATTTGTATACATGAAAACAAATATAAAAACAGTACATGTGTATATGGCAAGTTTACCTTTATTATTATCTGTTATGTACATAGTGCTAAGACATTTATGCAGCACTTTACAAGTTCCTATCACATTCACTTGTAGTATGGTTAATATTATCAGTAGTCTTTTAGGCTAATGTCCCACAGAGCGAGTTAGTTGCCTGCTATAAATCTCTGCTACTGCAGGCAACTAATTACTGTCTTTCCGCTTGCAACAATATGAGTTGCCATTGGAAAGGCCTCTGCATTGCTTCAGCTTTCCAATGTCACACGTCCTTCTCTAGGCAACTTCTTGCAACTTTGAAAAGCTGAAGCGATGCGCAGGCTTTTCCACCGGCGACTCATATTGTTGCCAGCGGAAAGGCAGCAGTTAGTCACCCGCAGTAGCAGAGATCTATTTATGTTTTTTGATTGTTCAAGGAAACTGGAGTACCCAGAGGGAAAGGGAGAACATAACTACTTGCAGATAGTGACCATGCTGGAATAAAACCAAGGACCCTAGTGCTGCCAAGTAGAAGTGTTACTCACTGAGCAACTGTGCTGCCTTTTATTATGATATAGGTAGTAGTATTCTGGAATAAGCTGTGTCTAGTCTGCATTTTTTTCACTATTTGCTGTATTAACTGCTTAGATAACATTTTGTTTTGCAGATTGCCAGTTTAGACTAGACTGCTATACATATTTACAAGTATGCATTGCCGGTTAATTCTAATCATGTATTTGGTATACTTTATGGTTCTTTCTTTTTTTCACTCACTCTTTCCAGTGCAATGGAATGTCCAATCGATTCTGGGGATGGGGTAGGGAAGATGATGAGTTTTACCGGAGGATAAAAGGAGCTGGACTACAGGTGACTCTTGACTTTGTATGATTTATAATTGCAGCTTTATGAAAAGACAGCAAATTTTCCCTACCTCTTTTTCAGTTGACTTCACAGATGTTAAACTGTTCCTGACACCCGTGTCTTTTTACAGCTCTTTCGTCCTACAGGAATAAGCACAGGATACAAAACTTTCCGTCACATACATGACCCTGCATGGAGGAAACGAGACCAGAAAAGAATTGCTGCTCAGAAGCAGGTAAAGCACACTAGTCTTTTTTTTTTTTTTTTTTTTTAAATATATCAAAATGATACATTCTACATAGAGGAACTTGACAGGTGCGTGTATGTGTGTAATTCTGTGTGAAAAACATCCATGGGTTTTGGGCCCTGACTCTTTAGGCCGGTTTTCAGATTCCTGTTTGGAGAGAGATTTTGTTTAGGAGAGTTTTTTGTTCAGATGGTTTGCATTTTTGGATCTAGGACTTGTTTGGGGTTTGAGAAACTTTCAGTTTACAAGTAATCCTGTTTTCTGTAAACCTTTATGCTTTATGTGCCCCAGGAGCAGTTTAAAGTGGATCGAGAGGGAGGTCTGCACAGTGTGAAGTATCGCGTGGAATCCCGGTCTGAGGTCACCATCAGTGGAGCCCCATGCACAGTACTGAATGTTCTCCTGGAATGTGACTTAGGGGACACACCATGGTGTGCCTTTAACTGAGGTGGAACAGCAATTTCCAGAAAGGCTTCAAAGCAGCTGCCTAGCAACTTTTTCACTCATTGACTGGATGTGTGACATTTTAGCCAATCATGAACTCAGAGACTTTTTTTTAATATAATAAATAAGACAAAATTCCACTGTGTGTTTATATTTAAATTGGGATTTTACACCAAATGACCTACCATATGGGCATACAATTATCCAACAATTAACACTGATATAAATAAATATTCTAAATAGCACATATTCAACAAAAGAGCAAGATGCAGCCCAATATTTGAACAGCATTACTAGAAAAAAAGGTAAAAACCAAGTAAGCTTTATCAGAAAGGTCTATGTAAATACAGCCGTAAGCACTCACAGAAATGCTGTCCTCTACCAAAAGAAATACAGGATTTCTTGACGTCTTTTGTGGAAACGTGTCCTTTAGTATCATACTTCCTCCATTCCTGGGGCTGAGTCTGAGCAGCTCTCTACTCTATCCCTTCTCCTGCTCCCCCCTCCCACAAGAATTCAAGCTAAAATGCCAGCTGCTATCTTAAACAGAGGGAGTTTCTAGGGCTGCTTAGTTATGGTAGCTTTCTGCAGAATAAATATAGCATTCTAGTTTTCACTAATGTGGCTAATCTATTGGCAATAAAATGCCTTTCCTTATCCTCTAAGAGGTTTTGAGCCTATGTAAAAGTTGGCACAAGTTTGACAGATTGCCTTTATGGAGATATTGGGAAAGATAAAGGAATTACTCTGCTTGTGAAGCCAACCCAGCTGTGCCTGTCTAGGATAGATTAAAAGGCACCTGTAATTGACATACGTGGCTACAGTCGATTGCAGTAGACAATTGCTATGCCATTGAAGGCTCCCGAGCAAAAGCTGCGTTTATGGCTGAATTGTCAGAAAGGGTGGAATCCCTATTGTTTCTACCTCCATTTCTGACAATCCAGTCCTGAATGTCAATGGAGGGTAGGAACAATCTTTCCTGTGACCAATGAAAAGGAAAGATCGTAATTGTAACGTGTATGGCCAGATTAAGTCCCAGTAAAACCAAAATATCTTTTCTGTTACCTGTTAAATTGACTTTAAATGGGGCCTAAAAACTGATGCTCACTACTCTGGAATACAAATACTTGCAATAACAAATAAAACTTTTCCTTGTCTTTCTACACCCTGCAGCCCCATTTAAGTATGAAAAAAAAAATCCTCCAATAAGAATCCCACCTGGTCTTGTAAACGTGGCTTTATGCTCTTTCTTCCAGCAAGCGGAGCCGGGTACCTTTCAACATTCAGATGGTCTGCCATAGATTTAAATGGCAACGGCCTGTTAACAGAATTTTGTCCTGAAAATCTTTAAATGTTCCTTTTTAGGCAAAAATTCTGCTTGTCACTGCTGGCTGCTATTCACTTAAATAGCAGTTAACCCGAACTGTGACAGGCGGGTCACAACAATACACTGGAGCAAATAGTCAGATGAAGACTCACGCAACCCTCTCTAGGGTATATTTAATGTAATAAAAGCAGATTGATTGGGACTTTCTTTTACAGCCCGGTGATAGGAAGATTGCACACAGAAAGAAAAAAAGAATACGCTTTGGCTATTCTGTTTAAGCTGTCACAGTTCCTTATATTCACATGACTAAATAATATATAATGTAAGGCCAGCTGTTAATGTAATACTGGGGCAATATAATAGATTTACAATGCTTTTATCTAGATTAACAGCTAGAAGATGCTGGGGCCTATTTCCTTCAGCTGTGGCATTAGCCAATTATTGCAACACAGATTTCAGTGTAAATTCAATTTTCCTCCAGAAACAGATCTGTACACTGGATATTACCCCTGGATACCATCGCTATGCTTCCCCTTACTATCAGATAAGCAAGTGCAGCCTTCATAGACTCCCATTATATATATATAATGTGATATCCAAAACTTAAAACTGCTAAAATCTCATTCAAATAATAAATAAACCCAGAAGGGTTGTTTTGCCACCAATATGGGTTCCAATCAAGTACAAGGTACTGTTTTCTTATTGCAGAGAAAAGGGAGAACTTTTTTTTTAAATTGAGAATTATTTGCTTAAAATAGGCTTTTTGGGAGATGGCCTTTCGTATTTTGGAGCTTTCTGGATAATGGGTTTTTGGCATTGGTATTTACATTTTCTTTTAAAAAGTTATTGGTCTTCATTTTGCATTTTATTTTAAATGTATGCATTAAACACATTTAACACGCATCCCTACTCTTATATTTACATCATTAAAATGAGAATATGTTTTTTGGTGAGATCATCCTTTTATAGTTCTAAGGTTTCCAGTTTTAGTTTATTTCATTTTTCACAGCAATACACTCTAAGTAGTAAGAAATAAATACAAAACCTCTATATGCTTTACACATGCAGATTTGGCTAGCTACTTTTCACACAATTCCAGTTATGGGGCTAAAAGAGATAAACTATAATAACTAATGTGGCCAGTTTAGAGTTTATTGTTCATCAAGCGATCAGGAGTCAATATTGCAGGCTGAAATAATTTTTCAGCAGGTTTGAAGTGTTGGGCTGTCATTGCATTTTATTTGTGCCTCCATGTTTAGAAATCTGAATGTTCAGATCTGGGTGCCAAATAAAATACCTACCTGGCCTTGGGCCCAAAAGCCAGATGGAGACGTGAGATCTGTAATTTGCCATCTACATTTTGATCAAATCTCACCAAAGTACAGAGAGATTGTATTGTGTTTTGTTTGAATTACAGATGTGCCTGTGCTTATATTATTTTGCCAATTGCACAACTCCCATAAACTTACTGCAATAATATCAGCTTTATGCAGGATATGAAATAACAGTCATTCATTCATACCACAGCTGGATTTAAATTCCTTATTGGGCTGAAACATACAGCCTCTATCTCGCAATCAATAATGTTAGTGTATATGTTAGTGCTGATCACATGCCTAGAGAAGCGTAATGGTGGTCCAATCCCCATCTCTTCTGGATGACATTTGAGGCCATTTGCTCCCATCATAGACAACAGCAGACTACATGCCTCTTGACAAGCTAACTGCGATCTAAAGGGACTGAAAAATGGATCTTCTTCCTGAGAAGCTCAAACACTGACTGATTAATCTTTAAGTCTGCCACATTGAACATTTTGGTCTGTGTATTGCCAGCTAAATGTCAGCCAGTGTGCTCTCTAATGAAACAGAAATAGCGCTCAAAAATAGATTGACTTCTGTATCTGATTGATGTGTTGGTTTTATAATCTCATTTAGATTGTAAGTTTTACGGGGTAGGGACCTCTATCCTCTTATCTCAGGGAAACTTAGCTCTGGGGAATCAATGCAACTGTACTTTTATTTATTTGTATTATCTATTTGTATCTATTATTGTAATGTTTGTAATATTAATTTATTGTTCTGCTGTACAGTGCTGCATACAAAAAAAAAATATGCATCATGCATACGTACATTTATAACTGGCCAAATTCCCTTGGAAAACTATTAACTGTAGTGGGAACTCTGTCCAGCAGAGGGAACCCAAATCCACACACTCTAATAGGTATGCTCTGTGTAGTTGTAAAGCCAAAAGAGTTTCAGTCCCACTATGAAATGTAACTGACTACTTTGATTAATTTTTTAATTTGAGATTAGAATAATTAGCAGGTGCTCAAGGAGAGAACTTTGTTGACCGTGCGCCTGAACGACATTGCCCATGAGCCAGTTTGTGCTGTCTATCTCATTTCTGGAGACACACCAGCATATCACACTGCAACTGGTATTGGCTGGAATTGGCTTCACCCTGCTACATAGATGTCTTATAGATAAATGCTTCTTGCTATTAAAAATAATGGGTATATTAAACCTACATGAACTGCCTATTTTTTGAGGGAGCAGCACAGTTTGAATTGAAATGGCTTCTGACTGGCTTGCGTAGTATGACTTTTATTTGCACAGAGCATGAACCTCATGGTTCACCAGGTTCTAGCTGCAGCTGGTTGCTATGAGTTGCTACCCAGGTGCAAATTTGCCCAGTATTAATAAATGAATATAATAACCCTTATAGCTCCCACTCACATAGAGAAATGGAGCTGAAACCTAAATAGTGCTAAAAAAGAAATGCTAATAAGGGCGTGGAGCCTGTATGTTGCTTTGATTTGTAACTCCAATTAAGGCTTGACTGTAACAACAGGGAAGGCTGCTAATTACGTATACTTAATTGTGCTAAAGAAAAGGTTCAGAGATCAAGAAAAACAAATCAGAACAGGAGGGAAACAAATAAAATTACTACCTAACAAAGGTTAAACAAAACGTTAATCTTAATGTACTGTAACCTGACCTTACCTATAACCTCTACTAATTGACTCACATATCAGTGTAGAATCTATTTTGACCCTTGTGTGGCTGATCTCTCAATAAAAAAGGCATATTTCCATCTAAACAAATCTTTTATACCAGAAATGCACAAAAATTGGTACACCACAAAGGTGTCAACAAGGGGGGACCACTCATAGTGAATGTCTTGAGACTTGCTGAATTTGCTGTCCGTACCGTACTTTTTTTTTTTAGTTCTGCAGGCTTATAAGTAAATTAAAAACCAGTGACAGTTGGGCTGTATTAAACCTGATAGGGCTAGGTGTTTTCTGACTTCAGATGCCTCTTTGTGATGTTTACCCTTCGGTCTGGTTCCCTAAAGTCATAATATGGTTACAGACATATAGTTACAGACATATGGATTGTACTGCAACTCTGACCTTACTGTAGTTCATGGTTATCCAAGGCAGTAAATAGGTATCACCCCCAAGCCTTGCCTTCATTTGCCTGCTGTCATTGCACTGCTTTTCAAATGTCTTGATCAACATGAGCAATATAGAGTAGAATGAACATAAAATAAAACTATGCATAACTATTTGAAATAGTAGATAATGTGGGATCATTTTGGCCAGCTCTGTGCTTCCTAGGTGTAACAGTTACACTTTTTAATAAATAGAGACTCATTATATCAATAAGGTGATGATTTCTCATGACGTAACTACCACCAACTACAGGTATGGGACCTGTTATACAGAATGCTTGGGACTTGGGGTTTTCCGGATAAGGGATCTTCCGTACCTTAAATTTGCTAAAAAATAATTTAAACATTAAAAACAATAGGATTGTTTTGCCACCAATAAGGATTAATTGTATCTTAGTTAGAATTAAGTAAATGGTATTGTTTTATAATTACAGAGAAAATGGAAATATTTTTTAAAAATGTTAATTACTTCATTAAAATGGAGTCTATGGGAGATGGCCTTTCCCTAATTTGGAACTTTCTGGATAATGGGTCCCATACCTGTACTTATTGACCTCTACAAGCTGTGGTGCTGTATTTTTGGTTATGCTTGTACTTTAAAACAAGCCAGAACATTCTTAAATCCCATACTTTTCTGCAGGAGGATGATAAATGTCTAGTGAGACGCACTTCTCAGTAGTTTCTACCTGGCAGTCACTTAAAGTGTCACTAAAATATTGGGATTCCATTGTCATTCTACCTATCCAGGGACATTGCCATTATTCACGAACAGATACTTCTGCCATGGTCCAACTTGGGTGAAAACTTTTTAAATGTTTTGTTACTACTGTTTTGTTGCTTTATAAATAGGGCCCATAATGATTAGCAAAGAAATTGTTCTAGCGAGCCTGCTTTACTACCAATATGCAATATAATGATGTAAGTTTTAAATAAAGCAGGTGAACTGATTTGAAAATGTCTGTGTAGTTGCATTGCTGCTACTTCTGCCCTGTACTGTAATGCAACCTAAATAGTCAATAAGCCTAAGAATGGGCCCACTGTTAATTACACACACAATAAAGTCACTACATCCTGTCTTACTAATGACCTGAGGCTGCCACCTGAAGGAGTTGTAAATCCCTATGTGGAACCTGCATGCATGAGCAACCCTTTCCTGCCCCAGATACCTTAATGAGATGGTGTAGAACAATTTCGTGCTCTGTTTGCTTTTTTCATCCTCTCACTCCTGATGCATCTCCTGTCCAACAAGCTTCACTTGCTTAGCACAAAAAGCCATAAACTGTTTATCTTGCACCTGAATATCTGGGGAATTAGTGATTAAACTCTCCTCTGCACTTCTATAGTCTCCATAGGTAGCACCCTCAGGCACCTCTCATGGAGACAACTCTGCTGCAATAGAGAGAGCAGTTAGTCACTAAAGCAATACAAAGAGCCTAGAATGTATTTCTATAATCCAGGCAGTCCTATCATAAGCACAGGGAATCTGTACATAATGTACAGCAGTATTTACATTACAGCATTATTTACTTGCATTTTTTTAGAATACAAAAACAAAATACCAATTTTGAAGGGGCTGTTCACCTTTAAATTAGTTTTAAGTATCATGTATACATCTAAGATCATTTGTAATTGGTCTTCATTTATGTTATGGGTTTTTGGTTATTTTGCTTTTTGTTCAGCAGCTCTCCAGTTTGGTATTTTAGCAGCAACCTGGTTGCTAGGGTCTTATTTACTCTAGTAACCAGGCAGTGGTTTGAACGAGAGACTGGGAATATGAATAGGAGAGGGCCTAAATCGAAATATAAGTAATCAAAAGTAACTATAGCAATAAAATTGTAGCCTCTTAGAACATTAGTTTTTGGCTTTCAGGGTCAGTGACCCCCATTTGAAACTGGAAAGGGTCAGAAAAGGACGGCAAATAATTTAAAAACTAGAAAAAATAAATAATAAAAACCAATTGCAAAGTTTCTAGAAAAGGGGTAGTTAAAAGTTTAACCACCCATTTAAGGTTCTGACCAGCTGGTAGTACAGCACAAGGCTCTCTAACTGAAATTCAACCCAAATGTTTTCCTGACTGCAATTCAAGGACCCAGCCTCTATTATGGCTAGCCCTTGTGACAGCTACCCCCATACTCTGAGAATATATCCACTACTACCCTACTATGATTAGATACCATGGGCCTTAGTTACTAAAGGTGGCCAGACACAAGTTGATTTTTTAAAAATTGCAGGCTAAACATACATATACTATATAAACAGCAATATATGTGTATGGCAACCTTCCTTTGTGTAATTAGCAGAACTGCCGGAAGTGAAAAGTAGCTTTGGTTCCTCATCACCTTTTAATCTGCTGATTCACTGTGCACTAAATTCACTATTGCAGTGGTAGGCTGCATTTTTTTCATTTTTTGCTAAATTGGCAGTATTTCAAGAAGCATCACCACGGCAACATTCAACGTGTTAGTTATGTGCCCCTTTACATGATTTGCGTATTTGTGTAAAGCTTCCTCTGTAACAAATACATTTATTCATGGTGGAGAAAGGGGTAGTTCACTTTTAAATGTACTTTTACTATGTTCTAGACCAGTGGTCCCCAACCAGTGGCTCAGGGGCAACATGTTGCTCCCCAACCCCTTGGATGTTGCTCTCAGTGCCCCCAAACCAGGGAGTTATTTTTGAATTCCTGACTTGGGGGCAAGTTTTGGTTGAATAAAAACAAGATTTCCTACCAAATAAAGCCCCCTGTAAGCTGATAGGGTGCATAGAGGCTGCCTAATAGCCAATCATGGCCCTTATTTGGCTCCTCCATGAACTTTTATGGCGCTTGTGTTGCTCTCCAAGTCTTTTTACATTTGACTGTGACTCATGAGTAAAAAAAGGTTGGGGACCCCTGTTCTAGACAGTAATATTCTGAGACAATTTACAAGTGGTCTTCACTTTTTTTATGTGGATGTTTAATGATTTTGATTTTTTTTTCAGCAGCTCTCCAGTTTGGAATTTCAGCAGCCATAAGGGCAAGAATAACATTGTAGGTATCACCAGGCCCAGACTGGCAATCTGTAGATTCTGGTAAATGCTGAAGGGGCTACTGTAAGATGCCATAGACATTACATTACATTACATTAACGTTTATTTATAAAGCGCCAACATATTCCGCAGCGCTGTACAATAAGTGGGTTACATACATTGGACATACAGAGTAACATATAAAGCAATCAATAACCGATACAAGAGGTGAAGAGGGCCCTGCCCAAAAGAGCTTACAATAGACAGTCACTAATTATTGGGTTGGTGGGGGCTGTTTGAGCCTCTGTGTACAGGTATGGGATCCCTTATCTGGAAACCCGTTATCCAGAAAGCTCTGAATTACAGAAAGCCTGTCTCCCATAAACACCATTTTAATCAAATGATTCAGAATTTTAAAACAGATTTCCTTTTTCTCTGTAATAATAAAACAGTACCTTGTACTTGTAGATTGTAAGCTCTTCTTGTAGATTGTAAGCTCTTTTGGGCAGGGCTCTCTTCCCCTCTTGTATCGGTTATTGATTGCTTTATGTTACTCTGTATGTCCAATGTATGTAACCCATCTATTGTACAGCACTGCGGAATATGTTGGCCAGGCCCGGATTTGTGGAGAGGCCACAAAGGCCCGGGCCTAGGGCGGCAGAAACCTGGGGGCGGCATGCCGCCCCGCCGCACCAAAATCTAAAAAGTTTTTTACCCATACGGAGCAATGGGGGGACTTCTCCCCACTGCTCCGTATCCAAGTTTGTCCCACTGCGCATGCGCGCGCAAGGCGCCCCGCCCCCCCTGTTCGCGCATGCGCACGGAAACCCCTCTCCCCCTGTATCACGCATGCGCACTGGGGGGGGGAGGGGGGCGTTCGACCGGGGGCGGCCTCGGGGCGGCCAATTTGGAAATCCGGCCCTGATGTTGGCGCTTTATAAATAAATGTTACTAATAATAATACTTGATCCCAACTAAGATATAATTAATCCTTATTGGGGGCAGAACAATCCTATTGGGTTTGATTAATGTTTTATTGATTTTTTAGTAGACTTAAGGTATTGAGATCCAAATTATGAAAAGACCCGTTATCCGGAATGCCCTTGGTCCTGAGCATACGGGATAACGGGTCCTATACCTGTACTTGAAAGGCCAGGGCCTATTTTGAATCTCAGTTTGAAAGTTTGAATTGGGTCTCACTATTCATGGCTATTGTGAATTATATATGTATACTATTAGTAGGGATGCACCAAACCCCCAAACCCACCCTGATGGTTCTGCCGAATCCCAAACCGAATGTGAATCCTAATTAGCATATGCTAATCAGGATCAAGAAGGGGTAAAATTCACCGCGCGCGTAGTGAAAATTTTTTCCCCCTACCATTTAGGGCTCTGGCACACGGGGGAGATTAGTCGCCCGCGATTAACTCCCTGTTCGCGGGCGACTAATCTCCCCGAGTTGCCTACCCCTGCCATTGACTTGCGACTTGCGAGTCTTTTTCGGCGATTCCCTGAAATTGCCCCGCCGCGTCTGCCATCCCGCCGGCGACTTACATGTTCGCCGGTGGGATGGCAGGGGTAGGCAACTCGGGGAGATTAGTCGCCCGCGAACAGGGAGTTAATCGCGGGCGACTAATCTCCCCCGTGTGCCAGAGCCCTTAACCCTTTCCGAATGCTAAGTAGCAAATGCTAATTATTCTAATTGGGATTCAGGATTCGGTTCGGCTGGGACTGTGGATTCGGCCGAAACCGAATCCATCAAAAAAAGGCTGGATTTGGCCGGAATCCTGAACCGAATCTGGTGCATCCCTAACTATTAGATAAAAATGTATAATGATGATAGAGTTAGTCTCAGAGTTTTTGTGGGGTCTGGTGCTTCCTGCATAGGGTAAATTATCAGTTATATATAATTGGTGCTTAGTGGTGGCACATGTATATGACTCATTTATATCATTATGTATAATAAGAAATCATGTAGCACATACCTTCTATATAAGGATATTAGAAAATACCTCAGAGCCTGTTAAAGGAAAAGTAACACAAAAAAATAAAAGTGCTTTAAAGTAATTAAAATATAATGTACTTGCTTCAGAAATACTACTATAGTTAATATGTTATGCAGCTATTCAAACTGAAATAATGCTAAATGGCACAGGTTACCTGTGCCTTTTTTCCAATTTTCCAGCTTGAATGGCTACCCCCGTGGAACAGCAGCTTTTAGGACAAAGTCTCAAGGAGTGTATATCCGCTTCTCTCATTCCTGCCTTTTCCTGTCAAGCTGAGAGAAGTGGATGCACTTCCCTATGCTGCTCTGTTTCCAATTTTCAAGTCGACCTCCAATCTGCTCCGCTGTGTGTGCCTTTACTGAAGCAGATACTGTAGTTTTTAGTGCAGACACATGGAGCAGAGTAGGGAAGCGATCCACTTGTCTCAGCCTGATAGAAAGACGTAAGGCTGAAAGAAGAGGTCGCACATAACATAGAACTTATATATAAACTATAGTAGTTTCTGAAGCAAACACACAACTTTTACCAATGTAGGGCAACAGTAGACTGTTACTGTTCCTTTAAATGTTGATTACTTGAAATCCTAATCAGGACAAAAGAAAAGATCATTTAGTAAATTGTGTGACACAAGGCTCAATGTGAGCAATACAGGGCATTTACAGTGGCTTTTGGACCTATGACCTGAGAAAGGAGTTCTCAAATTCTCCTCAGAGAACTTGATGCTATCGGCTCGCCTTAAAGGAGTGAATAATTATGTAGGGGAATTTTCTGTAAAGAGTAGATTCTCTGAATTTCTGTGAAAATAATTATATACAATACAGTACAATAATTAAGTATGGGATCTATTATCCGAAATGCTTGGAACCTGGGGTTTTCCAGATAAGGGGTCTATCTGTAATTTAGATCACCTTACCTTAAGTCTACTAAAAAATCATTTAAACAAACCAGATAGGATTGTTTTGCCTCCAATAAGGATTAATTATATCATAGTTAGGATCAAGTACTGTTTTATTATTATTACAGTAAAAAAGACAATCATTTTAAGGGCTATGACACACGGTACTACATATCACCGCTACAAAATGCTAGAAAATACCCTGCCATCAACAATACTGAGAATTGTCTCTGCTAAAACACAGAGACAGTTATCAGTATTGTCTATTTTGTAGCCACAACAAGTGGTTGGCTACAAGTAGCTACATGTTGCCTTCCCTAAATTTTGAGCTTTTTGGATAATGGCTTTCTGGATAATGGATCCCATACCTGTATAATGTATTTAAGAATTTAGAATGATAGGTACCAGTCATGTGGGTACCAAAATTTAAAATGCTATCAATTAGTATTATTTAGGGATAGGTTTAAAATTGGTTAATAATAATTACCTATCACTGCACAGAAGCACATATATCAGTCTGTATATGGAAGAGTAAAGGGGTGGTTCACCTTTAAGTTAACTTTCAGTATATTATAGAATTGCCTTGTCTAATCAACTTTTTCATTATTCATTATTTATTTGATCTATTTGCCTTCTAACTCTTTGCAGTTTTCAAATGGGGGTCACTGACCCCAGTAGCCAAAAAACTATTGCTTGGTGAGGCTACAATTTTATTGTTATTGTTACTTTTCATTACTTATTTTGCTATTCAGGCCCTCTCCTATTCATTTACCATCCTCTCATTGCTCTCCAGCTGCTAAGGGCATTTGGACCCTAGCAACCAGATAACTGCTGACACACCAAACTGCAGATCTGCTGTACAAAGTGAAAACAGTAAAAAAAAAAAACTACAAATAAAAAAAGACCAGTTGCAAATTGTGTCAGAATATTACTTTCTACATCACACTATACTCAAAGGTGAACAACCAGTTTAATAAAACTTGCATAGTGTTTTATTTTTTATTTTTAAATGATATAATTGGAATACCAGGTTAATTTGCATCTCTAAATAAACAGTCATACCTAATTGCTGTGAATATGGGCTCTAGAGATTCACTACTTCAAGTTTAATAGGTAAGATCCTTGAAAAATGCTTCTTGCTCTAGAGATGTTTGGAATCCCAACCTTAGTGCATACCGGCATTAATAAACGTATAGGTGGGTTTCTCTGAATCTGTGGTAGGACATGTCTCACAGTTGAAATGAGATAACAATACTAATTACACTCTAGAATATTTTATTAAATACCTAAAAGAATTTTTGTTACTCTATATATATATATATTATGACTATATGGCTGCACTAATGATGAGACCAATAATTACATTATTATTATTACAATGATTGCGATTCATGATTTATGAAAATAGTTTTACAGAGCATAAATTAGCTTTATGTTAAAATGACAAAATAGCAACGGAAAAAGAAGACGTAGTAATCTTGTTATTTTGTTTTCTCATTCTTCTTACAAAATTCGTTATGTCATAAATGTTAGACCTTACGAATTAGTAATACCGTTTGGTGAGTCCTCTGTTTGCCTAATCATTGCAAATATAAATTTGTTCGTGCAGGTTAAGAAATAACTATAGGCTTGTTTGCCTAATATTTGCCCATAACAGCGGGGCCAGCGGGACAAAGCAGTTTATTGCCCCACCACAAAGATTTTTCACTTATATCGTGCGGTTACTAGCCAATATAAAGCGTCAGTTGGATAGCTAAGTAGAAGTATAATTAGTATAATTAGCACAAAAGCAAAAATGTGGGATAAATGTTTTTTTTTTCTCAAGGAAAACAAGAGGATGAAGTGTAATGCTGAGGCAGCAATAATATCACTACTACTATAAAAAAAGATGAAGCAGTATATGGCATTGTAGTTGGGGCAAGTACTAGCGGAGAAGTACTATCAGTGGGTAGCACATTGGTGCAGTCTACACCCTTGCCAAGTGCCACACAGCACAGCAAACTGCCAATAATTAATTAATTGCACAACAAGGCGCCTAGTACACAGTGCTCTGAATGATTCTAATGTGGGGATGTGTTGGCACTAGTGCTGGGCAGAATTTCCTGTACAGCTGACGTTCTCGTCAACCAAAGTGCAACCAACCGGTCACAGACCAGACTCTGAATTGTTACAACCTGAATCGGATTCCGTTTAGTATCTGTGCGACTGTTTATCGATCCATAGCCTGTATTGCAGTAGAAAATAAATCACGTTGTGCACTGGGCTATGAATGGTTTTAGAGGCATAAATGGTATATAGTGTATATCACCTGCCGTAGTGTAAGACAATGGGGAGCCCCTTTACCCAGAGATGTCTCTTCTGTCATTAGACAAACTATTCTTTAGAAGTGCACCATTACATACACAGTGATGTTCTCTATCGTGGCAAGGCTAAACACTTTGCGTGTGAGTCCCCATTATGTATATTTCTACCTTAGCTCCCCCAGCTGTTTTCAAACTACAACTCTCAGATGCCCATGTATGCAGACCAAACATAAATTGCCCCGGGAGCTTGCATCTTGCAGTTATCACTTATTGTGCGTTTTCCTGCATCCCCCGACAGCTACAAACAGCTAGAAGCTTCAGACATGACAGCTGGGATACATGATTTTACTTACACTCCATTTTCCTACAGTTGCACCGCTCTCCCCGAAATGAAAGTGTAATATCAGGGATACTTTACAACTAAACTGCTCTGGGGGTGATCCTGCTGCACAAGGGTTCTGTGCCCTCCCTGGGGAGGCTGGGTGTATATGTGAGTGTGCAGGTGAGTTGTTGGGGGTATAGAAAGGGAAAGGAAAGCAGGGAGCGAAAGCGCAGGAAAGGCAGCAGGAAGATCCCTTCAAATCATTCCCTGGGCAAGGTGCTAGGGCCTGGGCTTGGATTTCGCGATAACCACGCCCACCTCCAAGCCTATTGGCCGGTGACAGGATGACAGGCTGGTAGGGACAGGGATTAGAGCAGAAATATCAGAAAGGTAGATCCCGACGCCCCGGTGCCAATGGCCACAATCTTTCCAGTCCCACAGGCTTCTGAATCCATGTGCCTCCCCTAGAGCCCTCACTCTATCCGCGCCTCACAGGAAAAGCACTGCAACTGGGAACAGAAGAAAAGTCATATGCCCAGAGCATTGGCACAGGCACGAAGTCCGCAGTTTCTGGGGAGAAGCGGGACATTCCCTGGGTGAAAGCCAAACAGGAGGCACAGGGTATTTCCCTGACTACCAGCTCCAAGCACTGCTACTTGCAACCCCTTGGTACAGCCCGTTCCCTGGCACTGAAGCGACCAGACCCGGAACACTGGCACTGGCATAGAACTTGGGCATCAGTTCTGGGATACATACTGCCTGACAGGCACGACCTACCGCTACTAACTTCATTTATCCAGGGACGCGCACTGTGGGGCAGGGAAGCACTACTGCCCCATAATAAGGAGCCTCCCCACTGGGCATCAAGCTCTCACCCAGCGCCGCTGGAACCCAGGCACTGCCCCTCTGTACGCCGGTGTCCTGCCAAAGTGGGATGAGGATTGGTCTGCACTAGTAATCTGCCCCAGGGCAGCGCCATGTTTCTACCCCCGGTTAGGAAGGGTTTCTCAATCGAAGCTTTGGTGGGGCCGGACCGGACCCCTGAGGAACCCCTTAGACCCACTGCACTCAAATACCCCGAGCCTGGCCATGGGCTGACCCCCACCCCTCTCCGGCCCGGGGTCCGCCTCCTGGGGGCCCCAGATCTTTTTTTCCCGGAACCAGCGGCTCCTCCCTATGGGCCCAGCCTAGGGCTCCCTCAGCATCGCATTCTACATCGGGACCCGCTCAGCTTCTGCCCCTGGATACTGCGGCACCGGCTGCCAGGTGAGCTTTGCATTGGCAGGTGGGATGTTACAGGCAGAAATGTTATACAGTGAGTTTGTGAATGTGATTACTGAGATTGTACCGGAGATGGTGAGTGAGGGAAGGGATTATACTGGGGACTGGCTACATGCGACTATGTGACTGTAGGAGTAGGGAATATATTGGCAGTAGGCATAGCTAGGGTTCACTAGAGGCTTGATGTAGGCGGCATGGCGGGCTTTAGTCCTAGCTGGTAGCCTGTTTGGGCAAATGTACATCGCTGAGCGAGTTCCATGACTGAAACTCCCAGCACTTTAACTACATGGGAGGTAAGATACGTGTATTAGGAAGGGGTGGTAGTTAGTATCTGAGGCATATAGGCGCCAGTGTTTATAACTGGGACGTGTGTGTGGGATGCCAGTTAAGATTAGCACCTGGCACAGCCAGATTCATAGAAACCATAAATAGAAGTGATTTGTAAAGCTGTGCATTGGCCGTAAAGCTTTCCGCAAAAATGCTGAAAACGCTGGAATGTGACACGTTTTTTACCCAGACACAAATTCGCCTCATCAGTATATTTGCCGAGCTATATTTATTTGTATCTAGGGATGAGTATTAGCAAGTAAATGGCAGTGTTCACCCTATGTATACCATATTCGTTACAATGATCTTATCCACCCCCGTTTTGAAGTTCATTAGTGCATAGGTTATCCATGCAATGTTTAATGTAGTGTTTTCTTTGGCATCGCCACCCTCAAGCTGTTTTGCACAATGAAAGAAAATGTATATCTAAGGAATATTCCAATATGTATCATTTTAATGGTTTTAGAATTATTTGTAAATGGAAGTGCTATTAAAAGCAGTATCTCGACGGATTCTTGTAAATTACTGATTAACAGAACACTGCCAGTTTCCCAGTACTCTCAATTTTCCGCTGGCTTTGCCCCTTTTTAACTAATAAGGCTTTACTTACTATTATTAGAGAAAAAAGTTCTCACAATTACCCAGCAGCAATATTGTTACTGCAAGTAAATTACAACATTGTTAATTTGTACGGTAAAAGTTAGTCTAGTGAATAATGAGCCAACTGCATTTAAAATGCCCCAGTTCCCAAGTATATATTATCATTATCATGTAGCGCCGCCCTGAAGCCTGAAGAAGCTGGTGCCACTGCACTCTCATGCCGGGCTGGGGTAATTATGCGCACTTTGCTAACCAATTCAAGACCAAAAATACAAGGATGATGTATTTGACAAGGTTGCTAACTATTAAATGCAAATTCTCTACGAACTCTTCTCTATGTCACACTGTGTGGACAGCGTGTTTTCCTTTTCAAAATATTAATATTTAGTTACATGTTCCCTGATTTTATCCAACTCATTTCTCGCCCCTTCCGCAATTTTTCTACCAAAATAAATATCCACACGTCATAAACATAATGTTGGGTGTCTACACTTGGATATATAATAACAGATTTAAGTTCTGTATTGCTCCAGGCCAGCAATAAGTTTTCTCAGTTAATTCGTATATAACTATAAATAAGCACAATATAAATGATTAATTGTGCGACGAGTAGCGATTTCTACATAAAACGCTATGTTGTTGTCATCTCTATCGTTGGAAAGGTGTAGTCCAACAGCATATGTGGGCCGAAAGTTGGTCTGTTTTTATTTGTCATTAAACAATGACATGCTTTGGTCCGTTCACACTGTAGCCACAATGGGCGATTTTTTTGCATCCTCAAGTGCCTAATCTTAATCATTTATCGAGTATAATGTACATGTCTTATAGAAAAAGAACTTGTTTACATTGAAAATGTTGCCTGGCCTATTATTTGTAGTCAGACCATTTTAAAAAAATCAGTGCATCATAAAAAAAAAAAAAAACTATAAAAGTATATGTCGGCAACCCACCATTTGCAAATGTCACTTACCAAAGGACTAGCTTATGGTTAATGTTGTGTCACTTAATATGTACACAACATAAATAACCTGTATAATATATCCTTATAGGCTTATATATCCTTAGTCTTTTATAGAATTAGTATATATATGAGTATATATATCATTATATATCCTTAGTCTTTTATAGAATGATTACTTTGTTCTTTGTATATTTAAATGTACAGTTACTTGCAAATAATATTTTGTGCAGACTCTGAAAAAACAAATACCAAACACACACCAGTAATGTCTTAACTAAAAGTTACTGGGAACCTTAGCAAACTTATTTTATAGGCCGCTCTAATAGGACATTTTTAATGAAAACACCACCAGTTCCTCTATACCTGCTGGAATCCCCAGAAATCTCAAAGCCTGCTTCCTCTATAGCTGCTCCGGTGCAAACATACAATATTTTCAAGTATATGAAGTAGCCATTACTCCAGACTTTTGCTTAATTTACATCATGTATTTTTCATAGAATATTTCATATTTATGTGTTGGCAAATACATCAGCATTTTGGGCAGAATGTAATGAAGAAAAAGTGATAGAGGCAAGAGAAATTAATGTAACACAGTATTTTTCCCCAGATAAATCATAAAGGTGCTGTTAATATGGACTGTGTGTATAGAAAGAAACTGATGAAGTTGGAGGCTTGCATTTTTTTAGACTAAATTGGAAGGTGTTCAGTTTCATTGAAAGGTGCTAAAATTGCAGGAGTGGCAGCAGTCTTGGGAAGTATTTATCAAAGGACGAAGAAAAGTTCACTTGATTACAGACCCACAAAATACCATTTCTAATATAAAAGAAATATAGCCAAAATAATTTTCCTCCATCTTCCCATCATCTTTGAAATAACCTATAACTTTTGTTTAAGGGTTCTGGGTGCCTTTTCTAGGGTCATACATTAGTAAACATACATTATATACATTTTATATTATAGTTTGCCATTTAAAAGTGCTTAGCTTCTCTACAGACTAAAACCCATTGTAACCTTCCCTTTCATCTGGTATGACATATCCTAGGACTAAAATGTCCAACATGGCTGATAAGTGACTATCAGTCACATTTATTTTTATAGTAACTGGTAACAAAGAGTATAAATATAAAGTGGTATTCTCTGAAGTTCAGTCAGTTTTACTTTACTTGTTAAATATGCTCCTTAATCCATGCAAGTGAAATGGACGATATGATATTTATCCTTATTTAGTGGTGGCTGGCCCAGGTTAAACCAAACTTTGCATAGTGCCATGATGAATATAAATTATGCTATGGATAATGTGTGTAATGGGAGTTGTACTTCAGCAGTAACTGAAAGGCTGTGGGTTGGCCAGTATTACACTATAATACAATAGATTCGATTCCATAAGAACATCTTATTTTATGGTTTATCACATGGAAATGTATGGCCAAGATTCAATTCAAGGAGAAAACTCGAATTTGTTTTTCCATTTTTTTTAATAGACTTCAGTAGAGTTTTCGTGTGATAAACAGTTTTTCTCACTGAATTGCATCTTGCTCTAAAGCTGGCTATACATGCACCAATAGAATCAAACAAAGCATAGTTTTTATATGATTTTGGACCGTGTGTGGGCTCCAAATTATCGTCCTGATAATTTTCATACTATGGCGATCGGTTGTTTAGTCGATTGGACAGGTTACAAAATTTTGGTTGGATAAAGATAAAATCTGTGCATGTATTGTGTATCTGAACATGTATGGCCAGCTTTAGGAAAAATCTTCTCATCAAACTGAATCTTTTCTCATCAAACTGAATCTGGTTCTTTCTACTCGTTAATTAATCTCATTAATAATGTATTAATTATAAGAGTCCTGCCACCACAGAAGAAACCTTTGCTCTCAGATTTCATATCCTCTGTCTCCACCATGCAGATAAATGCAATTTGCCAGGTTAGTTGAAGTATCTTTCCTTATAGTCAGTAAACAAAAATAAAATTATTGCTCACAAATCCCATCCCAGAAAAAACACTTTAATTGTTCAGCCTGGCCATGACAACAGCTAAAAGTCTATTATCTTCTCTTGATTAGCAAAAATTAACTTTTCCCCTTATATAGACAAATACTTAATCCTCTGATATTCTGCCAATAAATATATGGTGAAATCAGTGACATCATATTAATACCCCCCTTTTACCTGATACAATATTTTGTGGATGTTTTTATTTCCAGATAGTTAGATGAATGTCAGAAGTACTGTCTCTCTTTTCTCCCCCTTACATTAGGTTGCCCTTACATGAATTGTTCTCTAATTCACACTCCTTAAATCACTTCCTAACTTTTCAATATGCTGTACATGCAAACATTTATTTTTTTAATTTGTACTAACTTGTACAACTTATGCAGCATGATGGTTTGTCTTAGCACATAGCACCTTGTAAATGTAGCTTTATGTTTATTTGAAAACACTGAGTTGTAATCAAATGCGGCAATGTGAGTAATATAATGTTATATGTGTACATATGAAGCTGAGCATACAGGGGAGCGCTCGTTGGCCAATAGTTGCTGTGTATCCTTAATATAATCATTATTTCTGTGGAACTAATATGTTCTCATGAATATATTCTGCTTCTGAATAGTGCTGTTGATATATTGCTTGTTTTACTGATTGTAAATACTTTTCGAAAAATTATATATATACATTCAGAGAGGTGCACACACACAAAAATCGATATATATTTCCTGTCAGTGCAGTGCTACTTCCATTGTTTCTTCTCAACAAACTCACAGAGATGCATATTCATGTCTGTATGTTAAAGGTGAGGTAGCATAGGATATTCTGTCTGCCAACTTTATGGCCATTCTACTTTTGGCAGTAATTGGAACAAAATGTATGTTTATTTTTATTTACATGGTACTACTTATATATGCAGCTCTGTACATTAAAACAGCATTTTAAAAGAATATAGATAAATACAACTATGCAATTTCATTCAAGATTAAGCGTTAACAGCCAAGAGACAAGAGGTACTCCCCTGAAAACACAAAAAGAAAACAACAAACAAAAATTCTAAACTATGTCATGTTATTGACAAATCCACCCCACCCTATCAGGCCCTTGTGTGCAAGCACATGTACTGGGCATCATGGGCAGGGGCAGGATACATGGGGGGTGTGTGAACCTAAGTTATATTAGTTCTTCCCAGGATTCCAGTGGGTTTGCTGAAAGCAGAGCTGCTACCTGGCAGACGCACTTGGATAGAGAATGGGAGAATATGTACTTGCAAGTGTTTTATAACAAGTATAGGCAACACTCAAACATATTGTTTTAAGCAATTTAAAGTCGTTCATTCCATTTTGTCACTTTGGGGGCATATTTATTATAAAGAAGAGAAAATGATTCATATACTCTACAACATTTATTTAACCTTATCTTTTTTTCTATCTGTTTAGAGGTTTTAGGTCCCTTCCTGGATCCATGAATAAACAGCAACACTAATGGTAGCGGGTGTGCTTTTTCTTCTCTTTTACTTATTTTGCTTTTTTGTAAAAGCTTGTGTTTGGACAGTTGTAGCTTTACTTTTGTTCTAATTTAGGCTAGTTGGGATGTGGATGTAAATAATAGGGGGCTTGCAGGGATCGGGGGAAATTTCAGTAACATAGAAAAAACATTGGGGCATTTGTGTGTGACAGGCAGCTATAGAAAAATCTGTGACTTTGGTCATTGGTTACATTCATTCATAGCTGTCCACAAACCAGTCTTTAGACTGTTATAATAAAACTGAAATTAAAATAAGAGAATTTCTCTTTCCTATATAAGACTACAACTTTGAAGGCCCTAGAAATCTTGATGCCTTGATGAAGAATTTGCTCAAGGGTTATGCCACAAGGAAAATGTCATATCCCTTTAATTTATCCCTCCAGTAAGATAAAAGAAAAGTGATCAGATTAACAGAACAGAAATCTGAAAACAAAACTGATCATATACAATACAGCTGCAACCAAAAAAATGGATTTTCAGGAATTATGTTTTACAAAGACTCTATATCAGGGTTCCCCAACCTTTTTTACCCGTGAGCAAGATTTAAATATAAAAAAATTCAGGGAGCAACACAGGCATGAAAAAAGTCCCTTGGGGGTTACTAATAAAGGCTGCGATTGGTTATTCAGTAGCCCAGTGTGAACTGGCAGCCTACAGGAGATTCTGTTGGCAGTACTCATGGTCTTTATGCCTCCAAAACTTGCCTCCAAGTCAGATATTCAAAAATAACTACCTGCTTTGAGGCCACTGGGAGCAACCTCCATGGGGTTGGTGAGCAACATGTTACTCCCGGTTACTGGTTGGGGACCACTGCTATATTGTTAAGCCATTCATCCAATCCACTTTGTCCATTATGGGAGCTATGTCATCATGATATTGTACTTAATACAAAAGAATAATGATTCACTATATTAACTCTGGAGTCAATTTACAAATACAGTACATTTTTATACAGTATCTTAGCAGTTATTCACGGAATGATGATGCGTGGCAGATTGTCAGACGCCTCTTTGTGGTGATTCAGGATCACTGACTTATTGTCACCTGTTATAAAAATAGCTGCCATAATGCCTTTTGTTAGAAAGCTATTATCACATTTTGTCTTAATCCTATTTAATTCTATATAACAATTCCCCACAGTCATTTCTCTTAAAGGGCACACAAGCCTTTCCAGTAAAATCTTCACCGAGCTCTGTAGTGGAGCTTACTGTGCAATATATGGATAGTGCAGTGTTACAGTTGTATAAGTTAAATTAGGCACAATCTCACACATGAAACAAGGTGCAGATGGTTGCATTGTATTTAAAGAATGATAATATGCAAATAATGAACACTTGCACCATATTTTTCTAGGGTGATTAACTTAATTTTTTTTCCAGTCATTTTTACACTGACAAAATGATAGCATTGATGTAGTAGCTCTAATGTCACTGCTGTGGTCAGAGGCAGGGAACTTGGTTTGTGCTGAGGGCCGGAGGAAGTTTGTTTTCTCCATTTCAGGGTCTCCTTTTCAGGTTGCTTTAAGCAATTCAGATTTAACAAATTGGGAAGCAGTAAGGGTGTTTTCATAGGCTTTAGCGCCATGCTAAAAACTGCAGCAGATAAACCCCCCCAGGGGCCACTATAATGCTAAGGGACCAAATGTCCTCTCTGCTGTACCCTAAACTCAGCACTAAGTGATTTTGTTTTGACTATATTGAAAACAGATTTCTTCCTTCTTTATATTAATATTGAAAGATAAAATAGTGACCAATTGTTTCCCCTTCAAATACAGCAGTTGCTTACATGCTATTACATGTAATGAGAAAATGACTCATTTGCAATATATGCTGACTTGATACTGTGGGGCATGCTGCTACCTATAATAATAACCATAATAAGTTGGGTATTATTACCCTGTCACACAAACTTCCTGCCAATCAATAAACCTCTTTGCTGTTTGCTTCAACCCACTATAATTAAACATGCCAAGTGTAAGAATAACAAGACATTTATAGGATGCACCCTTCATATGTGTTTTGCCTTCAAATTTTCAATTATTTATAAAAGATTGAAAAAAAACTATTTGCCAGAGGAAAGCACCACTAAAATAATCTCTGAATAGAGTGCTCTTCTAGTATCGGTAATGAACTGTCCTGTCACCTTTTATAAGTATGCCCTCCAGACTACAGGTTACTGTACCTGTTTCTTAGCACATATAGTCCAACAGATAAATAAGTTCTTGCAATAAGTGGCTCATCCCATTCATCCCATTGGCAAAACACCTATGAATCATCGTTACATGATGCATTACTAAGCCATTACACAGATTTCTGTGACATTTTTAAGTTGGAAGCCATGTGTTTTCCATACTTTCATGTACACCATCTTAATTATCACTGACTGATTAGCTTATTCTGGGAAATTATGGAGGACAAATCCAATGCTCAATCATAATAAAACTGAATTTGTTGCTAGGAATATTTAAAAGATTTTGCTAGGAATATTTAAAAGATTTTGCTAGGAATATTTAAAAGATTTTGCTGGGAATATTTAAAAGAGCAAAATGTAGCTTCCTACTAAAGGTTTATAGTTCTGCATCTACAGCAAAAAACTTACAGTACAGGACATTCTTTATAATCTATTTTAGAGGACCAGACACAGCCCTTTGGTGTTAAAACCAGTTTAGCCCTGATTTCTACAGAGAACGGGAACAGTCATTAGAAAAGCTGTACTTAACTGTGCATGGATCCAAAATATCTAAGTGACTTTCAATTTTGTTATTCTGTTGCAGCTTTTGAACTAACTTTCCCCCCAATTGTTTTTCATTCTGTAATTTACACAGTTACTCAGTTGCTACAGTCAGTATGGCCATGTGTGGGAGTGTTGTGTGAGTTTTCATCACTGTTGAATTAAAGAGTAGGTCTAGTGATCTTTCAGTTGGTGACATGATGTGTGTATACATGAGAAAATCTGTAATCATTGGAGGGGTTTGCGGCATATAAACTTGTCTGTGAAGTGTGGGCCCAAACCCAAGGAACCTGGCGGGTTTGCCCACAGGTTAGGCAAGTTCAAGATGGTCATTCAATTTTCTAGCGGGTTGAAGATGGATGGAGGGTTGAACCCACTACATCAGTGTGCACCAAATCTTCTTATTTCTGGCTGCCATCACTCATTTATATACTTGCTACACCCCTTCCAGGGATGTCAGAGATGGGGTGGGGCTGGCATGGATATATATGTTGGGTATAGGTTGGAAGAGGGTGAGTTAAGGTTGGGTGCAGGTCCTTTTTTTTTGATCCACACATTACTTTTGTATGTGTATATAAAAGTACTGGTATAGCTCCCATGGTAATTTGTTTCTAGTTTTGGTGTAATTATGCCTAGGGAATGTTGTTAAGGGCTAGTTTTTCTAACTTCAATTAATAGAAAAGAATTACATGCAGTAATATCAGCTTTCACTAGATTACCATACCATATTTATATTGCCCCCAAAGTTTTCTTGCCATGTGTATGTATTTTAAACCTCTACCTTTAACAGATAGGCCTTCACCCAGGAGAATTGGCAGGTAGGGATGAGTGGAACTAAGTGACCAGCAGCCCCGGACCAGCCATCAGCACACAGAAGTTGCACAAATGCTAATGACCCTGTTTGATGTGCCTTATAGCTGTTGATTGTTTTCTATGTGTTTTTCTAGTGTTAAAATCTGTGCATCTGTGCCAGGGCCATTGGAAAGTATGGGTGGGTAAATAAACTAATAATCTATTTACAAAACATTGTCTAGCATATGAAAGCATTATTTAGCAAACTTAATCCGTTCTTCAGTACATCTTCATCTTTTATCAACATAAAACTGCATAGAATAAAACATGTCATTGTCAGATCATAGCTACATGAGAGCCCAGGCAATATAATTCTGTGTATTCTGTGTAATTCTTTTTTTTTTTTTTTAAATGAAACATCACAAATAATAACTTTTCCAAATGCATATTTTTTCCTTTTTCTTCTGTTCCCCTGTTTCCCAGTAGCAAATCAGCAAGCTGCTACAATTGGGTTCAGTAGTTGTTTCTTTTTTTTTTTTAAGCTTTGTTAAATCTGTTCCAGAGCAGCTTTCACTATTTGATACATTAATTGCTGTCAGAGAACATTTTTTTGAGGGATGGGGGTTGGAAACTGCTGCTGAAAACAGCAACTTATGTATCAAACCATAATAGTTTAGAGTCTGCAGCAAGGCTTTGCTACTGGGAAACTCAAGAGGGAGAGAGCAAGACAAAGTCAGTTTTATACAGAAACATTAGAAGAACTGGAAAAAATGTTTAAATTATAGCAACAGTAATTTGTAAAATTTCATATTTATTGTGATATTTTTCAAAATTGAAGTTTTCTGCAAAGTAAACCCTTTAAAATGATCATGTCTATATATCTTCATTCACATTTAAACTAAAAAAGGCTGGGCCTCTGCCAGATTACATAATTGTCCAATAAATCTATAATCTGTGCCATAAGGATGTTGTTGACCTTTATAGTAGTTATGACATAAGTTATGTGACATAAGTCACTTAAGGGGGAAAAGTAATAAAAGTCACTAATGGAAAAAATATAGGCAATGCACAAGTATTCTGTGTGAATACATTTCCTTTGTGCAAATGTAATAAGATTATATAATAATAAGATTATATTTAGAACTGAAATTATTTCTTATTGTGTATGCAATTTTTTTCCTCATTTACAACATTTCAGGCTATAAACATCAGGCTCGATCATTCATTGTAAGCTGATATTGTCTCTGTCTGAGTTGTGTAAAATCATAGATAATTGCATTGCATAAAAATAAGGCTAATAATAATAATAGCTTGGGAAGGGCTAGAAATAGGGCCAACCTCAGACGTAGCAATTTGATGGCTGCAATTAAATTCCAAGAGACATTGCCTAAATTGTGACAATGTGCTGTCTTGAACTAAAATAGTCTGTACTAGAAGATGTTAGGCAACAAACTTATATGGTAACATTAAGGTTATGGCCTATAGTCTGGCTCAGACTGGGCATTTTACAAGTCAAGGTTGCACTCCTGTGGTCTACCAAGAACATTTAGGGCTTAGTCACATCCATTATATGTAAATGATATAAAATCATACTAAATTGCTTAGCTGTTACATGGCTGTACTATGGAAATCAGAAAGAGTTGATGAAAAATGTGTTGAGTCCCACTAATTCCTGTCCCCAGTGGGAGATTCCTTTGTGATCTATAAAACCAGCTGAATGCTGTCACAAGGCTTTATGAAATATTTTATATAATTTTATTATCTTGTTTGGTCTATATTCATTTGCCCCTTTGCTTGCACTCCAAGAGATAAAGGAGGAAAGTAAAAGAAAGTAACATTTGAAAATGTGTTTTTATATGATAGTCAGGGCTTTCACATTGTATTTCATACAAAATATTGATATACAAAATATTTCACATTGAGGCAAACATTAACATTACATACATGAATACACTGGTTTTATGTGTTCACCCTTGCATGCCTGGGATAATGAGAGATGCTCCCCAAGCCACAATTTAAATACTTTGCATTTAGGGTAAAGACACACTGAGCTACTAGTAGCAGTTACTTTTTCACAATAAGGGCCATGGCAGATGGGGAGATTAGTAGCCGCGCAACAAAGCTCCCTTGTTGCGGGCGACTAATCTCCCCCAAATGCCATCCTACCGGCTAGAATGTAAATCACCGGTGGGATCACATATGCGGCGCCGAAATCACCGAAGTTGCCTTGAGAAGTGGCATGTATAATATGCACTGAATTGTGAAACTCTCTGTTAATACTTACCTTCTATATAAAGAGCATTAGATGTTATTTGATAGCCATTTCTCTACATAATCCATTGTGGCCTATCTTTTTGCTATTGCTACTTGTCCTATTAACTCATATGTAGTTAATAAAACAATATTTCTTTATTTTTCCTAGGAGAGGAGAACACCCCAGATAATTATTTACTTCATGGACCTTTCTCCCGCAAACCGAAAAGGATACGAACAGCCTTCTCACCCTCTCAGCTCCTACGTCTTGAAGGGGCTTTTGAGAAGAACCATTATGTGGTGGGAGCAGAAAGGAAACAACTAGCAAACAGCTTGTGTCTTACAGAAACTCAGGTATAGGATGTGTTACTTAATAGCCCCAATATTACGCAGTAACACCACCAGGCACATACCACTCCTTTTGTATTTTAATGTTGTTATACACATCCAGCATGTAGCCCTACAGCCCTTAGCCATTGTACTACTGGAAGTAGGTGGTTTAACAAGCCTCTAGAAAAGATTTTGCTATATATTGTACAAAATCTGTGTTTTCAAACTGAGGCCACAAACTCTATCTGCCATAAAATGTTGGGGGCCAAACTGTGACAAAAAATGCTAATAGCATACTGCATCTGGCATGAGATGCAGGGGTGCAACACATTTGCCACAGTACATAGCATAAAATGCTTGAGGCCACAAAATATCATTAGATAGTGATGATACCTAGTGCTTCTTTACTTGTAATATTGCCATTCCAGCCATATAAAAGGGATGTATTTTGTTATGTTATACTGGGGGCTACAAACTGGTTGTGGCCAAAAATATGCACTTCCATGCAGCTGTGTTTTTCATTTTTCAAATAGTAGATATGCACCTACAATGTCTATACTAGGCCTACCTCATGCAGGGATATCAGTAGCTGCTACTTGTAGCTTCTTAGAAATACAGGTATAGGACCTCTTATCTGTTTTTCTAGATAAGGGGTCTTTCTGTAATTTGGATCCCCATACCTACTAAAAAATAATTTTTAAGGGTTTTATTTATTCTTACATAACAACACAACATAACCAGCCAATGCTATGACAGTACATGGGGGGGGGGGGGGGGGGGGTACTAAAACCCAGTATTGCAGCTATTAAAAGGAACTACATTTATACAAGGAATAGATAAGTTCAGTGCAGGCACCTTATAAGCAATTGGACAGTGTATTGCAGAGGTAATGTATTATGTTTCATTGCAGTAAAAGTGCAGCTGTAGCTAGTAGTTGGCTTCAGGGCAGGCATCTAGCCAGGATTCCCACACTTGACTAGTTGTATCTATTGTTAAATATGCTAAACAATTTGGCATAAATGCTAAAAAGTTTGTTATTCTTAGTTGGGATCAAATACAAGGCACTGTTTTCTTATTCAAGAGAAAAGGGAAGGAAAATATGTTTTAAAATAAGAATTATTTGCTTATAACATATTTTATATAGAAGATGGCTTTTGGAACTCTTTGGATAAAGGTTTTCCGCATAACAGATTCCATATCTGTATTTTTCTGTGTAGGAATAAGTCTATTGTGTCCCGCAGAAAACAAAAAAAAACAATTTATAGTCAGTTTCTGTTCACCTTTGTGACCTAAATCTTAGAAATGGTTTAGCTCTGTATACCTTGGCAAAACCAGTTTATATTTAAAAAAAAAATACGTTGATTTTCACATAACCATATGACATCTAGATATAATACCTATATATATATATATATATATATATATATATATATATATATATATACACACACACACACACACATTATACATATATAATTACAAATATTAAAGTCACACACTTTTACATTTTTACTTATGCATATTTTCTACTCTCATTGTATTCAGGTAAAAGTGTGGTTCCAAAATAGAAGGACAAAGCACAAGCGTCAAAAACTAGAAGAAGAATGCCCAGAGTCCCAGCAAAAGAGGAAAAGCACCCAACATGTTAGCCGGTGGAGGATGGCGACATGTCAGACAAGTCCTAAAGATATTGATGTCACATCAGATGACTGAAATATTCAGTTTAAAGCAATGATTTGACTGGATCAAAATAGGCTGTCCATGATTTTCACATGACTCTACAAAAATGAAGTCTGCTCTCTATAAGAACAACATTACTGAAAGTTTGTAGAGATACAGCAACCGTTACTGCAGGAAAAACATCCCTGAACATTTCATCCACGTATTAAGATAAGGGAGGATACTGAACACAATATTTAAGACACAGGACATCACAAAAATGCAAAATAATTTTCAGACTCATTTTTTGGTTGTGCTCTGGACTAACAGAACTTTATTTTGAACCTGAAGGCACTATACTGTGTCCACATTCCCAGTCTTGGGCTGTTTTCCATCACTTCTCGGGACAAGTATTTTATATATTTACAGGGATCTGGATTGGTCAGGTTATGCTAAATGGGCACTGGCCAAGAGTGGATAGTTTCCTGACATGATTCCTATAACTAGCCCCAGATGGTGCCTTTTGAAGACCTGGACATTGATCCCTTAACGACTTGCTGTCCATCCCCACAGGACAATCTAAAAATGTATCCATTTAAGTCAGGCTTATTAAAGGGTATATTTCTTTTTAAACTAATACAGAAAAACCTTTACCTCAGGAATCTGCTTTCCTCATTTGATGGAGCCAGTGTATATATATATATATATATTTAACTTTAAATATGTGGTGTTCCATACAGATAATAAAGATGTATTACAGGTTATGAATACAGCTGGGAAATTAGATGAATTCCAGATAAATTAAGATACAGTATTAACGTTTATATGGTCTCTTCAATGAGTAAATAAAGTGATGCTGCAACATAAAAACATGTCTTTAAGCTAGTATGTATATGTATTTTTTTGTGGCTTGTTTTGAAATGTTTTTAAAGTGTCAGCGAAGCAACAGCGATCAAGAAACTGTAACACTTGCCTAGTGACACTTGTGGTAAGATCAAAGAGATTCTGGCATGGGAAGGCATAGTGCTCCACATTACATTACCCCTAATCCAAAAAAACCCAAATTTAATGCATTAAGACTAACAGATCCCATAAATTTAAATAAAAATATGGAATTTAAACTAAATTTATAATGGAAAATAACAGTGCAGTATTAACACTTCTAGCATCACCTGCCATAAAATCTTAATCTACAAAGAAAATTGGACATGAATATCTAGAATATCTATGTTACAGTATTTATTTATTTTCCTACATTCACTGAGCACCATTACATATAAAGAGTTTGTTCATCATGCATATCATCTCCTGCCAGTGCTGGGCCAAGCTGTGACAGTGCCCAAGAAAAGCTACAATGATCAGTGTCCATTTACCACCAATATTACCACCCTATGAAGTGACAATCCTGGGGGGTGTCAGGACCCAAAACCCTCCCCCTTGAGCTTGTCACCCTCCTCTACAAAAATGCTGGTGCTTCTGAACTACCACCAGTGAGAGCTAAACACTTTTTACTCCAGAGGCCGAACAAGGGTTTGGCAGAAGAGGTACGTTCACCTCTCCCCTGCTGTTGCACCCTAGGTATGTGCCTCTTCTGCCTACCCCTAGTTCCAGCCCTGGTTCCAACTCCATGAATGGAAATTCCCTTCTAGATTTAAACAACATCCTAAGGGTCAATTTCATCAGGAACTAATTAATCTGCCAACATGTTTATGAGTGTGGAAGGAAACCCTCACAGAGAAGACATACAAACTGGTTGTAGAGAAAGTTCAGGTCAGAATCAAACTCAGAATACCAGCATTGAAAGGCAGCGACATAACCTCTGAGCCAGCTTAGATACCATCAAGTACAAGGTACTGTTTTATTATTACAGAGAAAAAGGAAATCATTTTTAAAAATCAGAATTATTTGCTTATAATGGAGTCCATGGGAGATGACCTTTCCATAATTTGGAAATTTCTTGAATGGGTTTCTGGTAGTGATGAGCGAATCTGTGCCATTTCGCTTTGCCATAAAATTAGCGAAATGGCAAGAAAATTTGTCGCCCGCGTCTTTTTTTATTACATGACGTTTTGGTGAAAAGCGGCAATTCGCTGCAAATCCATGCCTGGAGAAAAACTTAACTCATTGCTAGTTTCTGGATCAGATACTTGTACAGTTTTATTATTACAGAGGAAAAGGGAAATCATGTTTACAAATTTTTAATAATCTGCTTGAAATGGACTACTGTAATTATGATTAAAGGATAACAGGACTTCGGATAAGAGATCCCATACCTTTACTCGCAATTGTCATTTCCTTTCTGACAAAAAGAAGTCCTGTCTAAACTTGGTATGGATTTTTAGATATACTCTCTGATAGGCTCATTAAAGGATCACAGTACCTTTATTTTTGATAATTATTGCCAGTTTGAAATATTAACAGGTAAAGGTATATTAATTTTTCCACAAGCATCTGTGAAGGAATTACTGGCTTAACTTGCTCTTTTAGCCCCATCATCTCACTAACAGACTTGCCACAAGATATTTTTCAATCCATACAACGTTTGTAACGCTGCTGTAAAGAGCCAGAAGAGAGTGTGGTTTACCAGTTCAGTATTGTTCCTTCTCACCACAATACTGATAATAGCTCATTTTAATCTACATACTCTGTAAAACTGAAAAAGTAATTTCTGATTCAAGACTATAATCTTTTGGTAAATACTGATCATTTGATCAAAAAGTATAAATATACCCCTTCCCTTCTACGTTTGTTCTCATCAAACAATAACATATCATGTCCCAGTTGTATGCACCTTTCTTCTCCTAGTACTGTATTAAAATATGAGTTTTATCTGGCATGTCACTTGCCTCTGTAGGAATAGTATTTAAAAAGTATTTAAAAATAGTATTATCTGATGATCAAACTTAGAGTTTCTTTTAATATCTGCCAGTTATATATGCAAATTGTAACATGCAGGGAAGAAATCTCTTTCAACCTCAGCCAAACACTGGGGCCTTAGGTGGCATTGTGATACCAAATAAATGATCTAAAAAATAAAGGTGTTATAAAATATCCAATTGGCAACGCCTCATACAAGCATTGATGGGCGAGTGTGGATAGTCAGGATGGGAATTAGAAACTAGTGGGAACATAAGTGTATAATAAGGAGGGGACGTTGCACACATTTTTACCAGAGCTCTAACTGCACTTTTTACTCTCTTACTACCTTCATTGTTAGTTTACATGATGAAACTGAAACTTACTTAAAAGAAGGTATGTATTCTAGCACACACATTTGCGAACCTCATGCTGACTTGGAGCAACATTGTAATTGAATTCTTATTGCTTTCATTTGTTCTTACCTCTGTTACTGCAACAAGCCTGCCCATAGCACATGTCTAAGTCATGTTGCCTGTCAGTCCTTCACCGGCTGCCCTTACAGGTAATCATTTATCTTCTGTCCACAGTTTTCTGACAAAGAGAAACTATAGTCATATACTCCCTTAGGAAAAAACAAAATTATAGCTACATCCCTCTTCAGAACTTCAAAGACCGTAATTCATCCATCACTACAAAACATTTCAGCAAACTGTCTTGAGAATCAGTATTTCCCCTTTCCAATAACTGAGATGTTGGGATTATATTGGGGGCTGCAACTGTTAAGGATTGTGTCCTCTTTTGAGGATTTTAACCCCAAAGCAGAAGTCTGGTATTATTCACCCAGTTCCAGGATTGAAAATATTTTTGTGGCAATATGGGATTATATTCTGCATCCAGAATGACACCGGGTATAGAGAGAATGTCTTATAGGTTTTTAAAGGAGTAGTTTACCTTTAACTTAAAGTGACAGCATACACCTAAAACCACATTTGCTAAAAATAAGCCCATTATATAGCACTAGGGATGCACCAAATCCACTTTTTTGGATTCGGCTGAACCCGAATCCTTTGTAAAGGGCCAAATCCAAATTAGCATATGCTTTGGAAGGGTTAAATGGGTGCAAAAAGGGAAAAAAAATTCAACTTCGGTGTTTATGTGACAAAAAGTCTCATGATTTTTAATATTCAGAGTGGATTTGGCCAAATCCAAATCCCGTCGAAAAAGGCCGAAGCTTTGCTGAATCCTGAACCAAATCCTGGATTCGGTGCATCCCTAAATAGCATTTGTGTTGAAATTCCATTATGTCTATTGTTTTAATTTTTGTTTCCCTTTTTTTCGGTATTATAAAGCACTAATTTGAAAGTAAGGCTATATTCACTGAACTTACCTCAATATTCAGTTCTTTGCAGCTTTAAATAGTTAACCTCTTTTTAGCTTTCAGATGGGGGTCAATGACCCCAGGATACAATTTTATGGTTGTTACTTTTTATTACTTTATTATCTTTTTATTCAGGTCCTCTTCTATTATTTTTTCAGCCTCTCATTCAAAGAACCAGAAAGCTGCTTAAATGACAAACTGGAAACTGTTGGCCAAAAAGTCAAATGATTGAAAACCCATAAAAGATAAAAATGGCCATTAACTGCAAATTGTCTCAGAATATCACTGTCATACTAAAAAATAGACTGGAAAATGAACTGCCCCTTTAAGGTTTATGTAAAAATATGTAACAACAGTTTTGAGATCATGCTCCTTCCATCTGGGTAGATATGTATGATAGAAACAGAAAAGTGATGTGCATTTCTTCCCAAGTATAGGTATTGGACCCCTTATCCAGAAACCCATTATCTAGAAAGTTTTGAATTACAGGAAGGATATCTCCCATAGACTCCATTTTAATCAAATAACTCACATTTTTAAAAATGGCTTTCTCTGTAATAATAAAACAGTACCTTGTACTTGATCCCAACTAAGATATAATTAATAATTTTGGATTGGAGGCAAAGCAATCCTATTACTATTTAAATAATGTTTTAGCAGACTTTAGGTAGGAGATCAGAATTATGTAAAGACCCCTTATCCGGAAAATCCCAGGTCCTGTGCATTCTGAACAATGGGTCCCATACCTGTATATATATACAGGTCCTTTTCAAAAAATTAGCATATTGTAATAAAGTTCATTATTTTCTGTAATGTACTGATAAACATTAGACTTTCATATATTTTAGATTCATTACACACAACTGAAGTAGTTCAAGCCTTTTCTTGTTTTAATATTGATGATTGTGGCATACAGCTCATGAAAACCCAAAATTCCTATCTCAAAAAATTAGCATATCATGAAAAGGTTCTCTAAACGAGCTATTAACCTAATCATCTGAATCAACAAATTAACTCTAAAAACCTGCAAAAGATTCCTGAGGCTTTTAAAAACTCCCAGCCTGGTTCATTACTCAAAACCGCAATCATGGGTAAGACTGCCGACCTGACTGCTGTCCAGAAGGCCATCATTGACACCCTCAAGCAAGAGGGTAAGACACAGAAAGAAATTTCTGAACAAATAGGCTATTCCCAGAGTGCTGTATCAAGGCACCTCAGTGGGAAGTCTGTGGGAAGGAAAAAGTGTGGCAGAAAACGCTGCACAACGAGAAGAGGTGACTGGGCCCTGAGGAAGATTGTGGAGAAGGACCGATTCCTGACCTTGGGGGACCTGCGGAAGCAGTGGACTGAGTCTGGAGTAGAAACATCCAGAGCCACCGTGTACAGGCGGTGCAGGAAATGGGCTACAGGTGCTGCATTCCCCAGGTCAAGCCACTTTTGAACCAGAAACAGCGGCAGAAGCGCCTGACCTGGGCTACAGAGAAGCAGCACTGGACTGTTGCTCAGTGGTCCAAAGTAGGTCATTCGGAAATCAAGGTGCCAGAGTCTGGAGGAAGACTGGGGAGAGGGAAATGCCAAAATGCCTGAAGTCCAGTGTCAAGTACCCACAGTCAGTGATGGTCTGGGGTGCCATGTCAGCTGCTGGTGTTGGTCCACTGTGTTTTATCAAGGGCAGGGTCAATGCAGCTAGCTATCAGGAGATTTTGGAGCACTTCATGCTTCCATCTGCTGAAAAGCTTTATGGAGATGAAGATTTCATTTTTCAGCACGACCTGGCACCTGCTCACAGTGCCAAAACCACTGGTAAATGGTTTACTGACCATGGTATTACTGTGCTCAATTGGCCTGCCAACTCTCCTGACCTGAACCCCATAGAGAATCTGTGGGATATTGTGAAGAGAAAGTTGAGAAACACAAGACCCAACACTCTGGATGAGCTTAAGGCCGCTATTGAAGCATCCTGGGCCTCCATAACACCTGAGCAGTGCCACAGGCTGATTGCCTCCATGCCACGCCACATTGAAGCAGTCATTTCTGCAAAAGGATTCCCGACCAAGTATTGAGTGCATAACTGAACATAATTATTTGAAGGTTGACTTTTTTTGTATTAAAAACACTTTTCTTTTATTGGGCGGATGAAATATGCTAATTTTTTGAGATAGGAATTTTGGGTTTTCATGAGCTGTATGCCACAATCATCAATATTAAAACAAGAAAAGGCTTGAACTACTTCAGTTGTGTGTAATGAATCTAAAATATATGAAAGTCTAATGTTTATCAGTACATTACAGAAAATAATGAACTTTATCACAATATGCTAATTTTTTGAAAAGGACCTGTATATATTGCATCAAAAATCCCAGCCAAAAAGAGCAAAGCACATTTACTAGAGATAAAAAGAAATGTATTAACTCACATTCCCACTAAATTTTAGATAAAGTGCAGTTGATAAACTAAAACATAAACTTTATTAATTACATAAACAAATGTGTAAAATGAACACAACTTATGTACTTAGATAATAGGTGACTGCATATAGTAACTTAACTATTATAGCAGGCAGCTACTTATGACCCAGTCTCACCCAACACAATGCATAATGTAACACTGCATGCATTGCAAGCATTTACCAATCAGGCTGAATAGCTGTTTCATGCTTTAAACAGTAGCTACTATACTATCCTTTCCCAGGCTGATACAAACATTTGGGATTCCCATTGCCCATATAAGTTCATAAATCATTACCATTGCCTATACCACTTTTATTTGGTGAAAAATTGCCAATGCTCCTTTCATTCTAATATGATATGTAAAATTACCACATCAAAATAACAAAAGGTCAAAAACAGACAACTTTGCTACTGATTTAGTCATTTGACAAATAGGCTTCATTACAGCAACATAGTCCCATAGTCCCAAAGAGCTGCAGACAATGCAGTGAAATAGTCTATCAGAAGCAAGTCCTGCTGAGTTAAGTTTGTATCACCATGCTAAGTAGCAGTAACACAGCACCACTAAAATAGGAAGCTGAAACATAAAAACACACCTGTTAATATACAGTGAACAGTACAGGGTATCAAATGAACATGCTGCAGGGATTCCCCCCCCCCCCCGCTCTGCAGTAGTATTCACAGTATTGTACATATTGAAAAAAACAGCAATACAGCCCTAAATGAATAACTTATTGAAAGGCAATGCAAGTATTGACTAGATATAGGAGGCTACAATAATACCCCCACAATACACATATATCATGCTCCTGATTGTAATATAACTTAGAGAACACAAATAAATTAAAAATAACCAGCATGAATGCAAGCCATAAAGACCCAAATCTTCTTTAGCCAGAAGCCCATGGTCCAAACTGGACCCTCACAGGACACACACAGCTAATAAAGGCCAGAGACCCTGCTGGATGTTGGGGTGAGCTCACATGACAGGAAAAAAAGGATGGAGTGGCGGGGCAGGGAACCAAATTTATTGACTGCTTTGTCATTTCCTGTCAAGTCACATGACTGGGGATTAACCCATTGGTACCCACTGTCATGTGAGGTAACAGGAAAGTGTATTTTCTTGAGCTTTTACTACTTCCCTCCATAGCATTAAGCGAAATGGCACACAGGGCTTTTTGTTACCCATGTGAAATAAGCTCTCTCACAGGCAACAATGTTAGAGAAAATATTACTGCACCATGTGGCTGCCAGTGCTCTCTAACTAGAACAGTGGGTTCAGGCAGACAAGGAGTGTAAATCTAAGGGCTTGTCCTTAAAGGAACAGTAACACCAAAAAATGAAAGTGTTTTAAAGTAATTAAAATATAATGTACTGTTGCCCTGCACTGGTAAAAGTTGTGTGTTTGCTACAGTAACACTACTATAGTTTATATAAATAAGCTGCTGTGTAGCCATGGGGGCAGCCATTAAAGTTGGAAAAAAGGAGAAAAGGCACAGGTTACATAGCAGATAACAGATGACCTCTCTAGAATACAATAGTGTTTATCTGTTATCTCCTATGTGCCTGTGCCTTTTCTCCTTTGAATGGCTGCCCCCGTGGCTAAACAGCAGCTTTGTTTATATAAATTTGAGGCAAACACACCAGTTCTACCAGTGCAGGGCAGCAGTATATTTTATTTTTATTACTTTTATACACTTTTATTTTTTGGTGTTACTGTTCCTTTAAGCTGACCCATTCAACAGCAACCAAGTAGCAACAATCACTGTTCTACTGCTTGAAAATAAGCAAGTCTAAAAAGAAAATAAAAGTCTATTCTAAAATAATAGTCCTACAGACCACTTTTATCAAAGGAAACCATACATTCTGAATGAATACTTACTCAACAGATAATTTATATGATAATAAGTGACCTACCAATTAATCTTATAAAATTGGTATATGCCAGGTTCACCTTTAAGTTAACTTTTATTATGTTATAGAACGGCCAGTTCTAAGCAACTTTTCAATTGGCCTTCATTATTTATTTCTTATGCTTTTTTTTTTTTATTTATTTGCCTTCTTCTTCTGACTCTTTTCAGCTCTCAAATGGGGGTGACCCATTATTGTTCTTGTTACTTTTTAAAATGTATTTTTATGTTTAGGCGCTCTCCTATTCATATTACTTTCTCTCATCCAAACCACTCCCTGGTTGCTAAAGTAATTTGGACCCTAGCAACCAAATAGCTGCTGAACGTCCAAACTGGAGAGCGGCTGAACAAAAATTTAAATAATTAAAAAACTACAAATAATAAAAAATGAAGATCAAATGCAAATTGTCTCAGAATATCACTATCTACATCATACTAAAAGTTTACTCAAAGGTGAACAACCCCTTTAATATATATGGCTGATATTTCCCTATTACATTTGTTACCATTTTGTGATGTTTAGTGTGCTTCCCAAAAGATCACCTGACAGGAAATAATGCAGCTGTAACTGTAACAGAAATAAGTGTAAGACACAGCTCTGTCCATTCATTGACTGAGGTAACATAGCAGGTATGTATGCCCTTGGTTTGTATGTAAGCACTGTGCCTCATATGAGCCAGAGGGACAGACTTTTGCATTCTAAAAAATAGCAATTTTTCTATATTGGATAATCCAGTAGCACATAATACTAGAAAAGTATAGTTTTCATTAAAATGCCTTGTTTATATGAAACAGTGTTCTATACATGGGCTGCTTGATGTGATATATTATTATAAAGATCCGCAATGTTCAGGAGTATAGATTCTATTTACAAAGTGTTTTCAGAACTGAACTAAGGATCCCAATGCTACCAGGCAGTTATGCTTCCCAATCTGCCACCACACTATCCTTAAAGAGATACTGTCATGATTTTTATTGTATACTTTTTATTTCTAAATTACACTGTTTACATAGAAAATAATTCACTCTACCGTTTATATTTCATTCTTTAACTAACAAATGTATTTTTCTAGTTGTAATACAGGTGTATAGGCGCCATCTCAGTGCATTGTGCCTGAGTCTGAGCTTTCAGAAGGAGACAGCACTACTTTCTGGTAATCTATTGTTTCTCCTACTCCCATGTAACTGGTGGAGTCCCAAGTCGGACTTGGATTTCTTACTATTGAGTGCTATTCTGATACCTACTGGGAGCTGCTACCTTGCTCCCTTCTCATTGTTCTGCTGATTAGCTGCTGGGAGGGGGGTGATATTACTCCAAATTGCAGCTCAGCAGTAAAGTGTGACTGAGGTTTATCAGAGCACAGGTCACATGGCTGTGGCACCCTGGGAAATGAAGAATATGGCTAGCCCCATGTGAAATTTCAAAATTAAATATAAAAAAATCAGTTTGTGTTTTTGAAAAAGGGATTTCAATGCAGGATTCTGCTGGAGAAGCTCTATTAACTGATGCGTTTTGAAAAAAACATGTTTTCCCATGACATTATTATTCCTTTAATACACATAATGACACCTGGATACAGACTTTAGATATTGAAATATTGCTGTTTTTTAATTAAATGTGATAATAATTATTATGTGCCATACATAAAAAAAGAGTAATCCAAATTATTTCCCTTGCTTTCAGTAGTATCTGTAAGGGGAAAACAAAGCATCACATAAAGGCACCAAACCAATACCTTGTTCCTTTTCACAAGAAAATCATCATGTCTTGACACATACACCGTAGGGCACATATTATATTTGGTATCCATTTGCAAATGTTTTTTACTATGCTCTATAGTTTGAGAACAGATGAAGAATAACTGGTAGTTGGGATAATGATAAAAGGTTAAATTAGCAGCCCACAGACATAATTCACAGGAAGCGTGAAGTGGCCATTTCCACACTGTAAATCTAGATGGCTGCAGGGACTCATGTGCGTATTGTCCTTTCTCTCCCTCTGTCAGTTTCCTTTGATTCACAGCTGGCATGACAAGATAATCACATCCTGTCATTGATCTGAAGTCTTCTCAATGGTTTCCTTTTAGATCGGACATGCATGTTTTAGTGTCTAACACCTGTTTATGCTGAAGATGTTTGAGGGCACGTCCAGACAGAAACTGGGCAGTAAAAACAGCAAAGATCCGGCATAGCACCCACTGAGAAATGAAATTCTTTGTAACTTCTCTTTCTTACAAGTACTGTTTTAGAATTCAAAAAAGCATTCATAAAATATTTAATTACATACTGAACTATATCTCAGTATATGGATCTGGATGAGGCATGTAACTAACTTTATTTCAGATTCCTTTGCATTGGAGCATTTGATGAAACCCTGAGGAAATTTGCTCGGTCCAGTAAACCATAGCAACCAATCAGGTATTTTGTTTCAGTATTCTAACTGTATCAGACTGCTAATCAATACTAACTACTTATTGGATGTTGTATGTAAATATTTTGAAGCTGGGTAAATTCTGTCTATACATAACCATTGTTCCCTAAGTTTTCTGTACAGTAAAAACCTAGAAACACAAGAAGAGTAATTTACAAGAGCAATGCACTGTGCAAAGTGCTATTTTTGCAAGCAAATTACCATGTTTTTTACCCACATTGCAGAGTTTTCCCCCAGAATTTCAGTTTAATTGTGGTCTTGTGGGATGTTAAGCTGGCCCCAGCTGCACTTGATGCAGTGGGGATTGCATCACTTTCAGAGCACGGTGTTAGAAGGAAATTATCATGTGAATTTTTTTGCCACCTTTGGGCTGTACCTATTGAGAGAACCAAGTGCTGGAACCCTAAAATTAACAGTAGATCCAGAGTTTCCCAACATCAGTAGGTAGAATTGCAAATAATTCAGCAGAAGAGGAAGACGCATGGAATAGCTCTTGAAGGTAAGAGCTCAGGAAACTTACCATGCAGGCAATGTGCTTCTTAGCGGTCAGTATTTTGATTTAAAAATGATATGGTTTGCAAAACCTGTAATAACAGATGCCTTTTTGCTTATAATATTGCACCATTATCTTAAAAATAACAAATATTTACCGTATGTACTTATAGTTGAAATGTTTCCCTTTGGTTTTTTAATTTGTCCCCTTCAAAATACAAATGCTTTTTTTTTTTCTTCCCTAAAGAAATTATTATGATATGGGCTTATATGGATACAGACAGGACTGATTTTTGGCAGTATGCCACTTAAAAACCATCCCCTATAATAGCCAGGTGCAACAGGCACAGAATGGGAATCATTTGAAGAAGATTTAGAACCTGAGAAACAGATGGTTTTCTCATTGCTGTCACCACCTATGCAAAAGAAAATGTGCTGCAAAAAAATGTCAGCTCACTTTGTCATCACTTCGGTCCATTTCCCAGGTTGTCAGGAATTTTGATGTAACATTAAAAGGAGGAAAAAAACAATTTAAAATAGGATGAATTTACATGATTTTGTTGTTTGACAGATTTCAAATACACAGTTTTCACTTTTAATGTATTTAAATTGTATGGAACTTGTAAGGGAGATATGCTTATTTATTATGTGATTTTCATCACATAAAAGTCTTTATAAAAGGCACAGATAACAGAATTTCACCATGCTATTGCTGTGTACATGCAGGCACACAGGAATTCAGGGGAAAGAACCTGCACCATAGGTGCAGAGCCGGGCAGCTGATCTGAGCATGGGCACTATCTGCAAGGTGTTAGTATGCTGTCTGTGTGCCACACTCAAAAGCATATAGGCAGGTTATTTGGCTTCTGATAAAGGGTCAAAACTATATAAGCAGCACAGAACAAGAACAAAGACAGTGGTTCACCATATGCTCTGGACTTTTCGAAAATTTGCCCTCCTGTGCACAGAGGCAGCCTGTAGTGATGAGCGAATTTTTTGGCCAGGCATGGATTCGCAGCGAATTTCCGCATTTCGTCATTGGTGAATTGTTTTGTGAAACTTCTGGGAAAATTTGCCGCGCATCAAAAAAATTAGTCACGCATCAAATTGGGTGCGGTCGCGTCTAAAAGGGCGTGGTCTCGTCAAATTGGGCACGGTCGCGTAAAAAAAGCACGGGCAAAAAAAAAAAAAGACACGGGCAACCAAAAAACACGCTGACGACAAAAAAGATGTGGACAACAAAAAAAGAAGTGCAACAAATGCATTTTGCAAATTTTTTGCTGTTTTGTGAATTTTCTTGCCGTTTTGCAAATTCTATGGCGAAACGGGACAGATTCACTCATCACTAGCAGCCTCCTCGAATATACACTCTATCAATACTGTTCCTAATCATAACTAACTGGGAAGGATACAGCTGTAATCCATTTAAATTAGCTGCTAAATAAATTACTGAGCAGATATAAGATCATTATATGCTGCTGCTATTATAAAGGTCACATAACTTCTGTTAGTGGTCAGTGTCACATTAGTACTCACATCAAGCAGCCAGTAAAGAGATGGCATTGCTGGTTCCCATAGAAACTCAGCTGTTCTGTATGCTTCTATTTGTTTCTCCTAACCTCCTCTCCTGAGCTCAGCTCAAACAAAGCAGAACTTTTATCAAAGACAGTTGTGCCTGTGTGAGCCTGTATTCTTGATGAAATCTATGCTGAATAAGAGTATTTGTGTGTGTATGCTGTTTGCAGATTTAAATGTACCTGATTATGTATCAGAGGAAAAGTGGCTACCAGGTGAAAGCTGCTATTTGCTTTAGGAAAATGTAATGGTGCTAGCAAACGGAGGGGATATATGCAGTACAAATGATGCCATTTGGGTGGGGGAGACGTGCCCAACTGATTGTAGGCAAATGTAGGCTTTACATGTCCTTTAAGTCATGCCTTTCTGTGGAGACTTCTAATCACTTCTCATACTTGGTAAAGGATTATTTTGATCCAAGACTCAATAGGCCATGCTGTGCTATCCTAAACCCTATGTTAAAGCATTCAAGCAGCTTGGAACTGCTTGTGTCTAACCTATCTGATTAGCAAGAAACTACTAATTTGACAGTTTTATAGGGCAATGAATAAATAGATTGTTGGGACAATTAGAGTTGAATAATTGTTTTAATTAAATGTGGCAACCCCACTTAACCAACCAGAACACAAGCTTCTGCAAGTAATTTAACAGGATAAACAATTCTAAGCCTGCTATTAATAACACACATTTTCCTGCATCTGTTTGTTTAGCAGATATATAACACACTAGAGCTCCTTGGGCTCATAACAGTGTGTGCTTTCTGTAGCACTGGTGAATTCATAATTATGAAGAGTTTGACAACTTTTTGGTCCTCTTCTTAGAAACTAATTCTGTTAGGTAAAACTCTTGTCTTCTCTGGTATAGAGAACAAATATGTCTGATCCGTCCTACTGCACTAACAGGCACTATTTGTGTTCACCATGGAAGGAGAGGCACTGGCAAATGGGCAACCCCTTGCAAGCCCCCTTCCCTCCATAACATTCAGGATTTATAAGTAAAGAGCCTTGCACTCACCACCAGACAGACATCAAGCAAAGGGCTCCTTTGCACTACTTTTCATTCTGTGGCAAGCCAAGGGCTGAAGGGTCATAATATTGTGGATCATAGCAAACCAGCGCTTGCATCTTACCAATAATGTGGTGCCGTTATTTAAAAAGGGATCCCGTTCTCAGCCTGAAAACTATAGGCCTGTTAGTCTGACATCAGTAGTAGGAAAAATTTTGGAAGGGGTAATAAGGGATAGGGTACTTGAATACATTGCAGTTCACAATACTATTTGTTTGTGCCAGCATGGTTTTATGCGTAACAGATCTTGCCAGACTAATTTAGTCGCCTTTTATGAGGAGGTGAGTAGGAACCTCGATGCTGGAATGGCAGTTGATGTCATCTACTTGGACTTTGCTAAAGCGTTTGATACAGTACCTCACAGAAGGTTAATGATCAAATTAAGGAATATTGGCCTAGAACATAATATTTGTAATTGGATAGAGAACTGGCTGAAGGATAGAGTACAAAGAGTGGTGGTAAATGGAACATTTTCTAATTGGACCAGTGTGGTTAGTGGAGTACCGCAGGGGTCAGTCCTTGGTCCTTTGCTTTTTAACTTGTTTATTAATGACCTGGAGGTGGGCATAGAGAGTACTGTTTCTATTTTTGCTGATGACACAAAATTGTGCAAAACTATAAGTTCCATGCAGGATGCTGCCGCTTTGCAGAGCGATTTGACAAAATTGGAAAACTGGAAAATGAGGTTCAATGTTGATAAGTGCAAAGTTATGCATTTTGGTAGGAATAATATAAACGCGAACTATCTACTGAATGGTAATGTGTTGGGGGTTTCCTTAATAGAGAAGGATCTAGGGGTTTTTGTTGATAACAAATTGTCTAATTCCAGGCAGTGTCATTCTGTGGCTACTAAAGCAAATAAAGTGCTGTCTTGTATAAAAAAGGGCATTGACTCAAGGGATGAGAACATATTTTTGCCCCTTTATAGGTCCCTGGTAAGGCCTCACCTTGAGTATGCGGTGCAGTTTTGGGCTCCAGTCCTTAAGAAGGATATTAATGAGCTGGAGAGAGTGCAGAGACGTGCAACTAAACTGGTAAAGGGGATGGAAGATTTAAACTATGAGGTGAGACTGTCGAGGTTGAGGTTGTTTTCTCTGGAAAAGAGGCGCTTGCGAGGGGACATGATTACTCTGTACAAGTACATTAGAGGGGATTATAGGCAGATGGGGGATGTTCTTTTTTCCCATAAAAACAATCAACGCACCAGAGGTCACCCCTTTAGATTAGAGGAACGGAGCTTCCATTTGAAGCAGCGTAGGTGGTTTTTCATGGTGAGGGCAGTGAGGTTGGGGAATGCCCTTCCTAGTGATGTGGTAATGGCAGATTCTGTTAATGCCTTTAAGAGGGGCCTAGATGAGTTCTTGAACAATCAGAATATCCAAGGCTATTGTAATACTAATATCTACAGTTAGTACTAGTGGTTGTATTTATAGTTTATGTATGTGAGTGTATAGATTGGTAGGTGTGGGTTAGGTGTGCTGGGTTTACTTGGATGGGTTGAACTTGATGGACACTGGTCTTTTTTCAACCCTATGTAACTATGTAACTATGTAATAGAAAATGAAATGATCATTATGATCTTCTACAGGCAAACGGTTCACTGGACTTAATTCCATCTATGGCTAAAGGCAGAAGTTAACATTCCCTATAGCTTTAAACCCTAGTATCCTTATTTCCATTGTCACTAGGTAGAGGCCCATATATCCTGGGGCCAAACGATCAAATTATTACGGCGGGTATAGGCAAAGTTGGTCCAGGGACTGCATTAACGAGCCGATGTGGTCCCCGATCCAACTAGATTTTTTAACCTGCCTGATCAAGATCTGCCCGATTTCAGCCCAGATATTGGTCGGCAGGCCCGTCAGTAGTGCACATACATGGCTGATTAGCTGCCTAATTGGTCTAAGGGACCGATATCGGCAGCTAGAATTGGCCCGTGTATGGGAACCTTTAGGCTTATGCCACACATGGTGGATTCTCAGTCTGCAGATAAATGCAGGCTGAGAATCTGCTTCTACACTTGAATCATTGCTCTTCTTTGTCTGCACCTGGAGTACCTGTGGTGATTCAAGTGTAGGAGCAAATTCTCAGCCTACGTTTATCTGCAGACTGAGAATCCACCATGTGTGGCATAAGCTGAAAGCTACACTGTCTCTCTGTACTCTGTTCTTCATAATTCTTCTCAGAACCTAATTTAAACTGTTCCCTCTTTTTGTGTTCTGAATTTACCTCTAACTATTCATATACTTGAACTAGAAGGGGGAAAAAATACATTCTTATATTTTCCATAAAACATTATTCTTATAAGTTGGTAAAAGTAATATTTGCTGACACTTCTTACCTTTAGTGATGCTCCAGATGATTGAGCTTTAAAATTTATTATAAAATTATGCAAGGCCTAGGTTGAGAAAAATCTAGAATACTTGAGGGTGAACCCATGATACTTGGAGCAGAGAAGTGTTGTACAAATAATATGAGGATTATATACTATGAATATATTAAGGTTACCAGATAGTGTAAAAAAAACTGGAGATATCTAGAAGCCATGCACTGATTGTGTTCAATCTGTTCAGTAACAGAACAATACAGGAAGAAGGTTCCAAGTGTCATTTATGACCTCAAACGTAGTGTGGGAAGTACAAAAAGGGCACAATGCCAGACTGGGGGAAGAAGTGCTTGCTTAGTGCATTCTTAGGTAAAGGCCCCCATGTTTTATGTGGGTGTACAGCTACAACTTGGTATCCTTGTTGGATGAAGCTGTTTATGTGACTAATCTCATCCACCCGCCTGGCAACAATATTATTGAGAGAGAAAAAATAATTAACATTTTTCAAGGCAAATGTTGGAGGGTAATCGAGCAATTACCACTACTAGTTGATGGCTGCTATACAATACTGACAATGCTACCTGGTGCTCAGGCAGCAGCTACTGCCCATGAGTACAGTAACATTTTAACAAATGTTAAGACAGTATAAATGCTTTCTCCAGGTTCTAGCTACAATTGCTGGCATCATGTTAGCAAAGCCATTGGAGTGGATCACAGGCCATGACAGGGGGTACATTGTTAATTATTTTATGGGGCAAGAATAGCAAATCATTTACAGGTAAAAATATCTGCCCATTTCCCTTCAGATGCAATATTCTAGATCACAGATATAAATGCTACTTGAAATTACAAAATGCACTGGATCTTTTGATTTTGGCTTTTTTTCTACTAGTGTGCTACAGAACTGAATGTCATTGGGTTTACTTTACAAAACAGAATTCAAACCCTTGAAAAATTCTTCAAAGATGAACAGAAGAAAACAGTGCAGAATGTAAAGCAAAGTAATATGTTGTCTTTACTGCTCATGAGTCCCTAGCAAACATGGATAGTGTCTCTAATACATCAATCATATTCATGGAATCACAGATCTCATTAGAACGTCTCCATGCCTGTGGTAGAACGCCCTGTCGTCATCCTACCAGTAGCACGCTGGAGCTTTCTATCCTTCTATTCTAGTTCTGCTCTCAGTTCTCACTTCAAGGTGATAAAATCTAATTATCTGAAATATGCACTTAATGATGTGTTAATTGGTCTGTAGGAGTGAGAAGATGAGATGCTCGCTCATAAAGTAACTTTCTTTGTTTAACAAATGGATGGATATATTGCAGGTCAAGCAACAACAATAAGGACCATAAGGAATTATGAAATGCCTAGGAAGCCAATTCATCCAATGTTATCTGATGAAATATCATGAAATATCATTTAAGAAAGGAGAACACAATGCATTATTTCAAGCACCATATCTTAAAGAATCTGAGGTATAGGGATCATTATATGTCAAACTAACACAATACTTAATAGCTTTGAATTTTTTTCAAAGCTTAATTTGAATTAAGAGTAGCTATTAAGCTTTGTTTTTTGGGTAAAGCTGGCCGTATACATTTCAATTATGATCTTTTCTGCGACCATCGTTCCTACCCTCCCTAACGTTCAGGGCTGAATCGTCAGATATGGAGATAGCAATCTACCTCTGTCTGACAATTCAGCCCTAAATGCAGCTTTTCAACAGCACCCAATCAAAGTCCTTTATCCCTCCCGATCGACAAGACAACCAATATCCAAGGCTTTTGTGATATAGGTCATTTTGTCGATCCACCATACACGCACAAACCTGGTTTCGTACAATAATATCAGTTTAATATATATTCAAAACCTCAAAATTGTAGCAAAATAAGTCTATGGAAAACACTGTACCTATGTACAATTGGACCCTTTAAATGACAAATGACCTTCTTTCTGATCTTTGCTACTAACTTAATGCAGCATACCCTAATGGTTTGAAACAGAGAGGGCAATGTAATATGTTCCAAGGTTGTTAGTCAACTACAGATGGGGATTAGCAGTGAATTTTATCAGCAAGCCATGCAAAATATAGTTGCAGCATTAGATTCCAGTGCAATATCTAACAGCAGTTTGTATAGTATTGTGACAGCATACACAATATGTCACATTGATAATTTTATCTGCTAACATTTTACAGCTTTCATTGCTGGAAGGGCATTTGCCATTCCACCATTATTAGCAGCCAGTATAAGTATAGCAAAGTTCACACAAGAAGGGGCACAAGTTGCATGGGTATTACAGGTGCACACACCCCTTTACCAGTTGCAACTAATTAACAGATGTGGTTACTTCATTCCTTAACAGAGCCCAAAAATTATGAGTGGACCAAAGTGTTAACTTTGCAGGTGTGGGGTGATCTGGCCTTGTGTTTGTTGCTATATATGTGAAGTTCAGTATGTTACATTGTTTGTTTGTCTGCTATTTTGTTTTCTAAATCCTGACTAATGTGTAATATCTTCCCATCTATAGCCTCTACATGGCTAAATGGCACTAACCTTACTCAGTGCTCACATACTGCTTTCTTATTTTCATGCTTTATTTATTTAACGTCAATATATTCCTTCCTGTATGTTTTTGGAGTGTGGGAGAATATTGAATCATGTACATGTATACTTATCGTAAAAGTGAGCACAATAAAGATGTGGAAATTAGGCACATTCACTCTTGTGTGGAGATCATTTCTTCCAGGGCAGCTAATAAATTGTGTTAATATTATTGCCATGGCAATGGTAAGATCTAAGAAGTGCAGCCTTCTAATCATTTCCATAATAAAAGAAAAAAAAAATAATTGTCACAAGTTTTAATTCCTTTGTACCCAAAGTGCATCCTTTATGTAAAAGGAGAGAATGTATGTCACCTTCCCTTTCTCTACCGAGTTATTTCAAGGCAGAATTATGCAAAGTAGCTTGTTTCACAGCAAAGCGTTAATTAACAAGGTGATACCTTTTACAATATTTGGTAACACGACAGATGCCTGCAGATGTATAACGCAACCACAGGAACTAGTGCATGCAATGAGGAAATGAAGATCAGGTGTGCTAATGAACACGCTGGCTCATTTAAATAAGGCCAATCTGTTTGGGGAGAAATTAATTAGCGCCACAATTACATTCAAAGAAAGGTACAACTAAGGGGACCCTTAATGCTTAGATCCAAGCAAGAAAATACATGTATTTGTTGCAATACAGTTTAAGCTGGGAATAAAAACATAGCATCAAGTATTTTGCAAAAAGCAAGAGGGAAAAGTGATTTTAGCACCAATAAGAAATTGTGCTATGATTTACTAAAAGGTGTATGAGGCATTTATCAGAACCAATCACTCTTTATGTCAAAAAGAAAATGTAAAGGGTACATTTACTACATTTAACATTAATCCATCAAATGTTTTCCATATTCCTGTACACAGGAAACCCTAAGAGGGCTTACTTTTAACTATCAATGTATGTGACATTACTGTTACATTCCCTTGTCAGGAACTTTAAAGCCACATATGAGGGGTTGGATTGAGTTTGGCTGAACACTTATGATATGGACAAGACTGAATCCTGCAAAAAGTGCTAGGATTTAATGGAATATCAAAGTGAATCTGGATTTGATGGATGCCTACTTAAGCTTTGTACATAATTTGTTAAGTCCATAGAGTCCTGGAATATAAATTTACATTTGTATTGGAAAGTCACATGCAGTTTGCTGCTTCATTCATAGTCTACATGATTCAGTATTGTTATGATTGTTTCTTCACTTTATATTTTGTTATTTGGATCTATTTACTCAGGTTTTTATTATTTATTGATGGTTTTAATGTGTGGTTTTTAATCCTGTTGACAATGTCAATTTATCAAGAATCATCTTAATTATAAAAAATGTTGTGGTAAACCATGTATGAATGCAAATTATATATAATATTGAATTAATGCTCTAAAACCAATGATCAAATGATAGTATTGGTCATGGAAATATGCATTGTTTTATTGTAAACTGTATATACTGTATTTCTTCCTAAAGTAGCTTATATTACTTTAAATATAACCTAATTGCGCCAACAACTAATATCTCTCTGGACTGTACTTTGTCAAGCATTCTGCTTTTAGTCTTCCCCAATTAGCAGCTATTAGTTTGAAATAATCACTTGTGTTTGTAAAGCTCTTTCTCTGCTCCAAATGACGGTAGCAGGTCATTTAATGGATGGGTGCTTATCCTTGCCACATAATAGGAAACCTTGACTTCCGGAATGCAAGGTCTGTGGCACTGGGTGGACTGGTTTTGTTTGTTTTCTTCTCCAAGGGGGAAAAAGAGAAGATTGCTGGTATATATTTCTTGCACAGGAATAGCTGGTGGCGAATGTAACACCTGTGTTGCCCCAGGCAAATTATCTTTACTCATCAGAAGCAAGTTAGTGGTCAGACATCACTAACCCATATCCACTTTAGCTCAAAGCTGTCGTTCAGAGCACTTAACTGATCCTTCTTGTCAGGTGCTCTAATCCAGTTAATGTAGCCTTTCGACAATGGGGTAGAAAAGTCTTTTTTTCTCTTGTGCAATCAGTTATTGTTCGTTCTGACAGTTTGCCTGAGATTTGTTTGTTATTTAAGCATCATCAACACATCCTTAACGACTTTGGTTTCGCTCCTTATCAATGACTAACGAGAAATTAATGCTCACCTAAGACTTGAGCAGATGGAAGCTGAGACAGCCAAGAAATGTTACAAAACAAAGGTGTTTGGGGAGGAAAAGGCAAAAGAGATGATCCTAGTTAAGCTTTAATCTTTAGGACATTGTAATCTCTGTTTTGGTTCATATAGCTGTATTATGGCCAGCGTAACCAGTGTTAAGGTGGCCATACACGCACCGATAATATCGTACGAAACCTCGTTTCGTACGATATTCGGTACGTGTATGGTACGTCGGCGAGATGACCGATATCGCAGGAAGCTGCTGATATCGGCCGACTCACCGATCGGACCAGTTTGAAAATTTTGATCGGGCGCCATAGAAGGCGCCTGACCAAAATCTCCCTTCAGCAACGAATCGGCAGAAGGAGGTAGAAATCCTATTGTTTCTACCTCCTTACCTGCCGATTCAGCCCTGAATGGTGTGTGGCGGATCTGACGATGTTTCGTGCGAACATTGTCAGATCGCCACGTGTATGGCCAGCTTTACAGTAAAGAAAATGAATTTAATTTCCGTGGATTTTTCATGGAATGTTGTTTGAAATACAACTATTTGTGCAGTCAGACCAGGGGCAGTTAAAGGAGAAGACCACCAGATAGTTTGTAATACACATAGTCTGCCATAATAAGATGAGATCCAATCTATTTGCAGACCAAATTAACCAATGTACATGTTTTTGTTCACCAAGTTTTTCAGTTGCACTGTGCTTATCTCACCATTACAAAACCCATGGCAATTATGCAGCATATACTGTAGGTAGAATTAGGGGCTCCCAGACGGTAGTGCTGCCCCCCCGGGAGGACTTAAGCCAGTTGCAGGAGGCTCAGCCTGAATTCTAGTTAGGGTGAGCACTGGAGGATGCCCATTTGCTCTCCTAGATACACCTGAAAGCCTAGCATAAAAGTCAGATTAGGTAAGATATGGGTATTTGCCACCCAGGATCTTCTTGAAACTGTGGCTGACTGACTGATACACCAATATTTTTACATTAGACAAGTTTAATGCCCTAAATATATTAACATAATGTTTACTTAAGAACAGATGTTTCAGTCTCACATATGAGAAATTTTGTAGAATATTTGTTGCTTGAATTTTCTTGAAAATGTCCAAGAAAATTTAGCAAGAATCACTCAAGGTTCACATAGACTATAATTGGAAAGCAAGTTGAGAATTCACAATAAATATTTAAATTGCTTGAGTAAGTTGAATAATAGAGAGATTGCCAAACAAATGGTGATATGCCAACTGGTTTAAATGTTTTTGGCAGTTATGAGTGAGTGCATATTTGGCAAAAAAACAACAAGGAGGAAGAATATGTGACAAATTGTAGTAAAATGTTTGATCTGTGGGAGAAAAACTGTTATTTTTTGTTGACAACAAAATACATGTTCATAATTTGGCCTTTACAGTAAGTATGTAGTATGTAGCATTGGTGCGAAAACACAGCAATGGGGGTTGTGTTTATAGCACAGAGTTGGATCAGAGCACTTTCTTATGAGAGATACCTTTTAAAATCTGCAGAGATACCTAGAAATTATGGAATTTACATTTTATCAATATTGGAATGCAAGTGAAAAATAGGTTCACAAGTTGAGTGGAACATGAATATTGTACATTTTGTAGAGCATGGCGCTATCTGTAACTTTTTTTTTAGTTAGTCTTCATAGACTGTAATAAGATAAGAAAAGTTCCATTTGTTATTCTTTTGCCGTGTTCTTCTTGAGAACTAGATTTGTTTACATTTGGGGATATTGGTATTCAAGGCATCCATTTTTAGGAAACAAAATATGGTTACTAGTAAAAGGGGTTGTTCACCTTTAAATTAATTTGAAGTATGTTGTAAAGAGTGCTATTCTGAAACTATTTGCAGTTGGTCTTCATTTTTTATTATTTGTGGTTTTAGAATTATTTAGCTTTATATACAGCAACTCTCCAGTTTGAAATTTTAAAAGTAAATGGTTGCTAGGGTCCAAATTACCCCAGCAACCACGCAGAGGTTCAAATAAAAAAACAGAATATGGACAGGAGAAGTCTTAGTAGATCAATTGTAATAAAAGGTAACAGTAACAATGAGATTGCAGCCTAAAAGAGCTATAGTTTTTTTGGCTTCTATGATCACTGACCCCATTATGAAAGCTGGAAAGAGTCAGAAGAGGAAAGTAAATAATTAAAAAACAATAAAAGATTTTAGAAAATGAAGACCGACTGAAAAGTTGCTAAGAACTGGCCATTATATAACACACTAAAAGTTAACTTAAGGCTGATGCCACACCAGGAGAATGCAAAGTCTCGCGTTTTCATGCGTATATCGGCTACATGTGCCTGCACCTGAGCGTATCTCATTCATTCGGGTGCAGGCACAAGTAGCAGGCGTAGGGCTGAATTTTCGGCAAGCGTTTTTCCGCTTGCCGAAAAAATCAGCCCTACGCCTGGTGTGGCATCAGCCTTAAGGTTAACCACCCCTTTACCTCCAATGAATAGCATGTATAGCATCAGCTGTAAGCATTTACTGGTCTACTGCAGTTTGTAATGAATATCGATTACCAGAAACAAGAAGAGAAACAAGATAACTTTATGAAAAATGGCACCACAATTATGGCAACACATCTATTTTGTAAAAGAAAATTATGCATTTTGAGTAATTAACTGACTAAACAGTGAAATCATGTTATTTTCAGTGTTGACCTTCTTTTCTTTAAAAATAGATTGATTTTAGCATTCTATTAAGCAAAATAAATAAATAAAAGATAGACCTGTGAGAAATCCAGAAGTGTCTGTGAGCAGCGGATCAGAGTTATTCAAGCAATTGTAGACTACCTCAGCAAACATTAGCACCCCAGCTGCAGCCTTAATTTGTGCAAAAAAAGGTGTGGGTGAGACCTGATAATTAGCACATCAGTCCGGGGCCTCTTGTGACAGATTGTTCGCTTTCGGGCTTCCGAGGATTTATTTCTCACTGATATTAGAAGTGGTACCATTTAAAGACAAAACATTAACCCCTTTTTGTCTGCAAAGATGGCAAAAAAGTGCACATAATTAGGGAGGTGATGTTGTGAACCAGATTTTGTCAAGCCATTTACTGTACTGTCATTTGGTATATAGTGGAAGAATGTCCACGACTGAATCAGTCACTGCTCATAGGGGTTAGGTGATACCTCCCTCTATGTGGCATAAAGAAGCAACACATTTAATGTAGACCTCTGTGGAGCTTGATGGGTTACAGAATCCCAGAGATAATTTTACATCTCCTTACACTAGATAGCCTTGATGGTGAGAGAAGAGAAGATGTGACATGACTAAGTGTCATACCTCTGCTAATTCTAATTATAATATGCCTAGGCTCGGGGCATGTCACTGTAACACAAGAAAATTAGACAGTTCAGTCTGTTCTTTGAGACCTGCATACAAATTAGCACTTCCAAATGTAACTAATAATGGTAATATTTTGCTTGATATCCGCCCTTAATTACTTTTTCAGCTGCTGCTGAAATTAAGCACTAATAATCACCATTGAGTTTAACAGCACTAAACTGTAGCTCCTTGGAAGTAAGGCGCCTAGGATGATCTAATGATGCTTGTGCCTAAACAAAAAGTAAATACGGTAGCTCAGAGGTGAGCAAACAAAAACACTACAGGTCAGATCAAAAATATCCAGAGCCTCCAGGAGAGTACAGCATATCCTGTTCAGCTTAAAGGGATTCTGTCATGATTTCTATAGAATACTTTTTATTTCTAAATTACACTGTTTACATAGCAAATAATTCACTCTACCATTTAAAATTTTATTCTTTAGCCAACAAATGTATTTATTTTAGTTGTAATATTGGTGTGTAGGCACAATATCAGTGCATCGTGCCTGAGTCTGAGAAAGAGCCATCGCTACACATTAGAACTACTTTCAGTTAACCTATTGTTTCTCCTACTCCCATGTAACTGGAGGAGTCCCAAGCTGGACTTGGATTTCTTACTATTGAGTGCTATTCTGATACCTACTGGGAGCCGCTATCTTGCTCCCTTCCCATTGTTCTACTGACCATCTGCTGAGGGAGGGGATTGATATCACTCCAACTTGCAGCTCAGCAGTAAAGTGTGACTGAAGTTTATCAGAGCACAGGTCCCATGACTGTGGCAGACCTGGGAAATGAAAATATGACTAGCCTCATGTGAAATTTCAAAATTAAATATAAAAAAATCAGTATTTTTGAAAAAGCAATTTCAATGCAGGATTCTGCTGGAAAACCTCTATTAGTGCATGCATTTTGAGAAAAACACATTTTCCCATGACAGTATTCAAGTGGGGGATTTGTGCAAGAGATACCTGCTACCTGGCTGGATGGGTACTAATTAAATCCTGGTGAGAGAACAGAATTACAACATTGTAGAAGAGAATGGGGGCTCAAAAGCATGAAAGTCAGTGGAAGGGTGGAGAACAAAATAGGACTGTCAAGAAGTTTCATCTGTTTGCATGTAGGTTGTACATAATAAAGAGATGTAGTGTGGTTTGCAAAAATGTGATTTATATATTTTGAATTGCTGGCATGGAAAGACATATTGAATGGCCACTATATATATTGTTTGGAATATGTTTCTTTTGTACTTTTCTAATGGGAACGTTAGGAATTTTTTCAGGACTTTCAGGACCATTTCTATAAACCCTTGTCTTTAGTCCTTGGGAATGAGTGTTGTTCTCTGACCATTGCAGCTTTTGTCCCTTTAGTAAAGAGAATAAATACTCCTTAAAGACTTATATAGTTGCAACCAGTCATTTCCACACTTTATCTTGTTTTCCTATATGTTATGGTCTTACTGACCTTCTACTGGATCAGCGAGGTAAGCTCATGGGTGCTGTTATGTTAGCTGGTACCTTTACCAAGAGTATAAGCAAAATAAGATGAACATTTTTATATTCCTTCTTAGTCTTTTTTCAAAGAAGAATCACACCACAAAAGTATCACTTTGAGTAGACAGCCTAGAAAACCAAAAAATGAAATGAAGAGAATACAATAGATGGTAAAAGACAGAGATAATAAAAACTGAATGCCTTCTGATGGGAATCTGTAGGTTATATGCTCCTGCATGACTTACATGTGATATTTGCCTGGCTAGATTCTGCATATCTGTTGGGACATCTCTGTTGAAAAGAAATCATCAAAAAATGCAATATATATTGCTCATTGAATCACACAAGTTGTACAAGATGATGATATTGATGACATGATAACCTATTTATTGCTATAAAATACAGCATAGTACTTTGAGTCACACAAATCCAGAGAGCGAAAAAGACTAAAAAATATAATTCCCTTCTTACCTTCCCTAAACTTACACCTTTGTAAAAGGTAAGGCACTTGGAAATGAGGACTGCCATGTGTTCAAGAGATTAAGTTCTTGCTCTTGGATACCAAATATCATGGGAGCCAAAGAACCCCAAATCACCCCATGTTCCATTGCCCTCAAATAGAAATGCCCCATGCTGTGCAGTTGCTGCTATAAAAGTAATCTGTATTTTTTTTCTAAGAAAGACATTACTCAACCTGAACAAACCAGGTCAAAGGCAAGTCCTGTCTCATCCCTAAATCAAAGATACTTACACAGTGTTCCTCCTGTGCCCTTAAGGTGTTAAGAAGATGATTGACTTTGATGTTGCTTTTGAGACCTGATGAAAACTAATGCCATTTCGATGCTAAGCAATCAACAAGCTAACTTAAGTAACAAGAATGAACTGTATAGGAAGGGTATCAAAACTACACTGGGTAATGCTATACAATAGAAATAATCGGATGATCTTTCTATACTCCAGGGGATTAATGAAATCGATTGGTCCCAACTTTTTTGTTCGTTTTTTTATAAGGTTCACTTTATTCTTACTTTTTAGCCGGGGTCCATAACAATGTTCTTCTAATTCCTTTTTGGCTATGTGCGCAAAAAATGTTTTTTGTGTTCATTTTAAACTTGTGTGTGCATTTTTCAAAACTATGTGCTCAGTTCAGAATAAATGTTTTTAAACAAAATATTATGTGCACAGCACAATTTGTTGTGTGCACTGGCCTCAAAATTTGTGCCACACATGAGCACACAGCTTAGAGGAAACATTGGTCACTAACATTTTTTACCCGCAATATTCAAATATAAAAAGATTTGGGAAGCAACGCACGCATGAAAAACGTTCCTGGGTGCCAAATAAGGGTTGTAATTGGCTATTTGGTAGCCCCTATGTGGACTGGCAGCCTACATGAGGCTCTGTTGGGCAGTATGTCTGTTTTTTTGCAACCAAAACTTGCCTCCTAGCCAGGAATTAAAATATAAGCCCCTGCTTTGAGGCCAGTGGGAGCAGCATCCAAGGGGTTAATAAGTAACATGTTGCTCACAAGCAGCTGGTTGAGGATCACTGCTTTCCCTCTATCTTATCACTATACTATTACTCCTATAGTTCTCATTCTAATCCAGTTATCCTCTTGGACCCTGAAAATACACACAGATGGCCAAGTAATTGATGCTTGTATCAAGTCGAAAGAACATAAAAGTCAGGTAAGCTGTTACTGTAAATAAAGACTGGTGCAAAATAAATGGCCTGATTCCACATGCAGTTAATTTAGTGCCTTCAAAGAATAAAAAGCACAAATGTGCCAACTCAGCACATAAATGCCACAAACAGAGTCAAAGAGATTTAACTCACTTACCCACAGCCTTATGGGTGATGTATAGTACAGATAAGGACACGAGGGCCTCTTCACTTACCCATACAGGTGTTGTTTCTCCATATATTGCAATGAATTCAAGCTGGCCAATTATATCAAAGTCATCTTTGGTCTGGCCAGTTCTACACTTGCTTTAATCTGATTCATGCAATATGACACCAATTTTGTGCACTAGTGCATTTGACATCTTCAGTCTGTTTTACGTACTGCAACCCATACTGAGCTGATTGCATGGGATCTGATTGCCTGAAAGCTTTCTTTGGACAGTATCAGTGTTCAGAGTTTAGTTCTTAAAAGAGGAGACTGAAGTTCAATTGCCCTATAGGTACAGTTATTACTAAACTAATGCATGAACATTTACAAATCATTGTTATTTTCAAAAGACAGGGGCTATCTAGGTTTGAGTAAGCAGCACATGCTAGCACAGGCTTCTAGTTTTGACCCTGGGGCTGCTTCTAACAAAAATATAAGAGATTTATCCAAACATTAAACACAGCCTGTAACTGAGGGAAGACAAGTCCTGTTGAACTATTTGACATATCCCTTGCCAGGTCTTCCTGGTGGAATAATAACCAGCCGAACCCACCCATCATTCCAACGGATGAACTATTAATAAACTTATTTTTATACCATTACAATTACTAACACAATGAGGCAATCTGATTTATTTCAGTGTTTTATTAAAAAAATATGGACATTATAAATAATACAGTGACTGAAAAAGGATGAAGAGTTAAAAGAATATGCACAGCTTAAAAATACCCTTTTCACATGTTCTTTTACAAGCATGGATTTCACCTAATTCACTGTGACATACCAAGCTGCCCATTCTATATCTATCTCATCATATCTCATACTAAGTTATTGAAATCATTCATGCAGCAAGGTAATATACATCTAATAAATACAATATAACCAAGTATTTTGAAATGCACCATATGCAAATCAGGAGTGAACTCCTTTTTCATACTTCTTCATAGACCTAAGGTGCCAATATATATATAAACAGTAATGTATTTAGATGTCTGTAGAACTAATTCCAGAAGTGATTTTTCAAATGGGAATGGCCAGGTTTCGACCTAGGAAGCTTGTAAGACAAGAAGGCCTTAATTAAATAAAATAAACCCTTTAGGTGGATCTTTTTCCCCTCACCCTTAGAACCAATAGTCAAATAAACAAATAATCTAATTCTTTATTATATCAAGTTACTCCCTTTACATTAGCCTTATTTCCACATCTTATCTACAATAAGTCTATGTGGAGATGTTGCTTTGCTTTGTATCACCTGCTATCAGCCCACGTGCCTTGAGATGGGGTCCAAGTTTAGGGTAAGGGTTAGCATTCATACATCACACCAACCGATTTTCATGGTTTGAAGGACTCCAGCATTTTAGAGAAAAGAATGGACCCTCTACTGTTTATTATTTTACTACCGTGAAATCTTTTCTAGACTATTTGCATATGAGTATTTCATTTTGGCTGCATTTGGACTGGACTGGTACACAAATGAGTTAGCCAGGCAAACTCCACTTCCAACCTTCCTTGGCTTTCTTTTGACTTTATTACTAAGGCACTTTCTCACCATAGCCATAACTGACACAGAGACACACACCAGGTAGAAGGCAGTGTTGAAAGAAAACAGAAACAATATAAAGTGCTCTGTTTTCTTGGATAGCAAGAAATATATTTTTAGCATGGGTAAGATTTCACAGGCCACTATAAGGAATGTTGTAAAAATAATTCCAAGTGGAGAAGGATATGACCTTATTTTCTTTCTCATAGTTAAATTTGTTGCTGGGAAACCAGATGATGGAACTCTGCAGCTAACTTCTACATAGATCTTTAGCAAAATTGAATAAAGAAATAGCATAAGTATTGATGTAACATAGACAACTGGAATCCACACTGGAAAACCTTTGAACAGATGCATTTGTGGGGAGGGAATGACCAGAATGCTGACAATGTAAAAGGTGAATGAGGAAGACAAATATTTGATACCTATCAATAGCAGTACAACAGAATACAAGAAACCCCAGAGCTTTTCTGTTTTCCACACCACATCAGACTGTTGCACAGAATGCACGGTCAAAGGTACAAGAACAGGAATGCAGTACAGCAGGTATGTGAAGTTATCTCCTGGTAATACAGTGGGTAGCGTAATCCAGTTACTGTTTTTAGAGTAACTTGCATTTGATCCAAACTCCTCAACATCAGCAGTGCCTAAAAAAGAAAAGGAAATTAGTTATCCAAGATGACAATGTTTTAAGGCCATTAAGCAATGACTTCTGTGGTCAGTAGTCCACAAACTTAAAGGAACAGTAACACCAAAAAATGAAAGTGTATAAAAGTAATAAGAATAAAATATAATGCTGCCCTACACTGGTACAACTGGTGTGTTTGCCCCAGAAATTTATATAAACAAAGCTGCTGTTTAGCCATGGGGGCAGCCATTCAAAGGAGAAAAGGCACAGGCACATAGGAGATAACAGATAAAACACTATTGTATTCTACAGAACTTATCTGTTATCTGCTATGTAACCTGTGCCTTTTCTCCTTTTTTCCAACTTTAATGGCTGCCCCCGTGGCTGCACAGCAGCTTGTTTCTATAAACTATAGTAGAGTTACTGTAGCAAACACACAACTTTTACTAGTGCAGGGCAACAGTACATTATATTTTAATTACTTTAAAAAACTTTTATTTTTTGGTGTTACTGTTCCTTTAAGGGAAAGTATTTAGCTCCTGTTTTAACAATTAACCTATTCAGTGAGTTTCTTGTCATTGTTTTAATACCATGGCAAACTATATACAAGAATCCTTACCATTATTTCCTGAAGTGCTCATAGGTTTGGCTAACCATTCACTGAGCTGTAGCAAGAGGTAGCTGTTTGTCAGAAGTAAGGCCGCCAGTGCCTGCAGGGTGTAGCTCTGGCTTTTTAGAGCTGAGATAAGATGTCTCCAAGATGATTTTTTCTGATATTTATGCTCCGTGTCTGGAGTATGTGGTGTTGAGAGGACTGCAGAGAGGGTGAATAAAAGCATTGCCACCAGGGAGAAGGCTAATAACACCTGAATGGCTGTTGGGGAAAAAAATAGTTAAGCATCATTATATCTCAATATATGGCAGGAATTCTTGAGACAGATTATTCTTCTAGATAGTTTTTTGTTCTGTGGATCACCATGCCTTAAGTCAGCTAAAAACATTTAAATATTAAATAAACCCAATAAGATTGCCACCAATATGGATTTCTTGGTATTTATGCAATGTCTTTACTTCCAAAAACACCATTCCTGTCCTGCTTTATGGCAGGGATTCTAGATATACGATATTGCATCTGTATGTGTGGTTAAAGGGCGAGATAGTTGCACCACTAAGTTTAAATTTCAATTTTCTTTTTTTTCCCCTATGTTTCAACCATTTTGTACCAGGCTATTGTTTTGCATAATAAATATCTATCTGACATTGCAGTATTTTTGCAACTTACCTGACATAAAGGTAATGTCCTTGGAGGTGTTCATCTCCCTAATACATGTGTATTCCAAGTAGATATGAAGGAGCCAACATATAGATATGTACCAGATGGGGCCTGTAGAATTAGATTGTGAATTGTAAGTATGATATGGTTGTCAAAACTCAAACGCTCCTTTGCAGAAATAGAAAGGATCAATCATTTGCATAAAAGTCATATAGAATCTCATTTGGATTTATCTAAATTCTAAATTTTGTTTCTAAACATTTGGGTTCCCGGCATGTTATAATACTCACCAACTGAGGGTATATTGACCCGCACCTGCCTACAGACCAAGGCTGCTGGTGGCTTTGGACTGGCCAGACTTAAAAGTTTATCAGACATCTGATGAATAAAGAAAATGTTTTTATTACCATTAATTAGATGAACTGGGCATCTCTTTTTTTAAGGAAAAACGATTCAAGAACAGATATAGAGACATGTTTGTGTTATAAAGGGCTTAGGGGTGCAGGATCAGCATTGCAGAAAGAAACTAAGCTCTCTGCAGTAAAAAATGTTTCCAGTTTACAATTTTTAGCTCCTAAGTCCTAAAGGTACCTGGGTGGCTTTTTGATGCCCTTGGTAAAGTGGGTTCTGAGGCAGATTCCTCACTCTGCCTGTTTGCAGAAACAGAACGAAATACTCGCACCAGGATGCATACGGAGGTATGCTGGTTGTACTTGCTTTGCAGAATATGGCACAAGGGAGTCTTATACATTATACCTGTCCTGAGCAGGCAGTGAGTACAAGACTTCTTGGTCTGTACACATTGACACCACTATAAACTGCAGCTATTTAGGCATTATATACAGAGTAATTTATTAGTGAACCATATTTTTTTCTCATTTCAGAATTGCATTGTTTTAAATGATTAATGTCCCACTGTAAGCTCTAATTAGTTTGTCCTAGTCTAACCTGCTGCTGGCAAGAGCAAGTAAAGAAAATTTAACTGGACTTTTTAATTTGTACTTTCCCAGAAAATTGATATCCTGTGTTCCTACACACATTTGTCACTTGTCAACAAACTTTCATGCCTTGAAAAAGGCTCCAAATGACACTTAAGTATAAATGTAATGTAGTGTGCAGTATTCTTACAACAGGAAGCCAAGAGCATATATATTACCCACTTGCTTGGGTAGTAAGCATTGCTTTCTAGTAAGTCTTTGCACAGAATTGGGAGGACACATCTCTATGATTTCCCATTGTAATTACTGGTGGTATTTTTGCAGGCTTTCCAAGATGTTGCAGCTATAGACTATAAAGGCACGAGTATGTTGACTCCATGGACTTATGAGCTACTAATTGGCAGATAATAAAAGGTGGCAGAGCTTATTGCTGAGCTGTGATTGTGAGCTTTAGAGTTTCTAATGCCTATAACAAAATGGAAGTAAATGCAGTTACATGCAGGCTTTGTCTTAATAAATGAAGCCCTGGAGGTTGAAGTTCACAATAGATGCACAATTGTAGCAACCCTGGAAAAGAATGGTAGCCTGCAGGCCTATAAGGTAGGAATGCTATGATGTTACACTGACTGTATACCTCTGATTTCCCATCAATCAAGGCATTTGACCTTCAGTCTGAATAACCTGATCGAGTCCACTTTGGCAACACACTCAAATATATTGGGCAGTTTCCAGGATACAATACATGTGCCAACAAGTTAGCAGAAAGCTGTGGGGCAACATCAAGAGACTAAACCACCTGTAGAGTTTTTTTTACAGGAAAAATGCCCAGGACAGGACATTGGGTCCTGGAAATTAACTTGGCAACTTTCTTTTTTAAAACTTTCAGGAACTCTATTCCCCTTAATGCCCAGAAGCAACTTATTTGTGTGAAAGGGTGTGTTACATTCACAAATGTATAAATACAGAAACTGCTCTTTTCTTTAATTGAACCCAAAGCAAACCATCTTGGCTCACTTTCAGAAATAGTTTTCTCAGCGCAGAGTGTCAAATAAAATTACTATGTGCACAAATTACAATATGCCATCAGGCTTAAATGTATCAGGTATCAAATGTAGTGCTTTTTTTGCTTATTAAAAAATATCAGCTGCCTGCACTTCAGGACACAGCCCTGGCACATTCCTAAGCAACTTTTGGGAGGTGGTTTCAGGCACTTTATGGTCTTATATTGTGGCTACTTGAAAATAAAGAGGAACAAATGCCTTATTTGCCATTGCCTTTGTTGCTAGAAAGGCTGTTATCACACTGCTTGGCACTACTACACTACTACTGGCAGACTTCTGAGCAGTGTGGTTAGCAGCTGTCTGGGGCTAGCGTAAGGAGTGAGGTAGAAATATAAATCACATGACAAGATGTTACTGGCACAACAGACGATTTCACATAATAGCTGTATATTGGAAAAATATCACATTCAGACATTCCAAAATGTCCCATTCTGAACAACAGATACATTTTGTAGACATTTTTGCTCAAACAAGGGTTGTACTATAACATGATTATTTCAAAAGTTAACAAGCATTCTGCCATATTTAATAACTGTTTAGCTGCTTTATAATTTTCTGTTAGTTAGAGCAAGCAGTATGGTATGGCAACTTCCAGTTCTTAATAAACACATGAAGCTCCCTGTGCAAAGTAGCACATGCCAATATGTTCTACTGAATAGTTAAAGAAAAATCAATCAATCAAAATCTTACATATATATACAACATTCCCCTTTTTTGCTATTTCTGTATAAATACATGGTTGTGCATCTTTTTGCACAACTATTGTTGAAACATAACACAGCACCCAGGTAATGTGCCCTCTGTATTACAATATATATATATACTGTAATTGTATATTTACCATGGACTTGTTGGTCAGCAGCTCCATTGATCCAGAATTCTCAGGTGGGCATGTACCCTCCATAGGATGGAACATTGGTCTACACTGGTCTATGTTAAACAACTCACTTATGTCACTAGCAGAGACAAATTGTGTGCAGATCCCTGTTACCTGCTTTTATAGAGAGCCTTTATCTTCAGTCAGGTATAGAACAATGTAAATGCCATGCAAAGCTGATCAATAACTCTAATCAGTGCTCCCTTATCATTACTCTCCACACAAAGCACTTGATTTCTGGGATTTGGGGCTTGGTGGCAACACAATAATCTTGGATAAAGTAAAAACACATAAAAAATGTTTTTTGTACGAACTATATACAGAACAAATTCTACTTTCCTTCAATGATGGAAGAAAGCCAAACCAGCTATGTTCATAGTAACACAGTTTATATTATCGTAGACAGTTCTGACAAACCCTAACTAAAAGCGTTTTGAATCAACTATAACGGTCACAACACTTGCATTGCACACTGGAGGCTTTATCCTAGACCCTAATGCCAGACAAGCCTGATTCTTGTGGATAAATACAGGCTGAGAATAAACTTCTAAACTGGCATCAGCTTTTCCCTGTGTGCACCCAGAGCAACTGAGTCAGTCAGGGTGCAGGCACAGGGAGTGGGTTTTAGTTCCAAAACACATACTTGTATGTTTTGGCACCGATGTCTACTCCATGTGAAAACCAGCCCTGTCTGGCATAAACTTTACTAGTAATGTGGCACATGCCACAGGGGCTGCTACAAGCTGACATTGACTAGTGCTTTATATCAGGCTTAACCTGCCTATCTTTTGGCCCAATATGAACGAATACAAATCACACATTCTGTCCAGGCAGAGGTGGTATGAGTAGCCCATGGCCCAGTGTTTCATTAATGCAGTTTGGCCAGAATCCTTTTGTTCCTGACAACATGGTATGTTTTTCGCAAGATCCCAAAAACATGACAATCTTAGCATTAGGGCAATGTCACAAGATGGACTTTGCCGAAATAAGCTGATAAAAAAATGCCACCATCCAATAACACCTATGAGGATGTCATGAAATCATTTGTCAGTATTCTCATCTGAAAACATGGCACTCATTTTTCATAGAAAGCAATGGATGGTGATTTTGGACAGTTTGGTGCTGTAAGTTTACTCTATTTTAAAACACCCCAAAATGTCCCATGTGGCATTGCCTTAATTCATTAGAATGGCTACATTAGTCATACATTGAGAGATATGGGGCAATCTGGAGACTGAGTCACTTTGCACATACACTATCACTCCACTTTTCAGTCTGCTCCAGAACATAACTGCAGTGGCTTTGGGTTATCAAAGAGATTCTTGCTTTTATTGTTCTTTTCCCTTTGTAATGATGGTGGTTATAATCTGACTGTTTGTTCTGATAAGACCAAAAGCTGCTGAATTGTCTACAGAGGCCTCTGGAACCAGCTGTCCTGGGTGAGACTGGTTTCATTCTTTGGTGATTTGTTTTCTTATCAGCTTATTGCATAGATTGCACAAACACTGATCAATAATCAAGAATATGTTATAACACAAACCTGTGTATCAGAGACAGTTTAAATGATTTGCAATTACAGTTTTTCCATATAAGCTATGGCAAGTAATACTTAAAACAGAGAAGGTGGCATTAGTTGTAGCTGTTTTGACACAGAGCAACATATCTAAATATCTAAAATAAGGAGCCCATGACTCTTGCCTCCTCTGATTGTTGTCTGGTTTCACTTACAAATCTCATTATCACCAGACTACAAATGTTAACTGGAAGGAACTACCATATATTTGCTAAAAACTTCAAGAAGGGTGGTCTCAGGTAAAAGTACTGAACATTAAGATAAAGGTGCTTCTTCTTTCTACCCCTTGTTCCAGTCCTGATTCCCCCACTGGTAGTTCATTCGCTCTCTAAAGGTCCCCATACACTATAAGATCCGCTCGCTTGGCGCCAAGCGAGCGGATCTTCACCCGATATCCCCACCTACGGGTGGGCGATATCAGGTAGCAAGTAGCTTAAAAAAAAATAATAATTACATTTGCGGCCATGGGGCAGTCGGTTCGGGGACCGCATCAACGAGCCGATGTGGTCCCCGATCCGACTGGATTTTCTAACCTGGCTGATTGAGATCTGGACAATTTCAGGCCAGATATCGGTCGGCCAAGCCGCTCGGTTCTGCCCATACACGGGCCGATTACCTTTACTTCTTTGCCTCTGAATTGCCCTGTCCTTATTTGCACCCGAGGCAGATGCCTTTGCTGCCTAGCTCTAGTTCTAATGAAAGAGAAAAAGGGGCTTGAAGAATAAAGACTTTTTAGGGGGGTTGTAATAGAAATTGCAAGAGCTGTGTAAAATGAGGTTTTGTAAATGTTTAGTGCCGCTCACAATATAATACTGTCCACTAAACATTTATTACATTGTGAATATTTAACACCTGCTTAAATCTTAATGGAAAAATAGGTAGGTTCACATACACTGCGCACAAAAATTGCAGTCACAAACTTCCTGTCACAAGATATGCACAGGGTTTGCAAACAATGTTTTTCTGTCACACAAACACAAAATGTATTGCAAAGCTAAAATTTTGTCCCATTGCAACCATTTTTTTCCGTTAGTGACATATATTACATTCCCCATATAGATCATTTATTACTTTCTTCTAATGGCCTGTTTGGGGACTTTCAGATTGCCTAATAACCATTTTCTCCATTCCCCTAGTTCCAGCCCATGTCAGCAATAACCTGCACCCTGGGGCACTCATGAGCTTCTCCCCAGAGGGACAAGAGATGGGGAAAAAAATGTCTAAGCTGTGTGCTAGAGTGCGCAGTTTTTAAAAACTGTGATTAAAAGATCATTTTTGTGCACATGCCACAAATTAGAAGGTACAATACAAGGACAAAGGAGCAGACACTGTTTCTTAAGTAGTAGAACCCCATGAATAAATAAGATATTGGGAACAATCACATGTATTTGTGCACATAGCACCTTTTTTTCATATGGAAGTCCCATCTTCACAAAATGTATCATTTTCATAGTAGACTACAAATAACGACTTTGTTCTGTTGCTTTGTGTTGTACTGAGGTTGATACATTCATTTGTTTCCTTTTCCTCTCTCTTAAGTCAGGTCACTGACCTTCTCAACAGTTAAAATAAAATCCATTCATTGATATGTCTCTGGAGCATCAAAGAAATGCCAATCAGTGTAATCATTGTAACAGATTAAAGATTTGGCAACATTGCATGATAAGATTTGTTGCCCACGGTAAATCTCCTGAAAATGCCTTGCCATTGCATAACATGAGGATCGCCACATAGAAAACATATTACCTCTGGCTTAGAAGTAGCTCGAAATGATTACGTTTGATCAATGTGAGTAATATGTTTTACTTGTGCCGATTCCTATGCAATTTATAGCCCATGGTTGCACAGAGTTATTGAGGGTGACAAATCTTACTGTGTGCCATTGCCTTTAAAAGTATAGGACACAAGAAATTTGGCCACTCTGGGGCCTATTGCCAGGGATCTGTTTAGTCACACTGCTTCAGTGGCAAAAGACTGAGAATGTGATATGACTTTACACATGGACAAGCTGATTACAATTTAGATCAGGGGTCCCCAACCTTTCTTACTCGTGAGCCACAGTCAAATGTAAAAAGACTTGGGGAGCAACACAAGCACCATAAAAGTTCATGGAGGTGCCAAATAAGGGCTAAGATTGGCTATTAGGCAGCCTCTATGCACACTATCAGCTTACAGGGGCTTTATTTGGTAGTAAATCTTGTTTTTATTCAACCAAAACTTGCCCCCAAGTCAGGAATTCAAAAATAACTACCTGGTTTGGGGGCACTGAGAGCAACACCCAAGGGGTTGGGGAGCAACATGTTGCCCCTGAGCCACTGGTTGGGGATCAATGATTTAGATTGCAAACTCCACCATTAAAACACTTTGTTAATACTCAGAAAGTCATTTCTGCAAAATGACAACCAAGCAATTTCAGTTTTCCTAATATATGTCCCCTATATAATAGTATATTTGCCCACAATGAGATAAAAAAAAAAATAGCAGGGGGTGGCACATCTTACAATGCAACATGCATATGCAGAAATATATTGGTGTATACTGTATATGGGGCAGCATTAACTAATTGGTGGTCACTAGGGTCATATGTACTTAGGTATGGTAATTACAGGGCTTTACACCAATGTTTGCTTTGGGCCTATGGGTCTCTAGGTGCACTCATAGTATGAAGACGTATCCTCAAGTATCCCTCACACCAAAAATCATACATTACCATCTGCTAGAAACATTTTTTTTAAAGTCTAATCACTTAAACTCTTAAGTATGCTTTTAAAAAAAGGTGTCTAAACCTGACAATAAATGGAGTACCAAATACCTCCATAACCCCTCTGTGCAATCACCTGATGGATTTATTGCACGCTTGCCCTTTCTAATGATCAGGTTAGTGCAGTTTACTAATGAGAGGTTTCTAGCCCTGAGCGAATGGCAATTACCCCTGTGTTAGAACACACTTGTCAGGAACTGTCTGCTTCTTGTTTTTATCTGTCTCTTGTGCTGTTATCTGTGTTTGTTGTTGTGAGGCTGCAGGGCTATCACGGTATCCGTCATAAATACCATGACCATCAGGCCTCCTGGCCTTTCAGCCAAATCCTGTTTTTTAGTGTTGGCCCATTTAGGGCCATTAAGTTGCTTTGACTGTAAAAGATCCTCTTTGAAAGCTTTAAGCACCTGAGGGAATTTCAGGGATTGTAAAGTGAGATGATGTGTTTAGGTAGTGACCTGCCATTCTCTGATATCTCCAAGTCATGTGTATATAGTACCATTCACCTCAGAAGGGATGAGTGTTTGTTTAACACCTCATATGTTGGGAGTTTAATGGCTCAAATCCCTGGCCCTGTCTCCTCTTCACACCTTTCCTTCTTAATCTGAGATCTCTCTCAATGGAAGACTTGTCAGGTTTGTTGTGTGAGATTGCTTGAAACCCCCCTGAGATCCAAGCCAGGAGCAGTTTTAAACAGTGTTAACTAGAAGTAAAAAAATTCTGTCATATTTATAAAAAAGTTACAGTATATTTATCTGAATATTTTCTTACTGTTATTTTTTTACTCCCAGAATGTTAGCAATAACATTCGTTCCTCATTGCGAGCAGAGAAATTAAAGGGGTTTGCAAATAACGCTGTATTTTGGGCAATCCTGTAACAGAACAAATTCCTGTGCTGAGCGGGGTTTTGAAAAGTACAAGATATACAGCCGTCTGCTGTTAATGACATTGTTCATTATGTTAATGGTACGCAGGGTGCCCCACTGCAATTAAACACCCTGCTCTAGCATCAGTACTTTTTTAATGAGAATAGGAATGTTTAATGGCACACCTTTAAACCAAGTCAGTATTACTTGAAAACACTGGCCATATCCCCAAGCAACCCAAACTTTAAGGGATGCTATAATCAATGTAAAACATGTTTATTTTATGTGTGCAGGGTACAGTTGATACAAATGGACTTTAAAAGAACAGTGACTTTTGTGTCTGCTTGTTTCTTAGTACACCTGGGCCTATTTACTATTTTACTGTCATGTGATTCTAGCTCAGTCTCACCCCAAAAACAATTATAAAGCATTTGTTCTCATATGCAGCAACCCAGCAGGTTAGTGACTTATTTTGACAAGAAATGAGGGGGAGACTAAAACCACACAAAAGTATATGAAATTGTATCCCTTTACTAAGACCAAGGTTGGTGGCACACAGGAAACTTTTTCGCCCATGGGAAATTGCATTCTCTTGCAGATACCAAAGCCCCCAAAAAGATTTTGCCATTGGGACCTGCAAGATTTACTAGGGGTAAAAAATGAGGGCCAGCTGTCACTGCACACATGGGTGCCAGTGGGCATGGTTGGCCTTGTCCCTGGTATAAGCCTTATTTTTATTGTTACAGGCTTTGCAGTGATCATTAGAAATATAGCAAATAATGCACCCACTGTAAGGATATATAACATTATATAAAATATAAGGATATTATAAGTCACTGAGAAGTTCCATGACCATATCAAGGCATGATACAGGTCATAAAACTCCAAAGTGACATTATCCATAAAGCTCAAAATTACAGGAAGGCCATCTCCCACATCCTTTCTCTCTGTAGTAAAACAGGACTTTGTACTGATGGTAACTAAACTACATGAATCCATATTTGTGGCAAAATAACCCTAATGGGTTCATGATATTTAGCAGACGTAAGGTATGGAGATCCTAATTACAGAATGATCCTTTACTGGAAAACCTCTGGTCCCAAGCATTCTGGATAATAGATCCTATACCTGTAATACACAAGTTTCAGTGAGTCATGTCACAGAAATGACATCAGTAAGCAGTATAAAATGCAACAGACTAGCAATATTTACTATTCTTTCCCATCTTTACTATTGACAGAAAGAGAAGCAGAAGCTTATGGCACCCACTGCTCAAGAACAGCCGTGCCACTTCCCATAAACTGCATGACATTGCTATACAGGGGGTGCCAGTCTGAAATACACTAATGATATTATTAGGTTGATAGAGCTCACTAACAGGTTAAATAAAGATTTATAGTCACCGGTCTTCTGACTGCAACAGCGCATACATGGGGAATATCAGCAGTGAAGTGCCAGTACCCTTAGGTCACTTAATTTGATTATCTGCTGCCAAATAAGTCAGTGCAAAATGGGGTCTTTGACATATTTTTACTTTTCTAAATCCCTGGAAAAAAAGGAATATTTCCTGCATGTTGTAAATCGATCCCATTATTAGCAGTTGATCCAGTTAAGCCAGTTCAGCAGCCACAAGAAAACATCAAAGCAATGAAACAAAATAAACATTTGACTTCTTTTCTGCTTTATAGCTACAAATATGAGTAACTTTGTAGCTGCTGCTGACGGAAGAGACACAAGGTCGCTGACCTGTAGAGTCATCAGACGTAGACTTTAGCCAGGTGTCTGAATTACATACAATGTTCCTCCCACATGCTTTGGATACTAAGGGGCAAATTTATCAAAATGTGAGTTTAAAATACATAAAAACTCACCCATTTTCTATTCATTACTACAGGATTTTTAGAAGGGTATTTATCAATGGGTGAAAGTTAGAACTCACCATTTGATATATACGCTTCTAAAAATTCCATAGGAGTGGAAAAAGGTGGGCGAGGAAGAATGCATTATATTTTGCATTAGTGGAACACTATTCAGTTGTATTCATATTCAATATAGGGCGCATTAAGTTACCTAGATGCAGTATGCACTTTTAAGTGTAACCCTGGAGCTACCACTTGGTCAGGAGGCGGTGGAAGCTCCAGGGCCTGCGTTAATAGACACAGTAGCAACTGATTTGGAATAGAAGGCAGGAAGGACTGAGCAGTGCCAAACGCAACTATATAGAAATTCTGATGCAAGAAAGCAGTTTTATGCTTTCTTTTTGCATTTTGGGGAAAAGGGCAAGTTGCCCACTATATTTGCGGACATAAATGAGCCCTCGTGTACTCTAGCCTTTAATAAAGCATACCTGCAGCCTACACTAAATGCCTCAGGGCAGCAGTGTATCTACAGAGGGTCACCTTATAAAATGCCATTTACTGTGGCAGCTTGGTAGTCTGAGCAGGTATAAATAATTCTGCCAAGGCTTAAACTATCTTATGATATCAGGTAAGGTCACCTAAAAAGGACCAGACTTGATGTGGAAAAGGAAAACAAAATATTATTATGATTAATATTATTAATAACAATTAATAACAAATGCAATAGGTAAAGAGGGCCTTGCCCAAATGAGCTTACAATCTAAAAGATCATCCATAGACATCCATAAAACAGATCTCTGTCACAGCAGCATCTGGTGATGTTTAGTAAAAAGTGGCCACAATTGTCTTTTTTACACAGGACTCACCAACATTCCAGATTCTAATTTTAAGCGACTCCACAATCCACACAATATCCTACTCACATTATGTCAAATTCTGTGTTTTTTGAAGGGAATTAAATAGAATTAATAGCTACTAATTGTAACTGAGTGGAAATAGATTGTATTATTTCCTATGGGCCCATAATAAGCTACTTACCCCACCTAGAATAGCTAAGCCCTATAGCCAACATCAAGCAACAGCTACTTGTCTACCCAAAACCTGGACATCATTCAAATCAATATCTGCTTGCTTGGCCAGCTAACTAGAAAAGGGAATCTTTAAGTGGCTCAAATCATGTTCATCCAAAGGGTGACCATCCAGAACATAAATGTGGACACTGACAAATGCCAGAGGGGCTGCTGTAAGGTGTCATAGTCACTATTTAGTGGGCCTGTGGGGGTCTATTTGGGCCCTTAAATACTTGAAATGCCAGGGCCTATTTTGAATCTCAGTCCGGACCTGAATGGGGCCCATGTAGAGTGATCAGCAATGTATAACATTAGATGTGTCTCACTACCGACAGGTTTATCTGCCTGGATATAAATAATCCCTGATTACATGTGGATCAAGATGAACCAATTTGTTCCCATACACTGGTTGACTGGGTATGATTCAGTCAAGAGAGATTGAATCAGCAGGTGCTGTCTTGTCATGTACACGGGCAATATAAGTAAAAAAATCATACAAAACCTTTATTGCTCTCCAAATTAGTGATCCAGAAATGTGTCTCACAAGTGAAGATGACTAACAAACAGATTACCATTAATAAATAAATCCTCTACATGAAAAAGTCAGTATGTTAAATGTGGGTTTACAAATGTTTATTGCACGAATCTTGTATTTTTTAAGCTACTTTGGACTTACTGAATTCTTTTTAAAAAATGGAACAGGTCTCTTCTTATTCTAATTATCCTAAAAATACCCCTGCAAGGCCTGAGATGAAGCCTTTGCTTGTAATGAATCTATGAATTGCTTGGAGCAGCTTCTGAAGAGGATATGTCAGAAATCAGTAAGAAACCTTCATTCACCAATTGTCATAATAGCCACTTACTGGAAAAGCCGGTAACAGCAAAGAAGCTTTATAACAGTCAGCGCCTTTCATGGCTTTTTCTTGTTTTTTTTTTTAATCTCTTTTTTTCTCTGCGTTTTGCCCGAGGAATGATTGTCATTAGAGGGGAAGAAACAGCATTTAGAGAGGTGTTGCCCTGAAATGTTCAAATGGAATGGGCCCAAAGCTCTGTTTTTTGCTGGATGATGATGTACAAGTTAACATTTTCAAACTATTAAAAAAAATTACAGTGTGAAGGGCCCAACAACAATCATACATTTCAGGCCCGAATTGGCAATCTGTGGATTCTGGCAAAATGCCATGGGGGCTGCTGTAAGATGCCATAGAAAGTCACTATTTATTGGGCTGGTGGAAGGCTGTTTGGGCCTCTCTGTACTTGAAATTCTAGGGCCAATTTTGAATCCCAGTGTGGACATGATACATTTGGTGGCTGAGTACATGAAGTTGGATTCAGATACTGGTGGTATTTGGGTGCAACAAGTATAGGATTTGATTGGCTTACCAGACTATCCCAGCATTTCCCAGGGGTCCAAACCTACAAGTATGCCCATCGGCCCACCCTTATATCCAGCATGGACCGTTGTGAAAACTTATGCCATTTGTCACTATCTGAGAGTAGGCCCTGGGAGTCTGGTTCCCTGGGATGTTCTAGGAGACCCAGTCCAACACTTAACAAAGAAGGCATTTGACTACATAAAAATAAAACACTAGTGTTGCAAACAAGTAAAGGAAGAGAAAACTGTGAGCAACAGGTTGTGTGTTTTATGGTTATTACTATTACACAGCGGTTTACTGAGCTTACACTCTAAGATCCCTACACTATGCAATAAGTATAGTAATACCTGGGGGAAATTAGCACAAAATCACGGAGGACATGCAAAGTCCGTGCAGATGCTCTGGTTGGAATGTGTGAGTTACTGCAGTCCCCACAAGTATAGCATACAAAAAAGTAACTGAACCAGAACCAAGTAGCACATATATTTAGTTTTAAACCAGAAGGTAGAGGTATATGATGTTAATGGTGACTGTTTATAAAGGGCACAACTGGTGACAAAAACATAGCAAAGGTTTTTTTTTTTTTATTAAATATGCTTAGAATTATAACAGACCTCATAGATGAATTAAAAATATCAAAATATCATAAAATTGCACAAATTTTACATTTGTATTTATTTATTTTTTTACATGATGCCTACAGTAATAATTTGACAGTTATTTCTCACTGTCCTAGTGCTATGTTTTTCACCAGGATAATTTTTTTTCTCCAGTGTCAAATATAACCAAGTTGATAATTACTTTTCTTATATGTGACACCAAGATTTTAGACAGATAATGCCACCTTAGGAGGGTTTCATAATTACAAAACTAAGGAATCCAATTAGAGGTACAAAAATGTATCACACTGAGAGGTACCATTCTGTACTTCCGCTGGTCTCTGCTCTGATTGCCAAGATAACTGGACAAACAATTTGCTCCATTCTGCCCATTGTAACCCATGACACAGTAATATCATCAATGGCTTACCTAGACATTCTATTTAGATCCTAGCCATGGGGTTTACAGTAAAACTGACTACTATATTCACACAAGCTACAAAGCAAACATGTGAAATGTTCTGTCACACCAGTTTTACGAACAGAGTTTTTCTTGATGCAGACACAGTCTACAAAGGCAGTGGCTGTCAGGCTTTTTATGTCAAGTTCCCCCTTAAGGGCAAGGGCACACCAGGCCGATTGTCAGCCTGTAGATATGCACAGACTGACAATCCAGCCATACGCTTAAGAAATCTTCTAGTTGTACCTGCACCCCAAAGCACTGAATCTGCCAACAAATGTTTCTAGGTGCAGGTACAACTACATTAGCGTAGGGGCAGATTGTCAGGCTGTTCCAGTCTTTGGCCAGGGCCCCTTTTAACTCATAACAAGGTTAAAAATCTCCTGGGGTATCAGAGATTTAACTAATCTCCCAGTGGGACATTACCCTAAGATGGCCATACACATTACAATTGTGATCTTTCCTGCATCCACTCCACTAATTAAGAATCATCAGATATCAGATTAAGGCTACCATACACTGGCCGATTCTAGCTGCCGATATCAGTCCCTTAGACCGATTCAGCAGATCATCGGGCCGTGTATGGGCCTGCCCGACCGACATCTGGCCTGAAATCGGGCAGATATCGATCGGGCAGGTTTAAAGCCAACGCAGTCCCCGAACCGACGGACACCTATACCCATCATTCTAATTCGATCATTTGGCCCCAGGGCCAAATGACCTAATTAGCCAGATATCGCCCACCCATAGTTTGGGATATCGGGAGAAGATCTTAGCGTGTATGGCCACCTGAAGAAACTTCAGAATTCTAGCCCTACCCGATCAACAAGACAACCGATATCTAAGGCTTTTGTCGATATTGCTCGTCCCCTGCCCATTCTCTTAATGTCCACACTTTGGGAACCACTTTACTAAGGTAATGCATTAGCAGGTACAAAGCTTACTTCAGTTTTGGTAGTCCATAGCAACCAACCAACCATAATCCAACAAGCTAAGGCAGCCTGTACTCTCAGCGGTTGTTGGCAGAACTGGATTTATGAATGTACCTGATAATCATGTCCCCATCAGATTTTAGTATGATGTAGACAATGACAATAATAGTTCTTGTAAGTATTTGCATTGCAGCTCGCTGGTGTGGCCCTAGCAATGAGGCATTTGTCAGAATGATGGGCAATACAAATCTATCATCAGAATCAATTGACTTTATGGTTACCAAGGACAACAATATTAGCAACTGGATGTCATTTCAAAGACACTAGAAATTGATTGTTTTAATTGATATTTAATACACACATTTTATTTACATTGCTCTCCTACATGGTTGAAAAAGGATACTATACTGATTTTAAAATATTTTGTCTTAATAAGACAGGACATAATAGCCTGTGGGGCTCATTTGGACAGTAGTTATATCTGTGTGTGAGAGGGAATCTTTCAATATATATCACTTTTTTGTTTTCATACAGTAATTACAAGCCATGGGCTATGCTTGGGATTTCCTGTTGTAGTCATGTTGAAATTACCCACCGAGTTGCAAAGCATTTTGGCCACCACTGTTCCCTGGGGAGAGCTGAATCAATGAAAAAGTTCCATGCACCATTGTTCTAAAAATAAATCACTACCAGCTATATTAGTTTTAAATTGACTCTTCAATATTGTGATGAGACAGATTAGGTATTAAATAGTTACATCCCTTTCTCTTGTTGCATCAGACTTAATACATATAAATATATACAGAAACCCACCCTAGAAACAATACGGAGTTTAGTAAATTACTAGCAAATCCTTTCTTTCATACTCCATACTCCAGGTATAGTTCTAAATTGTAGAAGAAAGTCAAGGTGTTAATCCTTTGGTAACTAGGAGACAATTGACCTCACCCTATATAATTAAGGGATTAACTGAAGGGGGGGGGGTCAATGCAGTTTTACTGTTTATAGGAGCAGGAAAAGGCTTAATTGTAGGCCGTGTGTCTGCACCCACAGGCCATTTGATCTCTGAGCACCAGGGTAGATTAGGGGATGTCACCTCTTTTCAGGGGGCACTGCGGGAATTGTTTCCCTGTTATTTTATTTTCCCCAGGTATCCTCTTTGAGGGGACATTGTGATTGTTTGAGACCGCTCCCTCTGCCTATTTCTTTGCTCAAGTTATTTCACATTGTCACATTGCTTCCTGGGGTTGCTAAAGGCCAGATTTTCTCATGCTGGGATTTTCTCTAAAATCATTAAGGACAGGCAATCAGGAGTCTATCCAGCAGCCTTAATTTGTTAATTTGGTGATGGGTTGTATCAGTTTTTTTGGACAGAAAAATTGCGTAGGCTCCCAAAGAATTGCAAATGAAATAGGAGTTCCCTTGTATGAAATGGATTCATCTAATACAAGAAATATTCAATGGTCTTTATTTTGTCTCTTTAGCCAGCAATTTAAAGTGCTTTCTGCTTGTTTATGTTTCTGTTAAAATCCTCTACTGTCCTTCTTCCATTCTCAAATTTAACAAAATGAAAACTTAATACTATATTGCTAATAATACCATCTAGTTCATATTAAAGTTAAATGTATTTCCTGGAAACATATAATATACTATATTTGATCTGATAAAATATAGTGTTTTATAACAGATACATGAATGGGGCTCTAGTGAGAACATTAACATGAATATTTATCACATCTTTGTAAACCCTGCCCCATGGGGTGAAATGCTCTTTTGACATCTCTGTATGTGACATTGCTAATAATAATAAACATATCACACCGTTCAACACTCCAGTCATCCTGTCAGTCATTCACTATGCCAATAACATTGATTTTGCTAAAGCTGTGAATTTTCATAATCAGATGGTTGAGAGGAGACCTATTCTTTCAAAACAAAGAAATATACAGTGAAAAGAATGAATCTAAGCCTCTCCAGGTAACATAGATGAAGAATAATGTTGTCAGCTTTTATTTTAGGTTTATGACACATGGGTGGTTATTATGACCACGGGCTTTGTGTTATCTGCTGTTTTGAACTTATTTCTATTAATAACCAATCTTAATTCCAAGTGTTTTTCAATCAAAAACTTCCTGCACAAGGTGCCCTTTGCTTCCCACCTATTATTCAATCCACTGTTTGCTTGCTGGGGTGGGAATGTAACAGCTAGAAACCAGAAAGACTCAGATCTACAAAAATGAATGCACTTTTCTACAGTACAAACAAGTTTATTTTTGGCGGATGTCACCTTTAAAGGGGGGCTTGTCATGTCCAAATCAGTGTGATGGATTTTACAAGTGATAGGAAAACCTAATCATTTCATAAAATAAAAGGTAATGTAAACTGGATCTTCCTTTCTATGAATTTCCCTTTGCTCTGAAATTGCCCATGATTGGGCAGACCTGCAAATGTCTTGTCTCCTATAGCCACTTCTTCTCTGTGCATCTCTGATAACCCTACCCATGTGTTAATATATTCTGTTAGAAATTCAGAATCTCAGATTCTTTTGCCAGTAGTAATGTAATTATATGGTCATTGTTCATATGGAGATATGGAAATCACTGGTGTATTGGCTTGTGGGAATTGCAGTTGAGGCTGAGGCTGTGGCACAGATATAAGGACTCAAATTCCCTCCAGTAGCCCTAACCCCTGGTGGCTGCTTGAAATTTCCAAGAGGAAGAGAAGGCGGCAGGTTACCAAAATGTTGTGCACTCGAGAACTATTTGCAAAATATGCAGTTTGTGTAACACATAACTATTTTATATTAAGAAAAAAGGGAAAAATGGAAAAAAGGGAGAATGGTATCCCGGACTATGGAGGTTTAGAGCAGAAGAATAATGTGAGCAAAATCCCATACAGTTTCACTTCACAAAAATGCATTTGGGTGGAAAAGCCTGAGGGCAATGGCATGTAGTAAATTTTGCTAGCAATTTCCAGATGGTGGACAGGCAACATACCCCTCCATAGACTATTATAGTAACTTCGCTGATACTGCCAGTCCAGTCGCAAGTCAGGTGATTATTACATGAAAATGACTTTATTGTGCAGGCAGCAAAATGTGCTATGTGCCTTTGCCCTTGGAGTATTGGCATATTGATTTTGAGTGGTTTTTTTTGTCTTGCTTGCTCTCTGGGATTGGGGACAACAATGTTAAAATATTCCCCACCCCCATTCAAAGTGAACAGAAATCACCTAATATATATTTTGGTCTCCATAAGATATACATGTTTTGTGCAACTATAAAGCCAGCTACTCAGCACCAAGCCTCTTTTGTTAAGGGGGTATCTTTTGCTATTTATTGGGAGGTTGTTAGTTGCTGGTATTTGTGATAAGCAGAAGTTACAATTCCCCATATGCTCAGGTTACTTGACTACTGATCTAAGTAACACCAATTTGAGGTCACTACAAGTTGGCATAGATATTTCACATCTGGGTCTCCTACCCTCAACTGATCCTTACACCAGCTTACTACTCTATGTATAAAGTTGGCCATACACAGGTGGATTTAAGATGTGCATTGGCCCCTTCAGACTGAATTGGCAGCTTATCTGTGGGTGTATAGCACCTTCCCAGTAACTGGACAGATATCTGTTAGATGTCTGTCTCCTTGGACAGGCCTGCAGTGGTGCCCATTAAGGTCCAGACTACATGAGATATTACAGATTTGAACTTGATATCTGGTCTAGCACAATATACAGATTTATGAGCTATACTTAAATATGGGCAATATCAGTGCAGAAAGCAATTGTAAGCATGCAGTAGAGCTCACTTAGTGAAAATGGTGGAGAATGTTAGGATTGTAGTTCAGTGATGACAAAGTACAATTGATGCTGTAGTACAGTGCAAATGTAGGCATGTGTACTATAAAGATATTTACCTAGATGTCTAAGATAGTTATGTTAAGATAATCATGTAAATCAATAGCTATTATTTCCCACTAGGCAGAGACATACATCAGAAATGGGCTACACGCAGGGGAATATGTAGCCCTGCCATCTGCTACTGGCATGGATTGGGGGGGGGGGGTAAAAGATCTGAAGCCGTGAGGAGAGATCTTTAAAGGCAAATTAAAGCATCAAAGGAAATTTAAACCTTGAAAACAAATTAACATAAGTTCACTGATTGTTTTGCTTGTCATTTTCAAGATATCAGAGGGTTTTTACATGCAAACACAATGGATTTAGCACAACAGTGCCACCTGCTGATCCTTTATGTTATTTATTTTTTTTTAGCTGTAATTCAGTCAACCCCAGTGACTGTAGAAGTGCTGCCATCTCCTGTTCAAGTGAGAGGCAGCTATTGTGCCTTTAAAAACAATGGTATAATATAATAGAGGCTTTCTTGTGTTACCACGTGGAAGGTAATTGTTAGGGTTTTACCAATTATTAGGACCCCGGGCTCTCTTGTTGGTACACTGCCAATGTGATACGGATCCGGGAACTTGCACAGAGAGACACAGACAAGTAATCTCCTAACAAATTCAGTTTATTGATGGTTTTGCCACAGATTATATACATGTAGATAAAGATATTCCATTATGCTTATGTAACATGGGGTGGGCACATATGCCTTGCAGTTATTAGCAGAAAACAGGAATTCATTAAAGTAGCTGCTGAAGCTTATTATGGTTTGTTAGCCTTCAGCATTTGCTGAGATCAACAAGGACAAAATAACTTGCACAGAAGCAGGATGGTCAAGGTAATCATAACAACTCAGTTAATGGGAACAAAATCACACCCCTTTGAAGAGCACTTTAGTGCAGTCTGTACCTTGAACCTTGCTACAAACCCAGCATTAAACTGGCCATACACATAAAGATCTGCTCATGTGGCAGGAAGATTGTGTTAATATGCTGATGTGGTCCTTGCCTGACAGGATTTTCAAACCTGCAGTACTGGGAAACTCTCCCCACCTTTGTAAATCTCTCCTAATATGTTTTTCAGTAATTTGGAGCACCCTTCCCCAGGTCCCCTCTAACAGCCTCCCTCCCCGCACTGCGCATTACTTTCACCAGTGTTATTTGCTTTAGAAATGCAGAGTTGTGCAGTGGGGGTGGAAGGTACCAAGTCCCCTTCTGTTTGCCAGCAGGCACTGCACCAGAGGAAGGACCCATGTGGTCGAAAACATGTAGTGCTATGCATCTCTAAATACAGTTCTACACTTGTTTGCACAAACGGGAGCTCTCAGGTGGGTTCTATTTATATACATGTGCCAGATCAGCTAGTATAGTTTAGAACTAAACTGTAATCCTTGGGTATTTAAAAGTTAGGAGGCTACTGTGGGAGGCTCAGGGACAACAGCACTGCTGGGAGGCAATTATTACCCTCCGTGTCATGTCCTCACTTCATTATTTTTATATGTGATACATTTCAGGTAATGCACTAAGTACTGTGCCTGTCACATTTAGTTGCACCATATATACAGTGGAGGAAATAATTATTTGACCCCTCACTGATTTTGTAAGTTTGTCCAATGACAAAGAAATGAAAAGTCTCAGAACAGTATCATTTCAATGGTAGGTTTATTTTAACAGTGGCAGATAGCACATCAAAAGGAAAATCGAAAAAATAACTTTAAATAAAAGATAGCAACTGATTTGCATTTCATTGAGTGAAATAAGTTTTTGAACCCTCTAACAAAAAAAGACTTAATACTTAGTGGAAAAACCCTTGTTTGCAAGCACAGAGGTCAAACGTTTCTTGTAATTGATGACCAAGAGGAATGTTGGTCCACTCCTCTTTGCAGATCATCTCTAAATCCCTAAGGTTTCGAGGCTGTCTCTGTGCAACTCTGAGCTTGAGCTCCCTCCATAGGTTTTCTATTGGATTAAGGTCCGGAGACTGACTAGGCCACTCCATGACCTTAATGTGCTTCTTCTTGAGCCACTCCTTTGTTGCCTTTGCTGTATGTTTTGGGTCATTGTCGTGCTGGAACACCCATCCACGACCCATTTTCAGTTTCCTGGCAGAGGGAAGGAGGTTGTCGTTCAGGATTTCACGATACATGGCTCCGTCCATTTTCCCGTTAATGCGAATAAGTTGTCCTGTGCCCTTAGCAGAAAAACACCCCCAAAGCAAAATGTTTTCACCCCCATGCTTGACGGCGGGGACGGTGTTTTGGGGGTCATAGGCAGCATTTTTCTTCCTCCAAACACAGCGAGTTGAGTTAATGCCAAAGAGCTCTATTTTGGTCTCATCAGACCACAGCGCCTTCTCCCAGTCACTCACAGAATCATTCAGGTGTTCATTGGCAAACTTCAGACGGGCCTGCACATGTGCCTTCTTGAGCAGGGGGACCTTGCGAGCCCTGCAGGATTTTAATCCATTGCGGTGTAATGTGTTTCCAATGGTTTTCTTGGTGACTGTGGTCCCTGCTAATTTGAGGTCATTAACTAACTCCTCCCGTGTAGTTCTAGGATGCTTTTTCACCTTTCTCAGAATCATTGACACCCCACGAGGTGAGATCTTGCGTGGAGCCCCAGAGCGAGGTCGATTGATGGTCATTTTGTGCTCCTTCCATTTTCGAACAATCGCACCAACAGTTGTCACCTTCTCTCCCAACTTCTTGCTAATGGTTTTGTAGCCCATTCCAGCCTTGTGCAGGTCTACAATTTTGTCTCTGACATCCTTGGACAGCTCTTTGGTCTTTCCCATGTTGGAGAGTTTGGAGTCTGCTTGATTGATTGATTCTGTGGACAGGTGTCTTTTATACAGGTGACTAGTTAAGACAGGTGTCCTTAATGAGGTGGACTAATTGAGTAGAAGTGTCTAACCACTCTGTGGGAGCCAGAACTCTTAATGGTTGGTAGGGGTTCAAAAACTTATTACACTCAATGAAATGCAAATCAGTTGCTATCTTTTATTTAAAGTTATTTTTTCGATTTTCCTTTTGATGTGCTATCTGCCACTGTTAAAATAAACCTACCATTGAAATGATACTGTTCTGAGACTTTTCATTTCTTTGTCATTGGACAAACTTACAAAATCAGTGAGGGGTCAAATAATTATTTCCTCCACTGTAACCATACCCCGAGAACATTGTCCATCATGTTTAAGAGGCTAAGAAAGAATCTTAGGCCTCAAAAAACAAAAGCACTTTGCAGTGTGAAAGACACTGTTCTGAAGACAATACACCTTGCCAGTGTATGAGCCCTCATACTGCATGAGCTTCACATCCACCTTTTCTCTACACCCAACATCCCCACCACAACCACCACCTCTGCTCTGTTTCATTCAGTCCCTGCTTAAATATGCTCTTGGGCTGTAGTTACAAATTAATTTTATTCAGTAGTTTAGGTCTCTTATTTTGTGGGTGATTTTCTCCTTTTCAGCTGTGTTGTGCTCACATGATGTTTAAACTGACATTCAATTTGACTGGAGCTTTTTCATCTGCTGGTATAAGGGGTTCATAATATTTTCTTCCACTAGATGGCACTAGAGTTCATGGTTTTTCTCTCTGGAAATTTTCTGTGATGTGAACCTCAAAGGACAAGTAACAATTAATAATTTATTTCATCTGACAAGAGCCCTACAAAGCAAAAGTGAAAGGTAACATGCAATGTTATAATGATTTCTATATATATAATGCATAATACAGCATTTTAGAAAGTGCAGACCAAGGTAACATTGTTTGTCCATGCATAAAGGGCATTTTTTGTTCACTGCCATGCAATCTACAAAAATGGTGGGAGGGTAATATGAACATTGGCCCTTATTCATACTGACAACGTTAAATCGGTCACACATAGTGAGTAAAAGTTGTGATTTTCAAGTACACTTAGAACTTGCTATATATTAATATATATATATATAACAGTCCTCCTTGCTTTCTGTTTCCAATTGAGCACCACTGCACCTATTGAAGGTCCCTCTGTACCTAGCATTGATAGGCACAGCACACTTGCACCTAAAGTATCAGGCACAGACCTAACTTTTACAAATATAAATAAGTGCAATTTTCAGTGTATGCTCCTCACTTAAGATACCTCATGTCCCAGGTCAGATAAAGTTAAATAGAATACTCCATAGTGCCCTCATCTGCTTTAGACTAAAGGTGGCCATACACGGGCCGACTATAGCTGCCGATATCGGTCCCTTGGACCGATTCGGCAGCTAATCGGCCCGTGTATGGGCAGGGCAGAGCGGCCTGGCCGACCGATATCTGGCCTGAAATTGGCCAGATCTCGATCGGCCAGGTTAGAAAATCCGGTCGGATCGGGGACCGCATCGGCTCGTTGATGCGGTCCCCAATCCGACTGCCCCATTGCCGCCCACATAATCGGATCGTTTGGCCCCAGGGCCAAACGATCGGATTATTATTTTTTTTACCTAAATGCTCCCCGATATCGCCCACCTGTAGGTGGGGATATCGGGGGAAGATCCGCTCGCTTGGCGACATCGCCAAGCGAGCGGATCTGCTGGTGTATGGCCACCTTTAGCAATGAGGTCTTATGAGGAAAAGAAGAAAAAAAAAGTAACTCATAAGACCTCATCACTAAGTTTAAAGCAGAAGAGGGCACTTTGGAGTATTCTGTTGAACTGTAACAGACCTAACTTGCACACTGAACAGTGCAAATAACACACAATTGCTTCTTATTTGTGACTACATGTGCACACAATTGCATTCATTTTGCCTAATCAACTGCAATTGCAGTAGATGCAGTGCAATTGTGCCCCCTTGTGACTGCAATGAATGAATTCTGGGGGAAAATATTGCATTGTGGGGAAGAAACAAGGCGATTGCATTTTATCTTTACAATTCAGTTGTGTAAATATAAATGAATAAACCTTTTATTTCTAGTTGTAGTAATGCATTTGTTTGATTGGTTTACGTTATGCTTTCACTACCATAAAGGTGGCCATACACATGAAGATTTAAGATGCTAAATCAGGCCCTTCAGAACAATTTGACAGCTTATCTGCCACTGTACGGGGCACACTGACTGGCTCCCCGACTGATACTGGGCTAAAAATCGCCCAGATCTTGGCAAGGTTTGATCGAGGACCACATTGACTCATTGTTGTAGTCATCACCCTGAAGGCCTGTTGTACTACATTGTGATCCAATCATTTGGCCCTTGGTCAAACAATCGGGTCAACCTGATATCACCTACCTCAAGGTGGGCATGTTGGAAAAAGATCTGCTTGTTTGGGCAGCTTAAACTGGACTACTCAGTGTGTGCCTCAGCAAGGTATTTTCTTACTTGGCCAGCTTGTTTTGGGGTTGTGGGTTCCTTTAATTGTCACATCGCACTGGATGTTTTCCCAGTGCTGACAATGGCAGGGCTGCCATTCAGTATTCGTGTAAAGGAAAGAATAACTCTAGCAGTTCAGTGAGCTACCACCCTCAATGTATTATTTGCATTTCACCAGTATTATGTTAAATGCCTGCACAAGGGTGTTAGCACGGATAAATGATGTGCAAGTGGCTGTATCTCAGAACTGTCTCCTGTATACTTAGAAGGAGGGGAAGTTAAGATATCAGTTTTTAGGTGCTGGCAGGGATCTGGAGTGCTTGTCAGTAACATACTCCAGTAGAGGAATTTGTGACACATGCAAACTCCCTCACTGCCGTTCTAATTCCCTTTGGAAAAGATAGGGCACAGGAATTCATAACATGTAAATGCTCACATCTATTTTCTGAAGAGACAAAGTGCTGGCTACTCATGTGTTTCCTACAACACCATGCCAAGCAGCTCCCAGGAATGTGCCACTTCCATTTCTCATCTCTGCTGTCAACCTTAACCTTGGCTTAACTGTTAGTTCCATATCAGTCTGTGCACACGTACAGCTGCTAGCTGCTTAACATCAGGGGCAGCACATGCACGGGGTGGTCCAGGAGCACTGAAGACCCCTGAATCATAGGAAGGCTGGTAACTTTTGACATGGGAGCAAATTGTACTGGCCCGTAAGCAGTACCATTAGTCAAGTCCATGGCTCGCCTATCAACATCATTTTTCATAACTACACTTTATATATTAGTTAAATAAAATATTCAGTAGCATCGTCAGTAACCTTGTTTTCACATTAAAAATGTAGCATCTCACACATTAATAATCAGAGGCACTATTTTAAACTAGGCCAAGGGGGAAAATGCCCTCCTGTCCTGTAGCCAGCCCTCCCCTGTGCTGATTGCTGTACAGTTTTTAGTATAGTTATAGGTAAAAACTGAGGTACCTCTGCTTATGTCAGACTACCCCAGGGGTATATGTACAGTGATTTTAGAAAAAGGTAAATCATGGAGGCGAAGACAGATTCATTTAATCTCAGTGCAAGCAAGCGTAACAAGCTCTATATAATGCTCCTTTTTAACCCACAAGCAGAGTTCATTCAAATAAGGATAATAAACAAGAAGCAAGAGGAATCTCATCCTACTCTTCACCCACGGTGACTCTACAGATTCCAGGATAACACAGTATAAAATGCAACAAATTGGTGATCTATGGTTTTAGACAAGAGGGTCTGATAAAGTTTTTATTAAAAATAAAAAAGTTTTAACCACTTAGTCCTGCTGCTGGGTCTGATTCACAACAACTATAGCCAAAACTGGATTATAGATTGTAAGCTCTTTTGGGCAGGGCCCTCTTCACCTCTTGTATAGTTTATTGGTTGTTTTGTGTGTTAATTTGTAATTCTGTATGTATAAACTCTCTTATTGTATAGCACTGCAGAATATGCTGGTGCAATATAAATACACATTAATAATAATGATAATAATCTACTATCCACTGCCCACAATAAAACTGGAGGTGTATTTGCCTTCCCACAACCTGCCCAATGCTCCCTTTTTTATACTTTTATCAAAGTCTGTTACCCTCTAATTCTCTTACACATCCATACTTTGTTAGCCCATATCATGTAACACTCACTGCACTATAATAATGTGTCTGTCTGGACTGTAATACTGTGGAAATGCCACTTTTTAGATTAAAGGGAATTCAAATGCACAGTCCTATTAACCAAAAGCATATACCGTAGTTTGATAGCAGAAAAGAACCAGATGTTCCATCTTGTCTGCCCTTTTTGTATCTAATCTAGTTTTAAGGGAGAAATAAACCCTAAAAATGAATGAGGCTCAATATGCAATATTTTATATACTGAATATAATTGAACCAGCTTAAAGGTTTAGCATCTCTATAGTATTAATGATATATTCTAGGACTTCAAGGTTGTCACAGGACAACTTGTCCTGTTGTCACTTTTAGAAGTGTTAGTGACACTCGCATGCTCAGGTTGCTCTGGGCAGCTGCTGAGAAGCTAAGCTTAGGGGTCGCCCCATATTATCAAGCAGAAAATGAGGTTTGCCTGTCCTGATGCTACAGGACTCATTATTACATTTTGATGCTGAATGCACTGGTTTCTGAGCTGCAATGCATTAAAAATCTATATTATTTACTAATCAGCCTGTTAATATAACATTTATATTTTATTTATATAGCATATTGTGTGTCGGTCCCTAAGCCCAGGTATGAGCTAGTGAGTTAGCTCCCCTCCACATCTACAGGACTGCAATTCCATATGTTGATTGCCCTGAAATAGCCTGAGGTGGGAACTAGCTCAGTAAAGGAATTCAGACATGTACAGTATATTGGTCTCTCTTAAAGCAACACCCAAGTCTCACTCATTCTAGACATGTCTAGAATGAAATAGTGATCCCATGGGAAAGGTATGGGACTGACATTACTCCACAGTGTGGCATCCCAGTGAATGAATTAACCTTCTTAAGATTATACACATATACATATTAACATAGATAGGGCACCTAGGTAACAAGGCTGCTCTGTTCCATGGGCTTTTGGTACTATTAGGTTTCCAAGTAGCAATGTTAAATACTTTACAAAGTGATTTGTTGTTGACATTAATTATGTTAGCAGAAAAGCACTGTTGTACTCAGATGTGCTAACAAAGCCACCTTGTGTCCCAAAGACTTAAGCTGGCCATACACGCACCGATAATATCGTATGAAACCTCGTTTCGTACGATATTCGGTGCGTGTATGGCATGTCGGCGAGTCGACCGATATCGCAGGAAGCTGCTGATATCGGCCGACTCACCGATCGGCCAGGTTAGAAAATTTTGATCGGGCGCCATAGAAGGCGCCTGACCAAAATCTGCTGTCAGGGCTGAATCAGCAGAAGAAGGTAGAAATCTATTGTTTCTACCTCCTTATCTGCTGTTTCAGCCCTGAATGGTGTGTGGCGGATCTGACGATGTTTCGTGCGACCGATGGTCGCACGAAACATCCTCAGATCGCCACGTGTGTGGCCACCTTTACACTGTCTTTTTAATTAATGTTGCACTATTTTCTGCACTAGCATCATTTTTATATGGGAGAGAATAGCATTGGAATGGTGATGATTTTAAAAAGTTCAGTCATCTCTTAACCCTCAGCTTCCAATCAGCGAGTAGAGTTTACTGGCCACCTGTATAAAAGAAAACATCTTATTGGTTGCTATGGATTACTGCTCCGGGGCAAATGTTGTGCCTTTTATTACATATGGGGGAAATCATTTTTTTTGTAAACAGGGAAACCACTTTACTGTTTAAAGGGAAAACGTCCCCTTTTTTGTGACATAAACTCATTCAGTTGGGCCTATGTAAAAAAGGTGCATAAATATAAATGTATTTTTTTGGGGATTGAAGTCCCTCTGCTTCTCATAAAGGGTGGTGCACAGATTCTCTGGAATCAGGTATATTTTTTGAAATATATATATATACAGGTATCGGAACCCTTATCCGGAAACCCGTTATCCAGAAAACTCCAAATTATGGTCCCATAAACTCCATTTTAATAAAATAATTCAGAATTTTAAAACTGATTTCCTTTTTCTTTGTAGTAAAAAAACTGGACTTTGTAATTGATCCCAACTAAGATATAAATAATCCTTACTGGATGTAACAATACAATTGGGTTTAATTAATGTTTTATTGATTTTTTAGTAGACTTAAGGTATGGATATCAAAATTACGGAAAGACCCCTTATCCAGAATAGTCCCGAGTATTCTGGATAATGGGTCCTATACCTGTATATATATTTATTTCTGAAAGTTCAGACACTGCCATAACTGATTAAGTCCCCATTTATAGTGTCTCTGTAGTCCTACTGGGCAAAACAATTTTCTTGGAAAAGATCTGCCTCAACATTTTCAAGTTTCATGGCTAGTTAGCTAGTGCCAATCCAGAAGGTCTTACACAAACAGCTTGGTTGTGTGTTTGATCTGTAACCATTCAAAGATCAGGTTCATTCCTGTTACAGCTCATTAGTACAGAACAATGTTTCAGAGCAGCAGATATAAAGCCAAGTAACTATGGGAGGATTCACACAAACACACAGAGAACGTTTAAAAGGGCAGTATACAATTCTATTTAACATAAGGTCAATCAATTAAGCCTAGGTTAAAAAATTCCAAAGGAGGCATTGGAAGCACCAAGACAGCACCACTAGGCATTTAGTTCAACAAGTAGGGAAGCTGCAAGTTCCAAAATTCATTGCTTTATACAGGTACAATGTACAAGTTGTGGGGGGAGGTTTAGCATCCTGGTGAAATGGTTTGCAGAGTCCTTTCCTGACATACATTAATATTTTGGTTTATATGCTGCCATTTCATTTTGATTCCTAGGCTAGAAACACAGCTCATCACATGTTGATAATCATCTGATTCTTTTTAGATACTGACTGATCGAACAGGAAAGCTTGGAAACACAGTTTTATTGGTTGAGCTCAATAGGCATGTACTGTATATGATGGCTAGGTATGGTATGCCCCCTTTTAGATAAAGCCTCAAATGCTCTATAAGTAAAATGGCTGAGTTTCAATTGTCACACAAGCAAGAGACCTTGAAGTGCATAACATAAGTGGGGCTGATAGCAATCACTTGTGCGCTCACCCCTAAATACAACAATGCTCCCAAAGTAGCTCTGTATAAAATGGCTGTTTTGGGCTCTTCAGTCACAAAAGTGATCTATAAATGCACCACACAAGGCCACATGATATATTACTCTTGCACTTTATGATGTTTTTGCATGTGTGAGCTCTGAGGCACACCTTAAAAAGGTGCATTTATATCTCTTACAATAACAGTACAGAGCTCAAAATTTTCCATGACTCACAAAGCAAGCAGACACTGTTTTTACCTTAGTGCATCCCTTAGATTGTTTCAGCTTCAAAACAAGGTGCTCCTAAAGTTGCATATAATCCAGGGTAATAAACTTGGGCAGTAAATCAGCAGACTAAGTGGGTCGGCTGGTCATTATCAACCATCAACCCATCTATTCTTGCCTTGCATAATTGGAACTGTAAATAGGTGTACAGCTAAAAGAAATGCACACAGTGCCTCCTGTGAGAAATACTGGGACTCATTTATGAACACTAGGCAAATTTGTACCTGAGTAGTATCCCACGACAACCAATCAAACTTTTGTTTTCATCGTTGAAGCTGCAGCCAGGATAAAAAAAACTAATCACTGACTGGTTTCTGTGTTACTGCCCCAGTGCAGGTTGCCCAGTATGGGCCCCTGATGTCCACCAGAGACCCTGATCTTATGGGCCTTCTGTGACTTGTGCAGTAACCATTTGTGGGGAGGCCAAAAGCCATGCAAAAATTTTGCTCACATACGGAGCAATGGGGACCTCTCCCCACTGCTCCGTATGTGATTTAAAAAGGAAGTGAGTGGGGGGGGTGCAAATTGGGGCATAACAAATTAGGCGCTGCCAGTAGCAATGGGATATGTGCACAAAAGTTGAAATCTGTGTGGTGAGTGTGGTCAATGCCGCCTGCAGCATGAATAAAAGCACAAGGGGTGAAAGTACTGGCAGTACAGGGCAGCAGGGGTGGCACAAATTGGGAAAACAGTCAGGGCCTATTGGGATTTTCCAGTGTCCCAGTGGGTCAGTCTGACCCAAGGCTATCTTTCTAATTACTTCATAATCATGCTTTTAGACGTATTGGTATAAAAAAATATATGCTTGCATAAGAATTCTATTTATCTTCTGCATAAGTCTGTTTATTAAAATATTAATAATTAGGAGATGCCATCTGGGTCCTTTGTTAAGCAGTTACTAATAGGAATAATTCCAGTATTAGGAAGTACATTTAGCCCCCTGAAGTTAAAAAGACCAGAGCACTTTTCAAGTCATCAGTTACAAAAACAAGCACTTGAGGAAAGAAATACCAAAACCTACAGATTGAGCAGAATTCATAACTTTTTATTGTCCAAGATCAGGATCCATGAATTGTAACTTTCTTTCCTTTCTCTTTCCACTCAAGAAACCTGTCTCCATGGGCAACATATGAACACCAGCATGGGTACTATAAATCCTTCCACAGCATGTGATTGGCCGACAGGATTGGCGCATTTGACACTTACTCCTTTACAGCTGGGACAGATTGAAAGCAAATCCTAACACATTTACATAGACTCCAATGAAATAGTTTCATCTCTGGTCAAATTATTTTTAAAAGGTATCAGATGTTAGGTGATGGGTCAGCATTTTTAAAATTCCACACCTTCCCATGGATTAATTACAGTATTTTACCCCTGATCCCATATCCTTGGTTCATGTAAACCACAAAAAAAGGAACAGCTGTGAGACTCCTGCTTAAGTGCAAGATGAGTGAATGAAATGGATCATAAAACCAATGTGAAGGCAGAACATGAAGATCACAAACCCAGGAAAGCCCAGCCAGCCAATGACAGCATGTTGTCCTGTATTAAGGCGCTTCCGATGCAAAAGAATGAGAAACATTCAACCCATGGGTGGTGCTGACAGTGACAATTGGGGCTGCTTGGGAACGTCAAAGGGGGCATTCCTACATGGGCCCCTCCTGTCACTGCCAGCGTGAAAGGCATTTTCACTGTCTACTTGGTGTGCCATAGCCTTTATGAAGTTCAAAGTCAGTCTTTAAAACCATAACATAAAACTTTCAGTCAAAAGGTTAAATAAGTGAAGCTATATGCTGATTATTATTATTATTTGCCAGACAATGTAAGGGGGGATTGGGCTGAATTTTGAGACCTTCTTTAAAGTCTTTTCCAGGTTTCTATCAAATTAGGAAAGATAAAGACTAAAGAGTGGCCATACACAGGCAGATTAAAGTGATATTGTCACTAAAAAAACTACTCTTCAAAATATGAATGTATATTAAAAGTTACCTGTTGGTCGTATTGATAGTTTTACGCTGATAGGGCTGGTTTTGTTAGTAATTGATATTTGAAGTCCCTAAACCTGTTTTTCCAACCTAAATGTCCCTTCTGAACTTGTCAGTTACAGCTTCTAATGCTAACGGACTCCTGCAGCACAAATATGGCAGCCCCCTCACAGAGCAACAGGGGGGATCAGAGAGGTAATGTAAGCATCAGGGAAATACCTTTCAGGCAAGATTATAAATAGCATGCAAAGACAAAGTTATGACAGATGTACAAAAGATTTAATTTCTGGAGTCAGTCTCTCTTTAATGCTGCTGATTTGGGTCTTTCAGACCCATTTGGTAGCTAATCTGCCCATGCATTGGGCCCTCTGTCAGGCCTCCCTAACTGATATCTGTCCAAAAATCATTCAGATATTGATCACGGTTACCGCACAACTTGAGCAAAGACAAGTGGCGGAGGGGAACAAGGGAGTGCAGACTAGGGGAAGGCAGAAGAGGTACCTGCCTGGCGCTCCCCCACTGGTGCACCCTAGGCAGGTGTCTCTTCTGCCTTCCCCTAGTTCTGTCCCTGTGGGAAGGCTTGATTTCCTGCCTAATTGAGGACAGCATTGGCTCATTGATGTGGTCCTTGCTCTGACTCATATCCCCTATCGGCATGTTATTGCCCACCCAAGGTCACCAAACAAGAGATTCCTACCATCCTACCCACCTTAGGAGCGCAGGTAGTAAGCTGTGAGGACACCAAAAGATTTTAGACTTCCCCACAAGAGTGGAGTCAGAGGTGTTTCAGGGGCTTTTGCCGAGTTTCTCAACTCGCCTAATGGCAGCAGCACCCCTCTACTGAAGAGACTGGTGAGTATAGATGGTGGGGAACAGATGACTTGGAGTATGTTGTTGAGTGATGTCATTTCTGATGTCAGTTTTGTAGTTGCAAAAGTTGTATTCGCACCAATGGCACTCAAGAGTTTTGGCATAAGCTGTATGCAGAGGTTGAAGTTGTTTGGGTCTAATGTGTTTTGATTTATAAGAAGCAGGCTCATTAATGGCAGTATTGTGTGTGGATGTTTAAAGGAACTAGTGTAAATATAGTCAAAAGAAGAGGAGGGATGTGACATGTCTTGGTTTTGCAGCTAGTGTGAGCTGAAGGGTGAGCAGATTGTAATCAGAGAGGGGTAAGGAGGTGGAGAGATTATTATGTTGCAGATTAAGCATTCTTTGGAGAATGTAAGATATAGAGAGTCACCATTGGAGTGAGATGGGGAATTTGAGAGCAAACAATGATGTTAATGAAAGAAGTTTAGAGACAGGGGGTATGTTCTTCTTCTTCTCTTTCACTGTTCTTTGCATGGCTTCCAGCTTAAGTCCACTGTTTTGGAAAACTGTTATAGAAAGAGCAGTGTCAGAGAAAAAAGGATTATCCCAAGCATTAGAAGCATACTTCTGTACTTTTCCCTCCGTGTATCCAGGATACAAGTCAATCTCTAATTAATCATCAGGATAAACTGCGGGGTTCTGGGTATCCTCACACAGGTGCCTTCATGAAATCGGTGACAATACTAATGAATCCACCTTTGCTTTAATAAGGATATCCCAGAAATTGCCACTGTTGGGAGTCTTTGAAGATCACAAATGGCAGATTCTGATCCCAATGGTTTTGTGACTAAGGGGCAGATTTACTAATTCACAAATTTGAATCACGAATGGGAAAAATTCGGATTGTAAACGAAAATTTCTGAAGATCGCAAATATCCCGAAAATGTTTACGAAAAAATCGTATTACTTACAATAATATCGTATTGGCGATCCAAAAGTCACAAAATTTTCGTACTGACCATTGTAAACAGCGGCAGAGCCTTTCCGAATTTTTCACGCAAGCGTGAAAAAATTGGCAAGAATACGCTCAGAGCATTCATGTCTTAGTGAATCTCCCCCTAACTGTTAGGGTGAAGAAATTGCCACTGTTGGGAGTCTTTGAAGATCACAAATGGCAGATTCTGATCCCAATGGTTTTGTGACTAACTGTTAGGGTGAAGACACACGGAGCTACTAGTAGTAGCTACTTGTCCCAGCTACAGAAATAGACAATGCTGATCATTTACTGATTACTGTCTTTATGTGTGTTTTAGCAGAGGCAATTCTCAGTCTTGTCTATGACAAGATATTTTATGGAGTTTAGTAGCCATGAAAAAGTAATTGCTACTGTAGTATCTCAGTGTGTCTTCACCCTTAAGGGCTCTGGCACACGGGGAGATTAGTCGCCCGCGGGTGCGATTTCGCGCAAATTGCCGAAGTTGCCTCACGAGGCTTTTTCGGCGATTTGCGCGAAATCGCGCCGCCGCGTGTGCCATCCCACCGGCGACTTACATTTTCGCCGGTGGGATGGCAGGTGAAGGCAACTCGGGGAGATTAGTCGCCCGCGAACAGGGAGTCTCCCTGTGTGCCAGAGCCCTTAACCATCTACACTTGAAGGGCCATTGTTTCCTCATGAACCCCTAGAGCTTTATCAGTTGTTTTTGTCAATCTTTAATTTGACAAATTTGATTTAGTTTTCCACAGGAAAGGCACAGTTGCATTGATGAAAACGGGAAACGGTACAAAAAAATTCTACTCATTGTTGGAAAGTTCTGACTCTTACAGTCCAGATGTTAAATAACACCTCCCCACTGTGTGCGTACAAGCAGTTCTGCCCAAGATCATCGACAAGTTTTCTTTTTAGGTTCCAAGTTTGTTCTCTTGTTAACCAGTAAATGTATGGATTTGGTTTTCTTGAAGTTACATTAGAAGATTGTATTCAGAGTTCTAGCCAGTGGAGTCTGCAGAAAAAATATTTACTAATTTTTAAGGCCTTTTTAACTTGAATGGAAACAAACTGGTTGATGCTAAAACTGGCTTGATAATTTGTCGCATCGACTGTCTTTTTTTCTGCCCATAATTGTATCTCTTCAACATAAGGAAGCGCCAATTCCAGGACCCAATTCAAAAAGAATGTAAATCTTTCATTCAAATCTTACCCCTAAGTCATTACAGTAAGTAACAATATTGCAGACAGCAGTAAAACAGTAGTTACATTTATGATAATTTATTATAAGATAATAAGATTATCCGTTGCCTACAGTATGTATTGTACATATCTGTCATTCATCAAATTCTGTGGAGTTTGTAGCACATTGCTACCTAAAAGGTGTTCCACTCACCACTTCGCTCTTTGCAGATTTATCCTCCTTCAAGGAACTTTAAAAGAAAAACAAAAAGCCCAAAAATAGTATATGTATGTTGAAGCAAGATTCATAGAAATAACATGTCAAAATCTATCTCTCTAAATCACTAGACTATATATGAATCACTTTGTGAGTAATTCAGCATGATGCATGTTCATTAAATATATTTTGCAAACAGGAAGTTGTCCTCATTTCCATTCTTGTACAAATTCAGTAAGAAAGAATAAATGTTTCCAAACAAAATACTTTTGGCTAATGACACATGGGCTAATTCTTGCCCTTCTTGGCTGAAAATCAGCCCTTCAACTCCTATCAGCCTCTCCCTGTGCCTGCTCCCAGAGCCATTACCAATGCAGAATTAGGCCGAGAATCAGGGTCTTCTGGCATTAGCCTTAAAAACCTATGTACAGGTATTTATACTTGACACATGCAACTCAATTGTTATCCATTAATTCTACTTCCAGAATTTATTGAACCTAATAAATGTATCACACGTCACAAATGTATCACAAGTGAAGGCTAGATCCTTGGTCACAAGCGTCAAATGTTGTTGACGTGACCCATATTTAAAATTATGCACTTTCATATGTGGCGGAAGAAACAAGTGGACATAAGAGCAGAAGGGGGATCTCTTTTGATTACTCCGCTCCACTGTCATTATGTGTGTGCTTTAAAACATTGAGCTTTGCGAATATTTCCCCTTCCACTCTAATATGCTTTCTTTCAACTAAGCTGGCAGAGAAGTTATAGAGACCATCCCCAGGCCCCCAGTCTGCTGAGCTATCTTCCACAGAGCCATTACCCTACCCTAAAGATTTGTTTTCCTGATATGACATGACTTTATATTGTTCAACCTTGCCTTACTGATAGCAATTATATAAAGTACTGCTGTCTGGAATCTTCATTTATTAGCAAATTAACCTGACTTAATTATTTCTGCATTTTAGTAGCTGCACAGAAACTGATAATTAATGGCTTTCACAGGAAATTATTTAAATGGATGATATCATGCAGCATGGCTCGGTCTAGGCATTTATCTGGAATGCCACAATTGTTTTATGATTGAATCATTTAGGGAACCATGACTGCTGACCCCATTTGTTGTGTAGTCGGCACTGTGGTTGATACTTGAGTACTTGAGTTTCCAGCTTTAGGTAACTTATCTTGCTGGTATCTTCCATAGGAGATTACAGTGCAGTTTTGACTTGTGTACCTCCTGTAATGATTATGTGAATGAAAATGGAACTCTAGATTTAGGCTACCCAGAATACATCTTTTTTACCTTGTTGGACTAATCACTCCAAAATGCCTTTCCACTATCTATGACTAAATTGCTCCATGGGACATTAGCTTTACACAGAGCAGGAAGGATCATCATTGGAGAGTCCATTGCATTAAGTGGACCTGGACTGCTAGGCAAAGTGTTGTTGTTTAACCATTATTGTTGTTGCTGGACTACAGTTTCCAGCATGCTTTCTAGCCTAAAGTTTGCTGGGAGTTTTTGTCCAGTGTCAGGCTGGCCCACCAGGATACCAGGAAAACTCCCGGTGGGCCCAGGTGTCAGTGGGCCCTCCTGCCCCTGACCATTTGGCCCGTTTCATGGTCATTCCCTATTTTTGAATGGGTACAAAGAGGAGAAATAGATGGAAGAATAGATGCTAGCATGTAAATAAAAGAGACTTGGGGAATAAAGAGGTTGGGTGAGGAAAGGAGGAAAATTAGTTTGGAGAGTGGGCCTATGGTCTAAGGTTTTCTGGTGGGCCCCTGGGGTCCCAGTCCGACACTTTTTTTGTCCAACTCATTTTGATCACTCATGGCTGAGAAGCAATGCTATATTGCTATATAGGGTTAATTGAGAATACAAAAGGGTTTAACCATTTACTGTAATAGATCATACAATCCTTACAGTGTGTACTGTTGAGGGCCTGGAAATCAGCACTATAGGTTTTAAAGGTATTCTGTCATGATTTAAAATGTTATTCTTGTTGTAATATTGGTGTGTATGCAGCCATCTCAGTGCATTGTGCCTAAGTCTGAGTTTTCAGAAAGAGCCAGCGCTACACATTAGAACTGCTTTCAGGTAAGCTATTGTTTCTCCTACTCCCATGTAACTGGAGGAGTCCCAAGCCGGATTTGGATTTCTTACTATTGAGTGCTATTCTTATTTCTACTGGAAGCTGCTATCTTGTTCACTTCCCATTGTTCTTCTGATCGGCTGCTCGGGGGGGGGGGGAGGGGTGATATCACTTCAACTTGCAGCTCAGCAGTAAAGTGTTACTGAAGATTATCAGAGCATAGGTCACATGGCTGTGGCACCCTGGGAAATGAAGAATATGTCTATCCCTATGGGAAATTTCAAAATTCAATATAAAAAAATATGTTTGTGTTTTTGAAAAATGTATTTCAATGCAGGATTCTGCTGGACAATGTCTATTAACTGATGTGTTTTGAAAAAAACATGTTTTCCCATGACAGTATTGCTTTAAGCCTCCATGTTTTTCTTTGATCTGTGCCATGCCTCATGTTGTATGGCAACACAGAATGGCCAGATCAAAAATAGCCAGCAGGGAGGGAGTTAAAATATATCACCATTACTATATGGTACAAGCATATTTATAAGCTCCTATATTTACAACAGCACTGGGGCTGAAAGGAAACAAAACAGTTTAGATTGTCATTAAAAAGCTTCCTAAGCATTTAATCTCTGCTGGATATTGATTTCACTTCCTTCCAAACTTACTGTGTGTTGAGCAATAGCATTGTTACAGAGGGTGAAATTACCTGTTCATAATGACTTTTCTAGGCAATACTCATTCTTCATAATTTCCTTTAGAAATTGTGTTTGTTAGTAATGTTGGTAACAAACAAAATCGCTTGAGGAAAAAGTAGCTTAAGGGCTATGGGCTGACACACAAGAGTTTCGATCATAGCTGTGAGTTAGTCCCAGCCTACAGATTATTCTTCAGATTATTTTTTCTCTTGCCTCTAATGGATGTGACCCATGGAACTACACTTGAGCTTTTATCCACTGCAACTTCTTTAGGTCTAGTAACTTATGCTGAGAAATATAAAAGAATGGGAAAAGGGAATCTTTGTTTTTACTAGACAATCTAAATAGAGTAAATGTCAGAAGAACCCCCTAGCAACCACAAGAGGGAAATACGTATATCAAATATATATATAATTATTTGGTATATGATGAGTAATCAGCCGAAAGTGTTAACTGGACTATTACTGCAGCAAAGTTGGTACATTATTATATAAAAACCAGACAAGTAACAAGTAGACATTCTCTTCTTGGTCCATCCCTAACACTGAAAACCCTCCTAAAGGAATACTGTCATGGGAAAACATGTTTTTTTCAAAACGCATCAGTTAATAGAGCTTCTCCAGCAGAATCCTGCATTGAAATCAGTTTTAAAAAAAAAAAAAATTCACATGAGGCTAGCCATATTCTTCATTTCCCAGACTATGCTCTTATAAATTTCCGTCACACTTTACTGCTGTGCTGCAAGTTGGAGTGATATCACCCCACTCCCAGCAGCCGATCAGCTCTAGTTTTATAAGAAGTAAGGTATACAACATATTAAATGCAAAACATTTATAATATGCAATAGTGTAATGCAAACTGTATCTTTATTAAACAATTATATTATTGCCTTTAAGAATAAAATGGTCACACTGTTTTATAAAATATTATGTTATTTTATGAATCTGTTGGAAATTAGAAGTGTCAGTTATTAAATATTTATATTTTATTTTTACAAGAAGGGATGTGAACCAACTCATCATTTTACATTGAGTTTAAACATTGGGATTAAATGTTATGTTTAGCCCAGAGATCCCCAACCAGTGGCTCGGAGGCAACATGTTGCTCACCAACCCCTTGGTCTCAGTGCCCCCAAACCAGGTAGTTATTTTAGAATGCCTGACTTGGTGGCAAGAGTTAGTTGAATAAAAACAAGGTAAAGCCCCCTGTAAGCTGTAAGTGTGCACAGAGGCTGCCTAATAGCCAATCTTAGCCCTTATTTGGCACCTCCATTAACTTGTATGATGCTATTGTTCCTCTTAAAATCTTTTACATTTGACTGTGGCTCACAAGTAAGAAAGGTTGGGAACCCCTGTTTAGCCTTTTAAATTTAAACCATGGAAAGGAGCATAATAATGAAACAGATTATATATGTATTTACAAATGACTTCCTGTACATTTCCTATTCATTTTGGACATAGTAACATAGTAAGTTAGGTTGAAAAAAGACGTACGTCCATCACGTTCAACCATAATGCCTAACTTCTAGTTGATCCAGAGGAAGGCAAAAAACCTCATCTGAAGCCTCTCTAATTTGCTGCAGAGGGGAAAAAAATTCCTTCCTGACTCCGAGATGGCAATCGGACCAGTCCCTGGATCAACTAAGAGCTATCTCCCATAACCCTGTATTCCCTCACTTGTACTGAGAGCTATCCCCCATAACCCTGTATTCCCTCACTTGTACTGAGAGCTATCCCCCCTACCCCTGTATTCCCTCACTTGTACTGAGAGCTATCTCCCATACCCCTGTATTCCCTCACTTGTACTGAGAGCTATCTCCCATACCCCTGTATTCCCTCACTTGTACTGAGAGCTATCTCCCATACCCCTGTATTCCCTCACTTGTACTGAGAGCTATCTCCCATACCCCTGTATTCCCTCACTTGTACTGAGAGCTATCTCCCATACCCCTGTATTCCCTCACTTGTACTGAGAGCTATCTCCCATACCCCTGTATTCCCTCACTTGTACTGAGAGCTATCTCCCATAACCCTGTATTCCCTCACTTGTACTGAGAGCTATCTCCCATACCCCTGTATTCCCTCACTTGTACTGAGAGCTATCTCCCATACCCCTGTATTCCCTCACTTGTACTGAGAGCTATCTCCCATAACCCTGTATTCCCTCACTTGTACTGAGAGCTATCTCCCCTACCCCTGTATTCCCTCACTTGTACTGAGAGCTATCCCCCCTACCCCTGTATTCCCTCACTTGTACTGAGAGCTATCTCCCATACCCCTGTATTCCCTCACTTGTACTGAGAGCTATCTCCCATAACCCTGTATTCCCTCACTTGTACTGAGAGCTATCTCCCATACCCCTGTATTCCCTCACTTGTACTGAGAGCTATCTCCCATAACCCTGTATTCCCTCACTTGTACTGAGAGCTATCTCCCATACCCCTGTATTCCCTCACTTGTACTGAGAGCTATCTCCCATACCCCTGTATTCCCTCACTTGTACTGAGAGCTATCTCCCATAACCCTGTATTCCCTCACTTGTACTGAGAGCTATCTCCCCTACCCCTGTATTCCCTCACTTGTACTGAGAGCTATCTCCCATACCCCTGTATTCCCTCACTTGTAGTGAGAGCTATCTCCCCTACCCCTGTATTCCCTCACTTGTACTGAGAGCTATCTCCCATACCCCTGTATTCCCTCACTTGTACTGAGAGCTATCTCCCATAACCCTGTATTCCCTCACTTGTACTGAGAGCTATCTCCCCTACCCCTGTATTCCCTCACTTGTACTGAGAGCTATCTCCCATACCCCTGTATTCCCTCACTTGTAGTGAGAGCTATCTCCCCTACCCCTGTATTCCCTCACTTGTACTGAGAGCTATCTCCCCTACCCCTGTATTCCCTCACTTGCACTGAGAGCTATCTCCCATACCCCTGTATTCCCTCACTTGTACTGAGAGCTATCTCCCATAACCCTGTATTCCCTCACTTGTACTGAGAGCTATCTCCCATACCCCTGTATTCCCTCACTTGTACTGAGAGCTATCTCCCATACCCCTGTATTCCCTCACTTGTACTGAGAGCTATCTCCCATACCCCTGTATTCCCTCACTTGTACTGAGAGCTATCTCCCATACCCCTGTATTCCCTCACTTGTACTGAGAGCTATCTCCCATAACCCTGTATTCCCTCACTTGTACTGAGAGCTATCTCCCCTACCCCTGTATTCCCTCACTTGTACTGAGAGCTATCCCCCCTACCCCTGTATTCCCTCACTTGTACTGAGAGCTATCTCCCATACCCCTGTATTCCCTCACTTGTACTGAGAGCTATCTCCCATAACCCTGTATTCCCTCACTTGTACTGAGAGCTATCTCCCATACCCCTGTATTCCCTCACTTGTACTGAGAGCTATCTCCCATAACCCTGTATTCCCTCACTTGTACTGAGAGCTATCTCCCATACCCCTGTATTCCCTCACTTGTACTGAGAGCTATCTCCCATACCCCTGTATTCCCTCACTTGTACTGAGAGCTATCCCCCATACCCCTGTATTCCCTCACTTGTACTGAGAGCTATCTCCCATAACCCTGTATTCCCTCACTTGTACTAAGAGCTATCTCCCCTACCCCTGTATTCCCTCACTTGTACTGAGAGCTATCTCCCATACCCCTGTATTCCCTCACTTGTACTGAGAGCTATCTCCCCTACCCCTGTATTCCCTCACTTGTACTGAGAGCTATCTCCCATACCCCTGTATTCCCTCACTTGTACTGAGAGCTATCTCCCATACCCCTGTATTCCCTCACTTGTACTGAGAGCTATCTCCCATAACCCTGTATTCCCTCACTTGTACTGAGAGCTATCTCCCATACCCCTGTATTCCCTCACTTGTACTGAGAGCTATCTCCCATAACCCTGTATTCCCTCACTTGTACTGAGAGCTATCTCCCATACCCCTGTATTCCCTCACTTGTACTGAGAGCTATCTCCCATAACCCTGTATTCCCTCACTTGTACTGAGAGCTATCTCCCATACCCCTGTATTCCCTCACTTGTACTGAGAGCTATCTCCCATAACCCTGTATTCCCTCACTTGTACTGAGAGCTATCTCCCATACCCCTGTATTCCCTCACTTGTACTGAGAGCTATCTCCCATACCCCTGTATTCCCTCACTTGTACTGAGAGCTATCTCCCATAACCCTGTATTCCCTCACTTGTACTAAGAGCTATCTCCCATACCCCTGTATTCCCTCACTTGTACTAAGAGCTATCTCCCCTACCCCTGTATTCCCTCACTTGTACTGAGAGCTATCTCCCATGACCCTGTATTCCCTCACTTGTACTGAGAGCTATCTCCCATAACCCTGTATTCCCTCACTTGCTAAGAATCCATCCAGCCCCTTCTTAAAGCTATATAATTTAACATATTATCATAAATTATCATAATTGATTTATAGAGGGCCAACAAATCATTTTAGAATAAAAAGATACCAAGCATAGTACTTACATAAATTTAAACAAGATTATAAGAGGGCCCTGGTTGCATGAGCTTGCAATCTAAATAACTGAAAAAAAATTGAAAAATAGCATTGTTCTAAAGAAATGAATATTCTTCATGCTTTCTTGACTCCTAAATTCAAGATGCATAAAATTGGTGTGAGGGGAGCATTGGATAGTTTGGAGGAAAGGGAAGATTCTGATGGGTTGTGGCAGGGAATTCCCAAGAGAAGTAGAAGCTTGAAATCTTGCAGTCAGGATTGGAATGAAGTGATGAGAGGAAAAAAGAGAGGTGAAGGTCAGAAGCAGATTGTAGGGAATGTGAAGGAGTGTTTGAAATGAGAGCTGAAATGTGGTGAGTGGTTTTATATATATAAATACCTTCCTCCTTTCTAATCTCTTGCAAATACAAATATATATAGCATGGCTAGTTTTGATATAATGTTTTCATTGCTTGGTCATTGACCCAGATTTCATCATCTAAAAGCTAAAAGTTGTGAAGGTTCCATGTACTTTTTAGTCATGTCAATCTTATGTCTTTTACATTTTAACATTTGTAACCCCTATACCACTCTGTGAGATGTCCAAAAGACCGGGTCAGCATGGAATAACAGAGTGGCACAAACAGACCAAGAATTTAGCAAGTTTGAAAGACACAATGCAATAAACAGTCTGGAAAGACAATAGGACTAGCTGCCTTGGCTAGTGAAAGTTTGTCAGTTGTATAGACAGGTAATACACCAACCTCTAGACATATTGTAAAGAGCAACATTCCTCTTGCCTGCCATTAACTCCCCGTTATCCATCTAAGAAGAATAACTGAGCTTGTAGCAGAGTGACAAGTAAAGAAGTTTTTTGTTCTACTAACTATAACAAGCTCTAAATTGTGAGCAGGGCCCTCTGATTCTAATTGTATTCAGTCTCTTGATACATTATTGTAAAACCCCTGTCTATTATAAATTAATGTAAAGCACTGTGTAACTTGCTGGCACTAAATAAAAAAATGATGATGAAAAGTAAGTGACAGCTACAGACATACACTTCACTTTAAGAAAGAACATTACTTACTCATTTATTTTTCCAGCATTCTAATAAATTAGCCCGGGATGGACCTCAGCAGTTTCTTTTTAGTGGAATTTGGGGGTGGTCTTAATGATTGATGAGGTTAGGGCAAGGAACAAAAGCCAGTAAACTGACAATGGGTTGAACGGCTTTTTCCATAGATTTTTTTTACTGGCCTGAAAATGCCATAAAATTAATTTGCTACTTTTTCCAGTTCTGTCACTGTTTTTATTTTATATATATATATATATATATTAGCTATATTCAAAGCACTCAACGTTTGTTTATTTTTTATTATTATAATGTAAGATGTGAGAAAGGCAAGTAGAGGCAGCACACAAGGCGTAGATCCAGTGTATGAAAACAGGTTGAAATAATGAAAGCATTTATTATAGTTATATGTTATTATCTTACATAAGTGGTTTAGCAGAAATCATCAGTTGTGGATAAACTCCACAATGCTCTGTAAAAAAAGATAAACAATGAGTGTGCCATTGCACTAACAGAGAAAATAAGCATGTGGCTGTTAACACCCAAACAAACCACAGACAGAGTGGTGTTAGCGGTTATCATTCTTAAGTTATTCAAACTAGTATTGTACAAAAGGTTAGCGAGATTCCAGACATTCTTCAACTAGTCCTCTCACCTCAGGATTAAGCTTTATTCTTGGTGCCAGTCATACTGTCATAATAACTATCTGCAGCCCTAATACCATTGCACAAGGATTAGTCTGGTAGTCATGTTAGCAATCTGACATCTTGAATCTTAAGTGCATTGTGCATTGTTTAAGATTTGCAGTGTTTGTTCCACTACAAACAAGATGTTTATTCCAAGAACTGGGCTAGGCAGCCTGGCAGCTCACAGGGCTTGATTAGAATGTTTACTTTGCTTGGTGGAGTCAGAGAAGGAAAGCAGCATGTACCTGTTTAAACACTGCAGGGATTGTTATAATGAGCAAATTGAAAGCTCTTCTGCACTCATGTAGCTTACAAGGGGAGGGGGCATTGTTGCAAGTATGCTTCGTCATTTGTCAATAGCAAAATATTCATTTTTAATGTAAAATAAGAGACAGGACAACAAAACACAAAATCACTGTTTGCAGTTAGCAGCTGTACAATATGATCAATATGATAACGTAAAAGGAAGGCTGGGAAACACCACTGTTACGTACTGAGGGGACCGTTACAACAATGCTCTGTATTGTGTCAGAAACATTCCTGCAGCTTAGAATTATCAAGGAACTCTTTGTGGGGTGGAATGATTTAGGACTATAACTTTGATCTCCAGGTTCGCTGAATGGGACACACCTCTTCCAGCTAATAACAAGAGCTTTAATGCCACTCCTTTCCACAAGAATACAATTACGTTCCTGCTGTGTCCAAGGCATTCTGTTTCTTGCAGCATACAGATCCTTATAATAAAGGGACACAATAATAAGTTTCTTGCTCATGAAATTTCGTTTTTTTATCCCTCCATCCCGTTATGAGAGAAAAAAGCCTGCTTACCAAGCTTATGGTTAAAGTTGCTTCCTCTGTAGTTACACCCCTGTTTAGAGTCTGCATAGGATACAAATAACGTTTTAGCAAGCAGAGTAACAAGTTAGGCAAAGCCAGCATATTTTGAGCACAAGATTGATCATCTGCCTTGTTATTGGCTCTGTCTTAATGTCAACTTTATACCCCCTCTTCATAACTGTCATTGTAATAACACATTAAAAATGTGAACCTAATAGTATAAGTGGAAGGAAACAAATTTATAAGAAATAAAAAATTGAAATCTGCACAGAAAATGAAGAAAGGTGGAGAAAGTCCTTATCGTGGCTTCCTATTAAACAAAGAATATCTTACAAACTCCTTCGCTTAACCTTCAAAGCCCTCCATTCCTCTGCTCCTCACTACATCTCTTCCCTTGTGTCTCCGTACGTTCCTGGCTGACTCCTTCGTTCCTCACAGAGCAACCGCTTGGTTGCACCCCCCACTACTACTGCTGTTTCCCGCCTTAACCCTTTCTGCCTTGCTGCCCCTTACATTGGAACTCCCTGATTTCCTCCGGACAGAATCCTCCCTCAGTCTTTTTAGAACTAAACTTAAAGACTACCTTTTGGAGCACTCACCCAGCACCTGATCTGGGAACTAGCACTTATATTGTAATGTCACCCACTGTGACCTACAGCACTTATATTTGCCTATTTGTGTCTGTAAGTTACCCTCCCATATAGATTGTAACCTCTACAGGGCAGGGACCTCCATCCTCTTGTGTCTTTGACTCTTAACTTATTATAACTTTATCCTGTATTTATTTGTATTTATTGTTATACTGTGTATTTATCTATTATTATCTTATTAACACCCTGTTTATATTAATGTATTCTACTGTACAGCGCTGCGTACATAAGTAGTGCTTTATAAATGAAGATATACATACATACATACATACATACATACATACATACAAGGTGGACAAGGCAGGTCAATTAAAGAGCATGAAGTGGGGTATGGGGTAGGGTATGGGGTGAGATGGGGTAAGAGTGGAAAATGGGGAGCTGCCAGGTCCAAACTGGGATTTAAAATAAGCCTTGACATTTCAAGTACACAGAGGCACAGACAGCCTCCCCACAGGTCCAATAAATAGTGACTGTCTATGGCAGGGGTGTCAAACTCAATCACATAAGGGGGCCGAAATCTAAAACATAGGCTAAGTCACCAGGGGCCACATTAAACAGCCAGAAGGGCCGTATTCAGCCCATGGGCCTTGTGTTTGACACATGTGGTCTATGGCATCTTACAGCAGCCCCTCTGGCATTTACCAGAATCCACAGATTGACGTGCAGATACATCATCTAAGAAGACAGGGTAGAAAAGGCAAAGGTAATATGAAGTAGAATGATCAAACACAGAAAAAGAAAGATGATGATGAGCCAAGAGGAAATAGGTTAGTATAAAGAGGTAAACTGGGGTAAGAATAATAGGTGAGGAGAAATATTTGAGAATTAAGGTGATGTCGTGTAAGCTGTGATAAAATAGGGTATGAGTGTGAAAAAAGAGGTAAAGGAAGGGTGACAAACAAGGTAATGTAGAAGGAGTAAGTGAGGAGGTAGGAAAGTAGGATAGCAAGATGGTACAGGAGTTGGGCAATTAGAGTGGGAAACAGGTAAAGCTTGTATTTGGTAACAAGAAGGGGAAAGTTCTAGTCTCCATCTGCATTTTTGGTAGAACGTTTCCTGTCATGCTCTTCCTACCATCATTATGCATGCTCAAAACTGTTCCTGCTCTCAATAATGCCTGAGCCTTCTTTTTATATGCTAAAAAACTGAGGTGGCACAAAAACATCACAAGCGTCCCACAGAAATTTCAAGCATTCTGTCACTTGCCAAACACTATGGGGCACATTTACTAACCCACAAACGGGCCGAATGCGTCCGATTGCGTTTTTTTTGTAATGGTCGGTATTTTGCGATTTTTCAGAAAATTGTCGCAACTTTTTCGTAGCCGTTCCGAAAGTTGCGCAAAATCTGGCGATTTTTTCGTAGCGTTAAAAAGTTGCGACTTTTTCGCAGCTTTCGCGCCGAGTACGAAACATTCGGATTCATTGAAGCTTCAGTATGGTGACTTTTCTTGGGCCAGGTTGGAGCTGCAGGGTGCCATTGAGTCCTATGGGAGGCTTCCAAAATCATGCTAAGTCTGAAAGTTTCGCCCGCCGCTTACGAGCGCTCAATACGAAAAAGTCGCGACAAGATACGAGCGAATTGTAATGGCTACGAAAAACTCGCGTTTTTTTGCACAAGTCGTAATGGCTACGAAAAACTCGCGTTTTTTCGCGCAAATCGTATTGGTAACGAAATAGTCGCAACAATTTCCGAAAAGTCGTAAAGGCGCCGAAAAAATTGCAAAAACACGAAAAAGTCGCAAAATGTTAGTTTTCCAATCGGAATTTTTCCAATTCGGATTCGTGGGTTAGTAAATGTGCCCCTATGTGTGCCTTCCCCTTGTGAATGTCAACAATGTACTAGGAAACTAACTAAAAGAAATGCGATTGTAGTTTTTAGGTTGATGGGACATTTTTATGTGCCCCTGTTAACTTTATGAGCTCTCTGCTGTGCTTTATAGCAGCCTTACATCATTTTTACTGCCAATATCAGTAGCCATTAATCAATTTGTTGTAGTTTCTACTAATTGCTTTATTGCCAGCCCCTATCCTGGGATCACCCTTGGCCTAAGTGGAAATCTTAGCATTTTTATAAATTCACAAACACACTTACTGAGGTTTCAAAAATGCTTTACCCTTTGACAAATCCTATATATGAGGAACGTAAAGCAGCATTTATCTGGTCATTGTGGTGCAATGGGTACATGCAACAGTAACTCTTAAACACTCAAATTGTCCTAAAAGGGACCTTGCTGTGAAGCCTTACAAGTAGTTTGGATAAAAAATGAAATTAAGGAAGATTGGTCAGCATTCAACAAAAATGGTGCAAGTCATTTAGCAGAAGCATATGTCATTTCCAGTCAGGAATGATCCACAGCAGTCTTTTTTGATGTTATAGGTATCACGTCTAGGTGAATCAGCGCTACCTCAACCTTTTTATGCCTATATAACCTGCTTAACTGCAAGCTGATCCAGAGGAAGGCAAATAAAAACCCTCTGAAGCTTTTCTAATTTGCCACAGGGGGGGGTAAACATTATTTCCTAACTCCAAGATGGCAATTGGACCAGTCCCTGGATCAACTTGTACTTTGAGCTATCTCCAATAACCCTGTATTCCCTCGCTTGCTAAAAAGCCATCCAACTCCTTCTTAAAGCTGTATAATGTATCAGCCAGTACGACTGATTCAGGGAGGGAATTCCCAGCCTGTCCAATCTTTGTTCATAACTGAGACTTTCCATACCCTTTAACAGCTTAGTTGTTGTTATTAACAGCTTCTCTGGACTCTCTCTAACTCCAGTTTGAACTGGAGATCAAAACCGCAGAGCAGCGATCAACCCTTCTATGTTGCTCTCAGTGCCTCCAAAGCAGGTAGTTATTTTTGAATTCCTGACTTTGTGGCAAGTTTGAATGGTTAAATAAAAACAAGATTTACTACCAAATAAAGCCTCCTGTAAGCTGATAGTGTGCATAGAGGCTACCTAATAGCCAATATTAGCCCTTATTTGGCACCTCCATGAACTTTTATGATGCCTATCTTGCTCACTAGATGGGACCTTACCAGCGCTATGTAAAATGGAAGAATAACCCCCTCCAACCATGAATCTATACCCCTTGTAATACAGCTCAACTCAAAACTTGTTTGCTCTTGCATTGTTTGCCGGGCATTGCTTGCTACAGCCAAGTTTACTATCTACAAGGACTCCAAGGTCCTTCTCCATTATGAATTTGCCTAGTGCAGTCCCATTAAGGGTATACGGGGCTTGCATATTTTTACATCCCAGGTGCATGACCTTACATTTATCCACATTAAATCTCATCTGCCACTTAGGCGTCTAGATTGCTAGTTTGTCAACTGGATGTAATGAATTGCTCTGCGGATATTTATGTTATCTGCAAACACTGATACATTACTTACCATATCGTCCCCCAAGTCAGTGCTGTCCAACTGGTGGTCCGTGGCCCCCCACATGTCTGGCTGCTTTGACTGCTTAACTTTGTTTAAAATTTAAATTTTATCAGTACTGAGATTCACTGGCTCACTGCATTGTTCACACACCTCAGATTCAGGCTGTAAACTCCTGTATTGTTTACACCTGTAATCTCATGTATTGTTCACACCTTTTAGGTCCTGTATGGTTCACCCTCTGGCACAGACTGTAAGTGCACACATTGCTCACCTGCTATTCTGCCTGTTTGTGCCATACTCTGCCTGCCCTATGCTGGTTGTGTGTGCCATACTCTGTCTGCCCTACGCTGCCTGTGTGTGCCATACTCTGTCTGCCCTATTCTGCCTGTGTGCCACACTCTGCCTGCCCTATGCTACCTGGGTGTGCCATAATTTGCCTGCCCTATGCTACCTGTGTGCTATACTCTGCCTGCCCTATGCTGCCTGTGTATGCCATACTATTCCTGCCCTATGTTGCCTATGTGTACCATACTCTGCCTGCCCTATGATGCCTGTGTGCCATACTCTGCCTGCCCTATGCTGCCTATGTGTGCCATACTCTGCTTGCCCTTTGCTGCCTGCATACTCTGCCTTCTCTATGCTGCCTTTGTGTGCCATACTCTGCCTGCCCTATGCTGCCTGTAGGAGGTAAAACTGGCAGGGGTTTATTCTGGGAATTTAATAGTCATTATATGGTCTCTAAGGTGTGTGATTATGTGCTGGGGGTTGCTGTGCTATCCATATGGATTTAAGAGTATGTCTTAAGATGACATAATAAACTTCTTTCACATATGAATGAAGGGTGATCCCTACAGTGAGAAACAATCATTTGCGTTTTTGCTGTGCTACCACCATTAATGTGGGGATGGTCTTAAAAGATGATAATATGGGTGTGGTTTAAAAAGCAGGGTTGTCAAGACTGGCTTCCATTATCGGCCCTCCACCATGTAGGCCAAAAAGATAGCACTGACCAAAGTCATTAATGAACAAGTTCAATAAATGTGGACCCAGTACAGAACCCTGAGGGACCCCACTAGGATCCTTACTCCAAGTAGTACCATTAACAACCACCCTCTGTATCTGATAAGGTGGAAACTCTACCTCACACCACTACAGATGTCAGATTATATACACCATAGCATCCATGGAGCTGTTAAAATAGCCAAATTGGTAGACAGATCTCTATAAGTGTTCTGGAATTAGGTGATGCAACTGTTATACTAAATACTAAAAATAAGTATTATTAAAGATCCTTGGAATATAGTTATTTTAGTGATAGCTGCCTGTTAAATTAAGTATGTAGGTGATAGAATTGCCCAAACCATAGAATACTATCTAGATCTGTTAACAATAAAAGATGATGCTCATCCTTGCCTGGTCATGAAATGTATCATAGCTGTCATGCCATACATTGTTTAGCAGAGGGACTAAGTGGATCAGGCTTAACCACGCCTATGCCAGAATTTATGCAGGTAATGATAACATGCATTAAGTTGGTATGTAAGGGTAAAGACACACAGAGCTACTAAGTAGCAGTTACTTGTCATAGCTACTAAAATAGACAATGCTGAACATTTATTGATAATTGTCTCTACTTGTGTTTTAGCAGAGGCAATTCTCAGTATTGTCTATGGCAGGGTATGCTCTGGAGTGTAGTAGCTGTGAATAAGTAGCTGCTACTAGGTGCTCACTGTGTCTTCACCCTTAAGGGCAGTGGCACACGTGGAGATAAATAATTTGTTACCACGCGGGCGACTTATCTCCTTGACATGCCATCTCAACGGCAAGAATATAAATCGCTGGTGGGATGGCATACGCATCACTTTGTTTCCCAAAGTCGCCCGAAGTTCCCTCTCAACTGTCAACAAACAATACGCATGGCTCCCACCCTTGCTGCCAGTATGCCAGTGCCACATTGTTTGGGTTTATCAGAAGCCACAATGCAGATGTTTAAACCCATATTAATTATATTATTGTACCCATATTATTTTCTAATGCAGTTTAAACATACATAGGAATGACCTGTTATCGCATAATTGTGGATTCAGCATTTGTGTCACTTAAAATAGTTAGTTCTTCTTCATAATGCAAGGGCTAATTGCAGTGAGAGGCCTAGGTCATTCTTCACAAAAAACATCTTTAATAAGGGATGCACAATAAATGTACACAATAAATGGCTCTATTCCTGCATAGCCCAGTGCACAGCATTTGTCAAAGATGTTCTTTAATAAAGCTTGTTGCTACTAAATTTATATTGCATGATCAGGTGAAAGTAAAGGATCTGCAAACTTGGCCAAATGCAAGAGAAGCTGTAGTTAGGGGTGCAACCTTACAATGAAATAGTTGCCAAAGCTGATAAAAAGAATCATTCAACCAATTCAATTTTTCAATTACAAAATTCTATTCTAGTTTTGGTGTGCAAAAAGCATTGTAATACTTATTGTGAGCCAGACTTAAACACTTCAAGTCTTTTTTAAAGGCACAGTGAGTTGGTTGGTGAGTAGCCTTTTGTGTGTTTGAAAGCAACACGCATCCCACCTTGAATGGCTTCTATTTTGCAGAAATATTTACAGAACCTGTACCTATACATTCATGTTGAAAATGTTATTTATGGAGCTGTTGTAAGCAACTTTTCATTTGTTCTTCAAAATTAATTTTGTTTATTTTTTAATTTACTATCATTCCTATTCTGGTGCTTTCAGGCAGTGGCTGAAAATGCTATCTAGCTGTTGTGACAAGGCCACCATCAGCAGTGGAGAGGGGTACAATTGTACCAGACTATGTAAAAAATCTTCTTTCATATGGGGGCCCGGTCTAGTCGCAAAAGTTATGCAAATTGTGTAAGTTGCACATAAAGTTACACAAAAATTTATTTACGTAACTTCCACAAAAACTGCTTAGTAAATGACGTAACATTCCTAGAAACTTAAGTAACTTGCATATCAAGCAAAAGACAATGCAGAGAAACTTTGCAGGGACAAACTCCACTCCACCAATGAATTAACAACTTAAGGTAAATTCCACTGCCCCCAATGAACTGACTTATTAGCACATTCATTATTCATTTTAACTATTTATATGAACTGCTTGCTATAGAGTAACATCAGCTGTTAATATTGGGATCCATTTACTGAATTATACTAGTAGCTCTGTGTGTCTAATGAGTTTTTTTATGATATTTGGTGCGTGTATGGTGGGAGATGAGACAACCCATATTAGCAAAAGCCTTGGAAATCGCCGTCTGACCCAAGGGACAGAATGGAACATTTTTATTTGGGTGCCTTTGAAGACACCCAAACGTTGGCAAAATGTGAATGCTGAATCATCAGATAGAGGAAAAATTCTTTTGTTTCTACCTGCATATCAGATGATTTAGTAGAGAAAATAAATGAGCTTCCCCGTGACCAGTGATCTCAATTGTAACGTGTATGGCCACCTTTAGACATCGGGCCAGATTCAAATTGATGAAAAAACTTAACTTCTAATTCAATTCCAGATTTTTCCATAAAGCCAATTCAGTAAGAAAAAAATACGTCACTGTTTATTAAAAATATTTTAGGGTTTATTTTGTGAAAACTTATGGGCGGGATTCCATTTGAGAAGAGAAAACTTTTCTCCTAATCCAGGTACAGTTTTTTTCCCATAGACCTCAATAGAGTTTTCATGTGATAAACAGTAAGATAAGTTGTTCTAATTAAATTTCATTCGTCACTATCAAAAATTCTGGAATTGAATTAGTAGATAAGCTTTTCTTATCATATTGAATTTGATCCATGAGGTGTAACATGCTGATTGGCACAAACACATACCTTATGGTCAGGGGTACCATCCAGCTTGTACAGGGGAGCTGTTGCCATATATGTTGTTATATATATAAGCACTAATGACAATGTAGGGCAGCATGAAAGACAGGCAGGTGTGTAGGGCAAACTTCACTGACCACCAATGAATTGACTGACTTATTAGCAGATTAATACATTAAACTGTTTACATGAACTACTCAATAGAGAGTAATAAGAGGCACTACGTTTGCCTAGGAGCAGTAACCTATAGCAACCAATCATCAGCAGGTTGCAGTATTTACTAGTCACCTGTTTAAAAGTAAACATCTCATTGCTATGAATTCCTGCACCTGAGCAAACGTTGTGCCTTTTATTACATATGGGACTACTGTTTAGATTGTGATCTATTTACTGAATTATATGAGCTACATTGCCTTTTCAGCAGTCGAATGACTGGTTATTAAGCCCCACAGCAAGATCATTTGGCCCCCCTAACCTTTAAACATATATTGCAGCTGTTTATCAGTCAAAGTCCCACTGGGCCCCCTTTAGTTCCTAGCAAAAAGTTATTTTTTGTGATAGCAAAACCTAACTGTTAGCCAATCTTTTGTAATGTATAAAGGGGTGTGGCCAAAAATGTTGGTACCCGATGCTTGGGTTCATAGGGGCCCCAGACAAATAACCTGTATGGGGCTACAATCATAACATTTTATTTTTTAGGTATTATTGTTTTGGTATTTTTCTTGATGCCAATGAAAAATTATATTAGCGATATTGTACATTTTGTGCTTATTAGCCGTGGAATTTTTACCCAGCTTAAAAGCACCTGAAATTTCCACGTTAGTGCTTACAGGGACTTGTACAGGATGCACATGAAAGTGTTATCTCATATTTTTTTTTTATTTCAGCCTTTAAGTATATAATGAAAGATTGTAGCCAGCTTGGCATGTTTGTTAAGCAGATGGCAAATAAAGGCAGCACTTACTTTATAGACTGATGTCAAGCAGCCAATTTTCTGAATGGGAGAATGTTAGCAGACTTCTCACTTGCAAAATTAAATGCAATAAAGTTGTAATATGGTAGTCCTGGTAACTGGCTGTATGCAAACTATAGGGGCTGATTTACTAATCCACGAACGGTCCGAAGGCGTCCGACGTTTGCGTTTTTTTCGTAATGATCGGTATTTTGAGATTTTTTTGTAAAATGTCACGACTTTTTCGTAGCGTTACGACTTGCGCGAATTGTCGCAACTTTTTCGTAGCCTTCGTGTCGAGTACGAAAGTTTCGGATTCATTCAAGCTTCAGTATGGTGACTTTTCTTGGGCCAGGTTGGAGCTGCAGAGTGCCATTGAGTCCTATGGGAGGCTTCCAAAATCATGCTAAGTCTGAAAGTTTTGCCCGCAGTTTACGAGTGCTCAATACGAAAAAGTCGCGACAAGATACGAGCAAATCGTAACGGCTACGAAAAAGTCGCGACAATTCGCGCAAGTCGTAATGGTTACAAAAAAAGATGCGATAATTTACGAAAAGTCGTAACGGCGACGAAAAAATCGCAAAAAATACTAAAAAGTCGCAAAATGTTCGTTTTCCAATCGGAATTTTTCCCATTCGGATTCGTGGGTTAGTAAATCAGTCCCTTAGACTTTACTGTTTCTATCCAGCCATGCATCTTACATCTGATCCAGCTGGTATTCAGTCCAGCATATGCATTTTATAGGTGCAGTTTTTATTTAGGGATACATGCAATAAACCTAATAAATCTAGGAGGAGCTAGGCCCCTCCAGACTGAACCTGCAGAGTATCTGCCTGTTTATAGGCCCTCCCTGACAGACATCTGGGCAATTTCTATTGGCTAAAGGTGGCCATTCACAAGAGATCTAAAGCTGGCCATACACGCACCAATAATATTGTACGAAACCTCGTTTCGTACAATATTCGGTGCGTGTATGGCATGTCGGCGAGTCGACTGATATCACAGGAAGCTGCTGAAATCGGTCGACTCGCCGATCGGCCATGTTAGAAAATTTTGATCGGGCGCCATAGAAAGCGCCTGACCAAAATCTGCCGTCAGGGCTGAATCGGCAGAAGGAGGTAGAAATCCTATTGTTTCTACCTCCTTGTCTGCTGTTTCAGCCCTGAACGGTGTGTGGCGGATCTGACGATGTTTCGTGCGACCGATGGTCGCACGAAACATCGTCAGATCGCCACGTGTGTGGCCACCTTAAGGTACTGTCCACAAGGAGATTAGTCACCCGTGATAAAGCTCTGCTACCGTGGGCAGCTAATCTTCCCAAAAAGCCTTTCCACCAGCAATAAAGGGAATCATCGGTGTAAAAGGCCTATGCATTACTTTGGTTTTCCAAAGTCACGCAAAGTTGCCTGCAGGAGGAAAGGCCTATCAACACTTTTGATATCAGCAATTTTGCTCAGTTTAGGAAAAACAAAACCACACATATGCCTTTGCTCTGGCGGGCAACTAATCTCTCCATGGGGCATAACCACCCTTAGCCAATAGAGAATGCCCAGATATCTGTCAGGGATTGCCCATACACAGATACTGTAGATAAGCTGCTGGTTCAGTCTGAAGGGGCCTAATCCCTGTGTTATGTGTTTCCTCCTAGATTGCTTTCCTAAATTCCAAATCTACCATGTAATTTAGCTTAAAGTACCATGTAATTTTATTGTATTCTTATTAGTTCACTAGTTCATTGTTTAAAAAATGCAGGACACTTAGCCCATAGTAAGGCATTTCCTGCCAATTAAGTCAATTTAGTGGGTGACTTGGTGCCTAGAAGCTGTACTCTACATGGACAAGAAACAACCTTGGAGAAAATATCACATTATTTATGGCCTCCATTAGTCGATCTAGTTGATTTTTTTGAGTGCAGCTCAACAGGAAGAGCATCCAGCATTGAACATTACAGATTCAGCAGCTGGGTCTGTGTCTCTGGGGACATATTTAATAATTCCTACAAGCATATTGGCATAACCAGAATACCTGCTTAGGAGCAATGTGGACAGTAAAGTGACTTATTTGTTATTTCAAGTCCTCATGAATGGCCCCATGGGGGCTGGGATCATAAAGCAAGTGTAAGCTGTTAAACAATAACCACTGTGTGCTATATAGCAAATGCCCAGAACAATGGCCTGAGAATCAGGAAATAAAGGTAATCAGCAAATGCCTCCTGCACTCTGCATCCTGCTTGGCCAGGTGGGGGCTGGGCATATTCACCAACAAAGACCAAAACTATTGATGTTTTGTATCCAACATAGAGTCAAAAAGAACTTTCCTACTTCACATAGCATGAAAAAGAATTTTCCCTTTATAAAACAGAAGGTAAGAAGGGCTGCATTTAATCCTTCACTAGCTAGTTATATTGAGCTTTTTCACAATCAAGGGTAGATTTATCAAAATGTGAGATTCTTGAAATTTTAAATAATTCTCGTGCTTTAGCAATTTGTGGAACATTTGCTCAGCTTTTTTCAGACATTTCAGATATTTATCACCTAAGTTCATCGTGCAAACTGCAATTTCAGATGCAGTTTGCAATGTTTTTTACCCACAATGCAGCATTTTTCCCCTATAATCTTTTCACAAATTAATTATGGCCATTATTATTGTGCTCAACACAATTGCTTCTGATGCAGTGAAAAGGACACAGTTGTGCTCAGAATTGTCAGGATTATGTCCATGTGTGATTCTTTAGGTGCCTATTGACGCTGTCCATAGTGGAAAACTTTTTGCCACCACCTTCATGGTGGCAGAATTTCAGGGCTTCCCTTCATCAATAGGCCCATTTGCAATTCTTTAGAACAGATTGGGCAATGGTGCTTGTTGCAACTGCTAGGAGCATGTTTTAGATGTAAGTACTAATGAATGCACAAATATTGTGTTTGTTTTTGAGCAAGCACTACAGTAACTGTGGCCGTAAAAGAGCCATATTGTCTATAATGATAAAGCAACTTAAGAATTCTCAAGAACTCTTACAATATTTCAAGTAATAGGAGTAAGAGAAAGAATTCCATTTAGAGAAATGTTAATGTGCCTGTTCCTGCATTTTTTCCCAGCAAGAAAGTATATTGCGTGTTTGCAAAAATCTGATTTGATCTGTTTAGTTGAAGACACAACTCTTATTCTTTCTACAAATATAACCTTACACCACTCCTATTTAGTTAGGTATTTTTAAAAGAATTTTGTCAGTGATATGTTGGGCTTTCAAGTCCTATTCCCCTGTTATTCAATATGACTTCATCTCACACCACATCAATCGGGTTAGAATATCATCTAACATTCTGACATAGATCACTAGTAAAGCAGCAGAACTTTATTGCCCTATTTTTAGTTAGTCACGCAATCTATGTGCCTAAGAGGATTCATGCCATTGTAAAAATTGCAAGGTTGTTTCATTCATACAAGTTAAACAGAAATGGATACATAGCAATTATAATTTATACACATGTTCATATATATCTACTCATGCTGGAGCCTGGAGCTGAATAGCACACACCAATGCTGTGTTAGGGCATATTTTAGAACTGTATCTGATTAACGATTTTTTTATTTCAATCCTTTGCTAATTAACCCTGGGCAGTGATAGGGTTCACAATGGATCTCTGATCATTGTCATTAATAGCTTTGGTTTCAATTTGCTTTGTATATATATATATACCATGGTATAAAGGGCACACACCAAATGTGACAATACCTGGGTGCAGAGTTATAGTTCCGCAACAACTAGGCCAAAGATTATACCAGCACTCTCACTTTAGTAAAAAAAAATTAAAACATTTATTGATGGATCCACGTTTCATCTTGAGAAAGGTTGATCCATCAATAAATTTTGAGATTTTTTCACAAAACCCTGAGAGTGCTGGTATAATTTTTGGTCTATTTATATATAAATAAATTAATATATATAGTCCCACGGGCGGTGCACTAATAAGGAAATAGATGCCCAGTTGCGGTCTATAAAGTAGCATCATAATAAAGCCATATAAAGATGCATATTTGGACTCAATAAAATTGAGATAAATTTTAAAAAAATTATTTGTGAACGTTTCGGTCCCACTAGGAGACCTTGAGAAAGGGCCAAAATAAACCTGTTTTCATTTCCCAGAGTGTGTCTTCACAGTGGTCCAGATATTGACTCCTCTGAAGTGTGTTCTCTCTGTGTACACTGCCATCTCCACATTCCTGTGACCCTTTCCCTTTAATATAAGATTTCCTTCTCAGTTATTATTCATTCCAGTGGTGATCCTTTCTAAGTATAATGTGAGTTTAGTTTTCTACATGTCAGTGTGGAATAAATTTGAGTGACTCATTGTGGCAATACTGACCATAATAAGGATCTGCTTGTTTGGGTCCCAAGGCCAATGTATGGCTAACCTAAAACAGAAAGTGATCTTGCATGAAAGTGCATTTTATAACATTCTTGGGTAATTGAGTAATACTTTCTGTTCTGTGGTAGAATGTCAGAATCATGATATTACATGCACAGACAGAACGCCCACTAAAGTCAGGGGGAAAAAAATCCAAAAGAATGTAAAAGTTTGTTTATTTATACTAACGATTTGCAGGATTAAGCCAAACAGGATAGTAAGTGACAAAATGACTCTAAAAACATCAGCTAAGTAACACTGTTTGCCTTGCTGTTGGCTAGTTTTTCTTATAAATAATACACCTTTCTGCTAAGACACTATGGGCCCGATTCACTAAAGTCCGAAATAAGGAGTGCTATTTATAGCATGCGTTAAAAATCTTATCACTTCTTATTTTTCGCTCGATTCACTAAAAGGACACTTGTCATAATTAAGAAGCGATGTTCTTGGCGTTATTTATCTTACAATGACATATTTTAATGAAAAAAACTATGCGATAAGCGTTATAGGGGCCGATTCACTAAAGGTCAATAACGCTTATCGCATAGTTTTTTTCATTAAAAAGCATGCGATAATTAAGTACCGATTCATCAAAGTCATTTCGCATGTGTTAATCCGCATATCGCATGCACAAAAAAACGCATTGCGTTAATTAGCGAATAGAAATAGTACTAACGCATGATTCACAAACACATATGAAGCGTTAAACGTGCGAAATATCGTGTTAATCTGTGTGAATATTAACCCTACTTGGGGCAGGCGGTACTTAAAGAAAATTGCGGTTCGTGAGCTATTGGCAACACAACATGGAGTTTGCAGTCGTATTTTTTCAAGTATGTGTTGGCCCTAGAGTGATGCATCCTCCAGTTTTCAGGGAAATGGTGGTTTTCAGAAAGTAATGGTTATGTGCGTAATATATTGCGCTCTGCAAGTGTCCTTTTAGTGAATTGAGTGAAAAATAAGAAGTGATAAGATTTTTAACGCATGCTATAAATAGCACTCCTTATTTCGGACTTTAGTGAATCGGGCCCGAAGCCTCTGTTTACCAGTGGGGGGTTGTTTGCAGTACACACTAAGGGGCTGATTTACTAACCCACGAATCCGACCCGAATTGGAAAAGTTCCGACTTGAAAACGAACATTTTGCGTTAAAACTTAACGCTACGAAAAATGCGCAACTTTTCGCGTAAGTTTTAACGCTACGAAAAATGCGCAACTTTTTACGCAACTTTCGTAATGGATAGGAAAACTCGCGTTTTTACGCAAAAATCGTATCGGTAACGAAAAATTCGTAAAGAATCCGAAAAAATCGCAAAACATACGAAAAAATCGCAAAATACCGATCATTACGAAAAAAACGCAATCGGACTCCATTCGACCCGTTCGTGGGTAAGTAAATCAGCCCCTTAATATCCACCTATGCCTTCATTTACAAACGCACAGACGTAATGTAGGTTTGCCCTTTTTTATCCCCTTTCTGTGGGCATCATTTAAAAGCAGGTTAAAAAATTAAGCATGTGGCACTTGCCTATTAATCAAACCTGTATTCAGAAGTTTGTTTAAAAAACCTATTTAAGAATCTTATTTTCTTTCCCTCATCCCCTACATATTCTCTGGAAATGGATCAGCTCTAGGAAAGCATTCTTAAAGGGGTTGTTCACCTTTAAGTTAACTTTTAGTATGTTATAGAATGGTCAACTCTAAGCAACATTTGAACTGGTTTCCATTTTTTTTTTTTTTACAATTTTTAAATTGTTTGCCCTTTTCTATGTCTTTCCAGCATTCTCCAGCTTTTCCAAATGTTTTCTCTGTGAAGCTACAATTTTATTGTTACTGTTACTTTTTATTACTTACTGTACCTTTGTATTAATACCCTCTCCTATCCATATTCTAGTCTTGTATTTAAATCAGTGGGTGCTATGGTAATATGGACCCTAGTAACCAAATAGCTGCTGAAATTCCAAACAGGAGAACTGCAACATACAAAGTTAAATAATTGTTATAATAATTATAAATATTTATTTAAATAATAAAAAAAAGAAAAAAAATCTGAATTTCTCTACAACATATTAAAAGTTTAAAGTTGAACAACCTCTTCAATCTATGGGCCAGAACCCTAAAATGGATCCCCATGGGGTAAAATACACCAGTGCAATAGTAAATAGTATATAAAACAAGGCTCATAAATGATTCTATAGCAATTCTTGTGTCCAAAACCTGACTCCCAAAGTCCCTGTGGAAAAAGATTAAGAAACCCTGCACTGAAGTCATGCACAATAAAAGGTACAGGGCTGATAGAAGAGTCAGTTATCTTTCATTGTTGTCCCAGTACACTAAAGCTGGCCATACACGTGGCGATCTGACGATGTTTCGTGCGACCATCACACGAAACATTGTCAGATCCGCCACACACCATTCAGGGCTGAATCGGCAGGTAAGGAGGTAGAAACAATAGGATTTCTACCTCCTTCTGCCGATTCAGCGCTGAAGGGAGATTTTGGTCAGGCGTCTTCTATGGCGCCCGATCAAAATTTTCAAACTGGTCCGATCGGCGAGTCGTCCGATATCAGCAGCTTCTTGCGATATCGGTCGACTCGCCGACATACCATACATGCACCGAATATCGTACGAAACGAGGTTTCGTACGATATTATCGGTGCGTGTATGGCCACCTTTAATCATGTCTTTTTATAGGGTCACTTATGTGTGTTATAGCTGTGTGACACACACTCTTCCACTCTTGGCTCTGTGCTGTCAGTTGTAATCAATATCCTATTAAAGGGTCCAGGGTTGAACTGATAATATATATGGGCCTGCACTGATCAGTAACATTCTCTCATTTTGAAAGCCATGTTCCATGATCATGGTTTTTAATTAATATAATAAAGGAACAACAGTGTAAGCCAAAAAGAAAATGGAATCTAAACTATAATGCTAAGAGTTTGCAGAAGAAGCTTCAGACTGTTGCACAGTGCTACGTACCTAAGTAGCATTATATAAATAAAAGTATACGTAAATACTTTAGTAGGGAACCCCTCCCACGCCTCATTTATAGAATCAATTAAGTTAATAAAGTGCTGGTGTGTTTTGTGCTTTGATGGCACACCCCACTCAATGTATGCCAATCTTGTTTTTTATGTAAGTCTTGTGTGTTGTGGACATGTGTAACTTATAGAGTTGCAGCAAAATAATTATTTTTAACAGGTCCACATTAATCCCACTGGGCAGTAGCATAATTACAGTTTACTGGGCCCCTAGAAGCTGCTAATTCGGTCATACATTTGGCAGCAATAATCCCATCAAGAAGTTGTGTCCCTGGTCCCTACAGAAATATTTTTAGCCACCCCCCAAAAAAAATTTTAGGTCCCAGTTGGGTCTTCTATATCCCAGGGCCATCAGCAGGCTCTTGGTCTACTGCCTTTATTGTTCTGTTCCTGATATTTAGATGTATAGTGGGTTTAGGTAATCACTCAATAAAAAAACTACAATTTTTGGGGCTTAAAGGGGTTGTACAACATTCACAAATCTAACAGTTCACATTAATAGAACAATGTTTGCCATAGACACAGTTAACTTAAAATGTGCAGCTGAAGAGATATCCATGTCAGAATCATCCCTTATCCAGATGACCCTAGCATTCTGGATAACAGGTTCTATATCTGTATTATTAAAGGTCCCAGACCTCCCCAAAACCCGTGAAGATCCTTGGGTTTCCAAATACCACAATATAAGCCGATTAAGAAATAATATGGCTTGATGTTGTGTGCGTTAGTGCGTCTGCATCAAGTTCCTTCTGTGGAATATGTAGAAAGAGTTTCTGGTGACATACTCCAATTTACGGCTTTTCTGTAATGAATTCAATGGCTCAAAAATTTGTTTTCTACTATTACATTTGCTTTTATAAACAAACAGGATCTTTCATTTTATGAAGTCCAAGCCATGACCTTCATCAGTTATATCACCATATTAATTATAATAAATTTCTGCTCAAGGGTGATATAAACATCATCATTAATCATTGCTGTTTTGTAAAGCAAGCAATAAAGCTACAGCGATCAATACATTGACAAAGAAAAACATTGCAGCACAATGACTACATAGACACAGAGGGGCAACAAGAGAGTAGGTCATTACTCCTAACCTTTTGACCTAATCGCCCTTAAAAACTCAATTAATCACAGTTTATTCTACTAAAGGAAAGCAAAAAAAAGAAAAAACTATAGTATAAACAGTCAACATGTAATCCTCCCTTACATATTATTGAATATATGGCTGAATACCTAATACAGCAATGGTGTTATGTACAGTTTCTGTATATTTTATTAAGTTTTCTCTGACCAAATGCTGTGCCTCATAGGTTTGAAAAATAAATAAAAAGGACTGGAACTAATACACGGATTCTTACTTTAAGAGCAGGCTTTTAGAAGAAATGAGGTAACTGTACGACCAAGGTTCAACTTTAGTGGAATCTTAAGCTGGCCATACACGCACCGATACTATCGTACGAAACCTCGTTTCGTATGATATTCGGTGCGTGTATGGCATGTCGGCGAGTCGACCGATATCGCAGGAAGCTGCTGATATCGGACGACTTGCCGATCGGCCAGGTTAGAAAATTTTGATCAGGCGCCATAGAAGGCGCCTGACCAAAATCTGCCGTCAGGGCTGAATCGGCAGAAGGAGGTAGAAATCCTATTGTTTCTACCTCCTTATCTGCTCTTTCAGCCCTGACTGTGTGTGGCGGATCTGACGATGTTTCGTGCAACCGATGGTCGCACAAAACATCGTCAGATCGCCACGTGTATGCCCAGCTTTAGGTCTCTAAGATGCAGCATATCTCTAATCTAACATACTGTTATATTAGATTTGCAACACTCTGTCACAGGCACAGGACACAGCCAATAGGATTTAAAGCTGCCGTTAGTACAATGCGTGAAATGATATAAAGAAGTAAAAAGGCAACTGTAGTGTTTGTAGAGATCACAGAGCCCCCAGCAAAGCTTCTGTGCAGAAGTGAAGGATCACCAGAGGGATGTTTCCATAATTTCGATCTCTATACTATGGGGCAGATTTATCAAATCACGAGTTCGAATCCTGATTTGGAAAAATTCGGATTGGAAACTAAAATTTCTGAAGATCGCAAATATCACGAAAATGCTTACGAAAAAATCGTATTAGTCGCGATAATATCGTATTGGCGATCCGAAAGTCTAGAAAATTTTCAGCGCTCCGAGCATTCGTGCCTTTGTAAATGTGCCCCTATGTGTATTAAAAAATAGTTTTAACATGAAATAAACCCAATAGGATTGTTTGCCCCAATAAGGATTAATTACATATTAGTTGATATCACATACAAGGTTCTGTTTATTACTACAGAGAAAAAAGTCATAGTTTAAATTATTTATTATTATTTGGTTATAAAGGAGTCTATGGGTGATAGCCTTCCAGTAATTTGGGGCTTTCTGGGTAATCGATTTCCAGATAACAGATCCTATAACTGTATCAGTACTGGGCCACAACCAGGTATTTACAGCTTGCACCTGATCATTTATATTATAGAAAATGACCCTGTATGTTTTCAACGGTTTACTGAGCCAACTGTTCGATAGCTCCAGTAAAAGGTAACATTCACTGTACAAATGGTAATTTGACATTTCATTTATAATGTTGAATCTGGTTGACATGTTTTGATTATTTGTCTCACAATGCTTTTAAATGTAGGCTAGTTCACAAAAGTTTAACAAGAGCAGCCATTGTCCAGTTGCGCGTTAGGATCTTGATCATGAAGACCTTTGTAGAGGTTCTGAGCTGTCCTAGTAGTAGATGTAGTATACTTATTACTATAGATAGTAGGATAAAACATGATGACATAGCACCATAGCCAGAGTCAGCTGCAAGAAAACACAACTGGGCTGTATTTTTGCCTTATGCAGGGTTTTTGCTTAGTCTACATGCGATCAACTTAATTTCTGTAGTACATTCCTTCATATATACCTTTTGCCATAACTTTTACTGTATGTCATTAGTCTCTTAATTCCTCTTAGCTGGAATATCTAGTGTGTATGGTCCCCTGATTTATTTTGTTTGTTTCTACTCACTGTGTTGCTTATTCTTGTGACAAAAAACATGTTGGACTTAATTAAGTGCTCTTTCTGTTTATTTGCCTACATCCTCACATTGTGCCCTATAGTGACCTACTCCCACCACTTCATTAATCTAAGCAGACTTTACATCAATGTATGTTCTTATTTCTGCACAACATTAATATACACTGTCTATTTGAATAATCCTTCCAACCAGCACAAAAGTATTACCTATGATTGCCAGGGATTTGTAAAGGGCAATATCTAAAGAACTGTAAATGATAAGAAATCAATAGCTCAGCTAAAATATTTATTATCTCATTGTTGACCGTATGATAACTAGCAGGTGGGAAATTCCAATAAAGAAATATTGACACAAGCAAAGCTTAGCCCATTCTTGGCTATTTGGGATACAAAATACCAGGTATGGTCTGGACTCCACCAGAATAAATCAGCAGGAATTTAATGCACAACACAAAATGAGTGTAGGTAAAAGCTCTCACAGAAATGCTATAGATGCTTTGATAACGTATATGTAGAGGAGGGTGCACTCTTAGCCAAAGCTATTGTGTAACATGCTGTAGTGGATTTATTGTACCTGCCTCTCTTTCTACCTGCTCTGTCAATAGAGATCAAAGCATGTTAGCACTGATAAGTAAATTACGGAATTTTTAGTGGCAAATATAATAGTCTGCCAAGTCACAAAGAAAAAGCTTCCCCATGTTTAAACATCATTTTGGGAGTGTTTTTTTAATATAGATTTTTTTATAGATTTTTTTTTTTTACTAAAGAAAGGTGTGAGATGGTAAATTATACTGTATCTGTCACATTATTCTGGCTCTTTAATAAAAAAAAGTGTTTTCCCATTGTAAAAGTGGCCATTCACGTTAAGATTCGCTTGTTTGGCGACATTCTGTAAATGTTCAAACTGGCTGTAAATGTTCAAACTGAGTACATATCATTTTTGCCCATATAGTGTATATGAACCTACCCACAGGAACCATCCTTTAGAAGTATAATATTTGCCAGTGGATAATAACTAGTCTACAAAATGAGGTTACATGCAAAACCCAATTACTTGATGCATCTGCAGCACCACCACCTTAGTACATTCATTACAATGTCACTGTCACTCAGCGATATTTCCCAGGGGGGCGCTTGGTGCTAATCAGCAATGAACCTCACGAATGACTGCAGCCACTTTGAGTGCTGCACTTCCCAATCAGCTGCCCTTGTTGACAGAATTCTATTCTCAGCCAGATTTATGGGGAGGCACTTCTGCCTGGCACTACAGAGAAACTGGAGCAATTACCAACAAAGCAATTTATATATACAACAGTAATATTTGAAGGAGGGTAGCTTTTATTCTGATATTTATTTTGTGGGGTGGAGGTGTTATTAAAAGTGTTATAAGGATTACAGCAGAAGCAGAGTATTAGTAATCATTTAAAGGGGCAGTCCACATATTATAGGATGTCCTATTCTTAGTAACTTGTCAATTGTTTAACTTAATCTATTTTTTATTAGTTTTTTAATTGTTTGCCACCTTCTTCTGCCACTTTCCAGCTTTCAAATAGGGGTCACTGACACTAATAGTCAAAAACTATTGACCTTTAATATACTCAGACTGAGATAAAAAATAAGCCCTGGTGGGTTGTTGGGTCTCTGTGTACTTGAAATGCCAGGGCCTATTTTAATCCTAGTCCAAATGTGGTCTATGGCATCTTTCAACAGCTTCTTTGGCACTTTGCAAAATATATAGTCTGGGACTACACACACCTACCTACCTCTCTCTATACACTGGTAACTTTATAAGATCAAATAATGTACTAAAATAGACTTACAGTTGGATCTCTTGAGAAACTTACAGTTTGCTTCCGTAGTAACAAAGCTTTCTCCTAGGAAACAGAAATTACACTTTCATGACATAATGACTGCAAATGTGCCCACCATCAACAACTTTGCCTAAAGTGTATGCAGGGCATTAGTTAAAACTAACAGGTGAACTAGCCTTCAGCTTGGAGGGTTACTCACAGTGGTGTTCTTTAGCAGATCTATCTAACAACTTAAGGCCTAGGATACTAACCCTTTCTCCTCTCCTTGTTGGAGCCTCTGACTGCTTCTAACTACCTTTAGCCTAGCTCTGACATTTATGGGTGTATCTTATGGGTGTATTTTTTAACATTGACAAAAAACATCACTGGTGATGTTGACTATAGCAACTCATCAGCAATTAGATTTGAACAGTCACCTATGATTTAGAAAACAAAAGTAAAGATATTTTGGTTGCTATGAGCCAGATCACTAGAGATTTTTGTCTCCAATGTTAATAAATATGCCCCTTAGAGTAAGCTATAATAGAATCTTTCTTGACACTAGCTACGCTTGGCTAACCCTCCTACATGTGTCCATACATTCCTGGCTGACTCCTTCTTTGCTCTCAGAGCAACTGCTTGTTTACACCACCCACTAACATTGTTGTTTCCCACCGATAAACCTTTCTCTCTTACTACTCCTTACATTTATAATGCCACCCTTGAATTCCTCCAGAGAAATCTTTCCTCCGTCATAAATGCAACTACTACCTATTTGGACCTCACATAACATGTGACCCAGATGTAGCACTTATAGTGCAGCTACAACCAATGTAAATTGCCGCACTTAATATGCTACTATTTGTGTCTGTTACCCACCCACTTAGATTGTAAGCTCTACAGGGCAGGGAACTCTTTTGGCTTGTCTCTTTAACACTCAGAATTAATCTTGAATGTAACTGTATTTAGTATTTATTTAATGCCTTTCTAATAATGTATTTATGCACACTGCTTTGTACAGAAGTGGTGCAATATATTTAAAGCTATACATACATACATACATAACTATTAAAATGCCCCTTAAAGTCCTATACACCTTAACAGAAAGCTGGAGATTTACAGATGGAGAACTCTGCTGTCACTCTCTTTGATAAATTTGTCTTTGTAGGTTAACAAGTGATAGGTTAACAAGTGCTGCACAGTTAAGCAGCAGCTTAAACATTCCCTCATGATTGTAAGCTCTTTTGGGCAGGGCCCCCCTTCACCTCTTGTATCGGTTATTGGTTGCTTTATATGTTACTCTGTATGTCCAATGTATGTAACCCACTTATTGTACAGTACTGCGGAATATGTTGGCGCTTTATAAATAAATGTTAATGTAATGTAATGTAATGATAAACTTGTGGATGTGCTGAGGGGTGATAATCCAGTGCGGGTTTTGCGTGCTGCCTACGAGGGACTAGCGTACTGTGAGTGGAGCGGCTGTGTGTGTGACTCCAGGCCGGGCTTTCCCATTGGCTGTGAGTGAGACTGGAGATTGGAGCGCTGAGTTTCATTCCTGAGCTGAGCAGCGAGAGGAGCGGGTGTTCGAATGAGAGAAAGGCAAGTCTGAGAACAGGTTTCGCTGTCAGGGACGCACCATCCGGCGAAGTCGCAGCGAATCCTGCCATAAGTTTAACCAAGACGTATTTAAAATGGTGAGCTGTGGGGGTCGGGATTTCCTTAGTACAGTGTGCTATATATGGAGCTGCGTATATGAGGGTCTCCCTGGTTGATAGTTGGAAGTGGAGGACGTACTCAGCCCATAGGAAAGTGATTCTCACTGTGGGGGACCTGTTACCCTTACATGTGAATACAACTTGTTGCTACTTTTTACAAGAAGTGCGGTTTCTAGATATCTGTTGCGATTCTCAGAACGGTCGTAAAGTCAGATACGATGTGATTGCGCTGCCAGAAGTACGGATTTGGTAAGGGTTAATTCGCATCTATACAGTGTTGGAAGTTGGGATAAGTTATCCCTGCATGGTGCAAAGCAGCCCCAGTGTTCAGTATGCTGAGCTTGCCCTGAGAGATCTGCGCTGGCATTCTGGCTTTGTTTGCACTAATCTCCTGACTGGCTGTAGCTAGGCATCAGCCTCAGTGCCATGGTGTCCCCACGCCGGCATCTCTATAGCAAAGGCTTTTTGTGTCCCCCTTTAATGTTATTGTCCTCTTTTGTCCTGTCGCTGCTTTGCTCTCCCAGTGACAATAGCCCCTTCTCCCTGGAGAGTGGGGGTTTATGGAAGGTTTGTGTCAGGCAGTTGGGAAATCACAGAGCTGGTGTGGGTGGGATAGCTCCTGTGCCTCCTAATTTACTGCTTGGCTGCACAGGCATGTCGGTACGGACCCAGGCTTCACTAGCCCAGCCTTTGCATGTGGGAATTCTCATTTTGGTGGGGTTATTTGCTGGCTGGCTGTACAGATGGTATTTTGGTTTACCAACTTATAGAAGCACCAGGGTTTTTTCGTAAGGGCAGGGCCTTGAACACCCAAGGCAAGAATCTGTTCCCTTGTCCAGAAAAAATAATTGGTAAAAATACAAATGGCATATTGTCTTGTTTACTATTCACAGTATTCATGTCAGGGATGTCCAAACTCTGGGCCATCAGGTGTTATATACAATACAACCTCCATTTTACTTTTTGTAATGTACAAATGTAAAATAAGAGTTGTGTTAAAACAACATATTGAAAGGATCCAGAGGAGTAGCTTTCACTTTGAAATACAATATTTACTTTATTAATGATAAAGTTGCATTGCAGCATTAAGGCTACTCTATGGGGCAGCATGTGTGTGCAAGACCTCTCTGACAGTCAGATGCAGAAATTTAAGCAAACATGGTTGTATTAAGTGCAGTCAAATCACAATTCACTGTTTACAAACAGAACTAGAGCAAAATGTGGATCTGGTTAATATTTAGTTTGGTTAATTCCGGTGCGCTACTCTCGTTGACCAGGAGCATGCGCATTTAAAGGGGTTTGGTTGCTAGGATGCAAATTACCTTAGCAACCATGGCATGGTTTGAATGAAAGACTGATATATGAATAGGAGAGGACTTGAATAGAAAAAAAAGTAATATAAAGTAATAATAACAATTAAACTGTAGCTTCACAGAGCAATAGGTTTTTGTTTCTGTTTAGCCAATTAGCAGCTTTGATGATACTGGTATCCTGGTAGCAAAATGTTGTTTCTGGAGAAATTATGTCTTGTGACATCGCAGGTTTCTGTCATATGTAAGCTCTAGGGGCCAGGGACCTTCTTCCTAATATGTCTGTTACCACATGGCACATAATCTCTGCATATTTGTGTATACTTGTGTATTTATTATAATACTTGTCTTCCCTGTGTATCATTGTACAGAGCTGTGTATCCTAGCAGCGTTTAATAAAGTTATACATACTTATGTGACTTCTTTTAATAGTAAAGACAAGATTTGTACAGCAAATATGTCATGCACAGGTTGCCAGCTGTGGCCTTTTGGGCATATAATAATCTTAGCATTATTAAGCTAGTACTGTACATAGATGGCCACTGTACTTGTTCTTTCTGTCCATCTAGCTTGTGTCTGTGGACGAAGATGACTTTGGAGTATCCCAATGCGAAACTATTGTTTCAGTCTCCTTCCTCCTCAGTCTGTCACAGTAACCACTTGTAACCTCAGGCTCCGCAGAACTTCAGGGCCAATTCTTTGTGGGTTGTTCTGTGTTACTTTGTGTAATTGGATCTTTACTGCGTGTATCACTGACCCTTTCCTTGGCTTTCTAACAATTATTTCTGGTTTAAAAATAATTATCGTGGGTGGATAGACAGTTGGGATAATGTGTATCTTCTTATCAGCATGGGAGATCAGTAAATATTCGGGTTTGTTCATAGAAATGCTTGTGATTGCTATAGAAAAGCCCCAGGCTGGTAAATATATGTATACATGCTTTTTATGTTTAGCATGCTTGTAGTATATTTCTCAGGGTCTGTGACAGTTTGTTTTGACACAGAAGAACTGGTGGCAACTGCAGTGAATAGAGTGTATACACAAGGGTATTAATCAAAATCAGGAAGGACAGATTGCAGTACAGGTACATGAAAGGGGTCGCGCTGATTGATTAATGAGGGATAAGGGGCTAAAATCTTCTTCCTGTATCATTCCTATTCAGCCCATTCATAGAACAATGAGGAAATCTCCACATTATTAGGTGTTCATCTTTAAACACTTATTCTATGTTATCTTGTTTAGCCATACATCATCATCATCATGTTTGTTTAGTAGCCACCCAGAAACCCTCAGTTTATCAGTAAGTGATATGACTTTAATTGTATTTTGATGGTGCATGCAATTTCCATTTCCTGAGAAGACAATGCTTCCATGCAACCTGTTTACTGGCCAATATGGCACCTTTTTCTCTGACAATTTGTAACTGATATTAATCTCATATGTGAGGCATAGCGGGGGCAAGTCAGACATAGGTAAATTGGCCATACACAGACAGGGCCCATGTATGGGGCTCTCCACATGGACTGCATGACTGATAATGTGGTCACCTGACAGGTCTCCATTGGACTCCATAACTCTCCTCACAGGACTCCATTGTGATCTAATCATTGACCAGTGGGGCAAACGATCTGATTATCAATATTGTAGACCAAATTGGTTAAAGAAAAATGGGGATATTAGCATGTACAACTAGTTTGACTTTAGTTTGGGCAGTAATTTTAAAAGACATGAGTAGCAAGCCAAGGCAGGGAACTAGGAAAGCTAGCTAGTAGTACACTTAAGTGGCATTAGGGTTGCCTCCCAGCTGGTATTTGACAGGCCCAGGCATTATATAATGTACATACATATATAATTACATTGCTGGTAAATATATAATACCTCATAAATCTGTCCCTTCCCTAACCCTCTGTGTTGCCAGATTACCCCTTATAACACACCTATGCCTCGCCCATTACACCTATTTTCCCCCCACTTTCTTCCTATTTCTCTGCCCCATGGTGTTACCACCCTGCCCCCATGTATTTCACTGCCCACCCCCCCGACCTAAGGACCTAATGGTATAATAACAAAATAACATTTTGCCTGATATTAAAGTAATAATATTACTGTAATTCTAAGCAGCTTTCTAATATACATTCATTACACATTTCCAGTTATTTGAAAGTTAATTCTAAATAGCTTTAGACAGATACTGCTTATAATAGTTATTACATTTATAATAAACTCCTTTTTGTAAGATATCAATTTAATACAGTGCAGCTCCTGAACATATGAATCAGGCAGATCACTACATGGGAAAGTAATGTTCACACGACTTGATAAATATTCATTATTCTTGCTTTACAGTACATTACATAACTTTTCATTAGCTTGTACTTCTATGCAGACCTTTCGTCAGCAAACGTGTTTGCTTAGCTCTGTGAAAGTAATACGTTATTATGGGCACCTGGTCTTAGCATGACCCTACTGGTTTAAAGTGTGCTATGGTATTGTTATGCACATAGTGATTATTGTTGTTGGAAAGAGAAAAATGCAGACTTCACTGTGTAGTTCACTATTATATGCACACAGAGTAATCCGCCCATGACATTGGAAAACTTAGCACTTCTGTTGAAAACTTAAATGCTGCTCTTTATTTTAAAGAACATCACCCAAAAAAGTCATCTCTGCTACATTGTTTCAAAAATCAGAACTAGAGAACAAATAGGGACATGTCAACCCCAATAATAAGTTTTGCCTAACAAAAGATAACAACATAATTCTAAGCAACTTCCCAATATGAATATAGTAACGATTTTCAGTGCTTTAAAAGTTATTTGTAAATGTAATTGCTATAGAAAGCAGCATTTTCTAAACTCCTGGTTGTTACTTTTTAAACAATGTTGCAAAGGTCAGTCTCCTTCAGCAAGTCAGGTCTGTCAGGCTGCTGCCTTGTGTTAAATTGTTTCAAGTGCCAGAGCCACCAGGGCAGAAAATAGAAAGGACAGGCAAACACTGCTTCTACTAGCAATGATATATACTAGGGATGCACCAAACCCACTTTTTTGGGTTCGGCCGAACCTCCAAACCCACACAGTGGGATTCAGCCCGAATCCCTATTAGCATATGCTGATTAGGATATGCTAATTTATGCTAATTAGGATTAGGTACGGCCAGGACCGCAGATCCGGCCGAAACCGAATCCTTAAAAACCTGCTGGGATTCTACCAAATCCGGGATTTAGTGCATCCCTAATATATACAAATAACTCAAAAACCATTACAAATATGTAATGAATGTATATTACAAAGTTGCTTTGAATTATGTTTTCTTTTATTGCGCCAAAAATAATTTTTCGGGTTGACATGTCCTTTAAAAATTGGAAAATTGCTTCCATTAAGTTTTCTTTCATTATGCAAAAAAATGTTTTTAGGTGGAGCACCCTTATGAACCTTAGCTTTTTGGCTATAGGCACCCTTTCAGACAGCAGTACTATGTTAAGCCAGGTTCCCAGCCACGAGGAGGGTGTCTCACTTAGGTGTAGCTTGTTGCAAGTCCAGCCCAACTTGTCTGCTTATTGTGTAATCCCTGCTACACACAGTAGTTATTTATAGTGCTGACTGGATTTGAAACCCCAAACCTCTGCTCGCTTCCTCTCCATGCGGTTTCTTTCGGGTCACTGCGTGAGTAGTTTCTGTTGGAAACCAACCAGTTTTGCCTGCAGGTGGATTTGTTTGTAGGTCTTGGATTTTAGTTGTTTACATTGCTGGAGAAACCTATTGCTGTGCTCTCGCTTGGCTATTGTCATGCGCTGCCGTACAGGAAATCAGCAACAGAAAATATTGCATAGCAGAAAATCTTTTCTCTTTTGTTAATAAAACCCTGTTTTCATAGAGGGGTCCCAGCCAGGAAGGCCACCTGTTTCTTTACAAAGAGTCCTCATTCTTAAAGGCAAAGTATCACGCTATCATTAAAGGCAGTGACTTTTGGGGTCAAGCCACCTTTGTAGGGACTCCCTTGCCCTATAGCATACATTGACATTTCACTTATCTGGATGTAGTTATGGCAAAGGCCTCAATTACCTAATAGGGTTAGATTCTGGGAGAACTCATATTTGCTGCCCTAAATATGGTCATTCTGAGGTTACCATAGGCCAGCAACATTATATATCTATATTACAATGTGAGTGGAGGCAGGCAACCTTTTGAAAGTTGCCTGCCTTTCTGGAGAAAGCATTCTAATATTCTTTCTCATAGATCTTCCTTACCTAATGGCATATCTTCCAGAGCAAAACTCTCCGATATTCCTACAAATTCAACACCCCAGTTATTGGTCTGGCTCTCTGGAGAGAGCCCTCAATTACATTCCTCTGAATAGTGTGGCCTGACTGCCTGGGGTAAGAATGTGATATGATATTCATGTGTTGTTAAGGTAACTGGGACAGAGTAATTTCATTGTGCTCTTTACCAACTGTTCACTATGAATTGAAGAGCTTAAGGAACATCACATGAATGGTTATTGTATGTCTTTATGTGACATTATTAATCTCCTGGCATTTCAGCCTTGAACTATATGTTTTGTCTAAAATACCAGAAGTTTTGAAGAAAACTGGTTTTGCAACATGCCTTCCTGATTATGGGGGTTATACTGTACAGCTCTGTGTTCAAATGAGAAATACAGCTCTGTGTAAACATTGGCAAACCCTTCCCCTAGTTTAAATCAAAAGTCTTTGCCCCCCCCCCCCCTTATTCTTTAGGGCAAAAATCACTAATGCTCCAGCTGTTGTACAGCTCCGAGGGTTTTGTAGTTCAAGTCTAAATTCACAAGCTGCTGGGAGGTAAATTAGCAGTGGCTAAAGAGCAATGGAATGTCCCTCCTCACGGAAGAAATATGTTATCTGAACACATAAGCTGCATTAGCTAAATACTGCGTGTTCGTTCAAAGCCTCTTACCTTTTAAAGGTAATGTTAGCATATGTGACTTCAAACATTGTTTCTCTGCTTGACATGCCAGATACCCACCTATGTTACTTCTGCCATTAGTACACATGAAAACCCCCTGTCACCACTCTTAACTGCCAGCTATGAACCTGGAAACACTGAAATGCGTATTCTGAGGATAAAACCAGTCTTTAATGGGCAGTTTTAAGTGTGTTAATGACTGGAGAGGCAATGGAGTGGTATCAGGCATATATTGTACAAATGCTACTTGTATGATAGGTTTTGTTTATAATACATTTTATATTTAAGTAGTTTTCCCTCCTTTAGCATATACAAAATGTATATAAATGTAAAAATATTCATTATTCTGCTTGTAGGTCAGTCTGCACAACACTTATAATGTTGTTCTTCCAGGGTTTTTTCTTTGTGCTGCCTGTCATTTAAATGAATGGAAACTGGCAGAGAAGTGTTAGACATGCCAATGGCCTTAGTGCAGTATCACATGTTTTATGCTTTTTTTTACCTTGGAACATGGCATTAAAATGTCTGTAATCTTTTATTTGTCCCTGTACATGCGTCCTCAAGGTGCACGCACTGTATTTTTTCCAGTGATTCTCACACAATAAATATATGATGTTTACACTGAGCGGACTTCAGCATGAAAAATGCAAAAGCATGCATTTTTGGCCTGAAATCCACTCAGTGTAGCTGCACACAGGATGACCCAGTGCCTTTCTGTGGAGCTGCAAAGAACTGAGGATGAGAGCAGATTCACTTGTCTCAGCCTGCGTGGGAAATGCAGGATGAGACAAGTGGATCTTCCACTACATGTGACAGTGTAGTGTGACTGTGTAGGATAAATAAACCTTTCTATTTTTAAAATCCACAAAATTACTCTAAATAGTGCCCAGAATAACATACATGTCTACCTGCATTTAGTCTCATGTTGTTTCTAAACTACAGCTTATTTAGCTACTTCCTGGTCTAGCGTGAAGCTCCGATGCCTTTTATTTTCTGCGCTTTTCTTCTAACTTTGACTGTGAAGATTGCCTGAATGCAGTAGACACCTCTTTGACATCTTCACAGTCAAAGCTCAGAGAAGGAGCTTCACGCTAGACAAGTAACCGAAATGAGTTGCTGATGATATACGTAGAAACAAAATGAGACTGAATGCGGGGAGAAATGTATGTTATTCTGGGCCCACTTGTCAGTCAGAGAAGGTAGGTTTTGATCTCCACTGTTATCTGCCTAAAGCTATGGTAGTCAAAACACTCCATGCAATATTAACTGTAGGCTATTGTCCCATAATGCAGTTTCTTTGCCAACGGATAAGCAAGAAGAAAGACTACGAGACACCTTTTTGAATGTATTGTGGCTTATCTAGAAAAGAGCAATGCTGAGTTTATTTTATTGTTTCCTGCAGCCTTGCCACTCTCAAAGAATTTTAGCAAAGAGTTTTCTCTCCAGAAGTTATGGGTTAAAAATATATATAAACTGATAAAAGCATTAGGAAGAATACTTGATGAAAAAGAGGGGGCAGATCAATGTGAAAAAATGCAAGTTGTTTCACTCTTTAGGTATTTACTATGGTTGGCAACAATATTTCTTGTATGTAAAAATGCCATTGTATTTTTTCCAGCATTTAGCTTCTTCTTATCAGAACCCGAGATATAGACTGGTTTCTGTTCTAAGAATACAGTTTAATTTGTGCTCATTTCCAGAATATTGCCTGAAATTTGGTTTAATAATTGTGACAGGCTAAAGCAATGTAATGTAATATAGAAACATTGCCTCTGTTGCTTAGTAATGACTGCCTTCATAGGCAACAAGGTATTTCTCATGAAACAAGAGATGCAGAGAATTTGAGGTTGTACCTATTATATACTTTGCCAGTAGGTATATGTTTCCCAGCAACAGGTGCAGATTTTACAGTAATCCAGTGTGTAAAGGTGTGAAATAGGACAATAGGGTTCTATCACAGCACCCCAGTACCTGAAATCAGTGTGGAGTGCCAAATTATTAGTCAACATACTAAAGATCAGATACTGTTGCTAAATATTTACATAGTACTTAAATAATGAGCTAATGTTCATGCTGAACCTTGGCCATGAGAAACTCCAAGAGCTGGAACATCGAATTCTTTCACACATTCTTTCTGGGTGAGATAAGGTATTGGCATTTTCCTTTGTATCTATCACATTTATAGCCTGGGGAAACATCATGAGACATGATGAACTGGACCCTGTCAATGATAAAAGGCCATAGCAAAACTCTTAGGTCATTGTTTTTTAGATCTTCTGCGTGGGCTTAAAGGAATAGTTCAGATTAAAATAACCTTAAAGGCCAGTTGAAAAGTTTCTAAAGAATCATCAGTCTGTGCCATACTAGAAACTTATATAAAGGTGAACAATCTTATTAAAAGGGTAGTTAAAATTTAAGTTGACTTTTAGTATGTTATAGAATGGCCTATTCTTAGCAATTGTTGAATTGGTCATTATTTTTCATTTTGTGCAGTTTTTAAATTATTTGCTACTTTCTGACCCTTTCCAGCTTTCAAATGTGGGCCACTGACCCTGGCAACAAAAACACTATTTGTATTACTCATCTATCTGTTTGGGCCTTCTCCTATTCATAAGCCAGTCTCTCATTCAAACCATTGCTGATTGCTGGGGTAATTTAGACCACAGCAACCAGATGGGTGCTGAAATTCCAAACTAGATAGTTGAACAAGAATCTATATAATTCAGAAACCACGTATAATATAAATGAAGACCAATTGCAGATTGACTCAGAATATCATCTTCTACATCATACTAAAATGTAATTTTAAGGTGAATAGCCCTTTTCAGTCCAACTTTTAAGGGGGCCTCCCTTAATACAGTAAAAGTAAATCTAAGTAACTAGCACTTCTGCCTTTGAGTTCAGTTCCAGCCAGGGAGCAATCTGCAACAGGGTTGTATGTTCTCCACGTGTATGCTTGGGTTTCCTCCCACACTCCAGAAACATACAGGCAGGTTAATTGGCTTTTGACTAAAATTGACCATAGTGTGAATGTGATAAGGATGTTAGATTGTAAGCTCCTCTGGGGCAGGAACTGATGTGAGTATGCATAATCTCTGTAAAGCACTGCGAAAATATGTTAATGCTATATAAATAACTTGAAATAATAATTATAACTTACAACATACATCAATCAGTGCTTGTAAAGTTACTTGTAAATGTAATTGCCATTGAAAGCACAATCTGCCTGCCCCTTGCCATTCTATGCCCTTGTAACTTTTGAAACAATGTAGCAAAAGGCAGCTGACTTCTTTACATTGTTTTATGCAGAAAATGTAAGGTTAGTGACACTTTTTATTGGCCGAGTAAGTGAAAATCACAAGCTTTCAGAGCATATACGAAATGCAGAAATGTACAGATACTACTTTTAGTACTAATTGCATTAAAAATAAATTGATGCTCTTAGAATTACATTTTCTTTCATTAGGCACAACTTTATCTTTGGGTTTATATACCCTTTAAAGAAAGCCTTGTGGAAGTATATGAATAAAATATTCATTGCTTTTGCCCTGAGCCAGGCTGGATCAGAGCTAAGTCATCAGTATCCTTGATTTTTTTGTGGCCTTTGCAGGAGAATGCTGCATAAAATCATTTTGCTTTTGTTTTCACACATGGTTAATAACAATGGGTGAAACTTGACCTGCGAGGTTTAATTTTTTTTTCTTATTAATGATATGATAATTATTTTTACCTGAGGCAAAAATATGGAGCAGTTTCTGTTTACAGAAAGTGGTTAATTGCTCTGTTGCCAAATGATTGGATTAATAAAATTTGATTTAAACAAAGCGGGAAAATACCACTGATTCACTCTATCAACAGGAATGATTTAAATGAGGAAGTCTTGTTTGAGTGAGTTGTACCTAGGAATTTCCCACTTCAACAATAAAGGCTTTTTCTGTTGCTAATGTGAAGTCCCTGTACCAGTGGCAGTTACAGCTGCAGTTCTGCTAGAACTCACAGGAGATGGAATCACAGTGAAGTTGTTAATAATCTCCAAGGAAAACCAATGTAAATCCGGTCACTGGCAAATGGGAATACCCTGATATTGGTATTTGTTAGTGAAAATCCCTCATAATGATTTGCAGTTTCAGCAAGTGTGGCAAAAACTGCATTGTAAAAATCTGCCTTGCAGCTCCATAGACTGCAAGGCTAAGGCAGGTAAAAGACAGACTGGGGCTCATTCACCAATGCCACAGAGCACAGAATTGCACCCCTTATAGCGCAATTTGTGCTTGTACCACCAGTCAGCGAGATTGAATGTAAAAGATGCTGTGTGTGCCTTGGGCCCAAATAAAATCTAGCTCAGGGTGCAAGGACACCTTTTTTCAGCAGGCATGGATTTGCAGTGAATTTCCGATTTTCACCATTGGCAAATTATAACTACGGGTATAGGAAAAGAGACGATGCGGTGCCCGATCCGACTAGATTTTTTTTAACCTGGCCAATCGAGATCTGGCCAATTTCAGGCCAGATATCGGTTGGGCAGGCCCGTAGGTAGTGCCCATACACGGGCCGATTAGCTGCCGAATCGGCCTGTGTATGGGGACCTTTATATCTGCAAATAGTACAACAATAAGCTTTGTGAACTTTAAAACAAACAAAACAAAAATCTGTAGCGGCTATTATACAGAGATTTTTTGTTCTTTTAACTTGTAGAGTTTAATTAATTTTATGTTTTTAAATGTTAATTTGTAGCATTTTGGCTTTATGGTCAAACTCCCTGTGTTTTGCACCTGCTTCATTTTACCGAAGGTACTGTCTGTACTATTTGGCCTGCTTCTAGGGTAGGTAACAACCTGTACTTGGCTGGGTGTTGCAAAACTGCAGCTCCTTATGTTTTTCTAACGCTGGCCTATATACGGTTCCCATTGCTCAGTGTTTGTTTAACTTTCATGATATAAAACAATCTGGGCCCACACAATGAAAACATTATTGCAGAAAACACCTTATAATTATAAATTTATTTTAGAAGGTTTCCATGAGACCCGGTTAGTTTATGATGGGACACAGGTGGTTATATGAAGGTTTAAACCTCTAGGAGTAGAAGATGGGCTTGACCTATAATCTTAAAGCAAAAATAAGACTGTCTCAAAGTTCTACTCCTTTCTTTTATTGCATTGTAAAGCATAAAGGCACAGGTTATTGTGTGCACAGACAAAGACAAAAATATTGGCCACTTTCTCTCAGATACATAGGAGAGAATGTTCTGTACTTACATAAAACTAAACCCAATAAATATTAGGTAAACTTATTTTGAATGGTCTTCTGAACACTTTACATTCATTTTCTATTTTTAGTGGTTGCTGAGATATTACAGTTGTAGGCTGTTAATGCCAGGATTTTGGCTCAACAGCTCTCTTTGAAGTTGAACCGTAACTGTCTATTCATTCCTGTATAGTCAGTTAACCCTAAGGTTGCTGACTGTCTGGCATATTAGAGATAAGGAATAACCCCCTAAGAATTTGGGAGAATAGACATTTACCAGTAGAAATGTTGGGTCTGGGTGCATGGCCCCAAACCTACAGCCAAAGGGAGTGGATTAAACCAAATATATGGCAGTCAGGAGACACTCAAAAATCCCATAGCAGGGCAATAAGAGTAAAAGGCTATATTAAGTTTACAAGTCCTTAAAAAGCCTTACATATTTTATGCTGCAAGGCACTTAATCATAGGCGTTTTTAAGGACAAATAATCTAGATAAAGATACATTGCTGACTCTCTGACCTTTATAGGGAGCTGTGGAACCAGAAGACTGGTGTTAGCAGTCTAAAACTGCTGATATCTCAGAAACCAAAAAATAGGGAATAAATGTAAACTGAACATGTGTTAAAAGAAGCACCATAAGTTTACATCTGTGTCTTTTTTGTTTTAGATCCTATTGAAGAACAGAGCTACATAGTGCATTTTATTGTATATTGTTTTCAATTGACTTGAATATTTTGCTTCCTGTGGGTGAGCGATTATTGTCCAAAGTGTCTACTGCTGCACAATCAGCCAAAAATTGAACATGACAGTTGACACTCTACACTCCACTTTTGTCAGTGGGGAACAATCTGCAGTCAAAATGTTCTGTTCCATAACATTATGAGAAAAATAATTACAGGAGACCTTCATTATAAAAAGGGTGTAGTTTTGCTTTAAAGATCTGTGTCAAGTATTTTACTAGATAGACCATGGCGTAGCATAGAACTGTGCTACATGAAATAGGAGCCTTTATTATGGGTCTGGTTCAGCATTGTCTATGGCTACACCTTTTATTATAAAGCTTACAGTGGTGTGAAAAACTATTTGCCCCCTTCCTGATTTCTTATTCTTTTGCATGT